>NC_136378.1:3012500-3510000 GCF_037039965.1 Doryrhamphus excisus
GAAAATGAATGAATGAATGAATAAATGTAAATATTAGTCAATGACAACACAACTGAACACAAAATGCACAAGAAATCATGCTAGCTATGCTAGCATTTTTATGATAAAGTAGGCGAATTGAAGAAATGACTCATGACAAAACAGGAAGTCGGTGTCTGTGTAGTGTCTCACCGCCTCATCGTGTTTTCAGCGAAGGCAAAGGTCACCTTAAATACTCATTTTTCCCTTTCATTGTTGTTCACACGTACCATCCCGTACGCTAACCAAGGTTCCACTGTATCTCAACTTGTTTAAGTTAACATCTCCAAACATATGACTAAGATACACTTGGATTATGGCCTTTCATATAAAATGACATAACCTAAGGGAATTGTAGGTGGCCCCCCTCTGACGTCTGTAGCTGGGTGGGTTCTCTCTACGTCTCCCAGATATACGCAGCCACATCTGGGCCTGATTCACCGTGAGCTGGCCCGGAGGTGAACTCGCCAAAGCGACTGCAGGTTTTTTAGGCGGTAACGGGGTTGTCCGGCATGGGACCGAGACATGTCCTCAAGTAAACATCACTCATGAATGTCTAGTGGCTGCATGGGGATGGGGTTACAGTACCAGCGCTGTTAAGGGATAAGGGTCCGTCACAAATCAAATCAGCAGGCTGATGTTATGTAACAGGAGTTATACTTCATGCATTATATGCTGACAGAAATATGGTAGAGGTAATGGTTTAATTTCATTTGAACATGCATCAGATTACAATTGAATGCATCACATAATCAGTTCACAGTTCCACATGTCCAAAAGGAGTAGGAAGAAGCAAAGCTTATTAAATCCTACCCCTCCATCTGCTACTTTTACAATCAGTAACTGTTACATTTGTTCACTTCCTGCTTTCCTAATATAGTTTAAGTTTTTTTATTTTTATTATTATTATTATTTTTTATTTTATTTTAGTCACATAATCAGTTCACAGTTCCACATGTCCAAAAGGAGTAGGAAGAAGCAAAGCTTATTAAATCCTACCCCTCCATCTGCTACTTTTACAATCAGTAACTGTTACATTTGTTCACTTCCTGCTTTCCTAATATAGTTTAAGTTTTTTTATTTTTATTATTATTTTTTATTTTATTTTAGTCACATAATCAGTTCACAGTTCCACATGTCCAAAAGGAGTAGGAAGAAGCAAAGCTTATTAAATCCTACCCCTCCATCTGGTACTTTTACAATCAGTAACTGGTACATTTGTTCACTTCCTGCTTTCCTAATATAGTTTAAGTGTTTTTATTATTTTTTAATTTATTTTATTTTATTTTTGTCACATAATCAGTTCACAGTTCCACATGTCCAAAAGGAGTAGGAAGAAGCAAAGCTTATTAAATGCTACCCCTCCATCTGGTACTTTTGCAATCAGTAACTGTTACATTTGTTCACTTCCTGCTTTCCAATTTTAATTTTAATTTTAATTTTAATTTTAATTTTAATTTTAATTTTAATTTTAATTTTAATTTTAATTTTAATTTTAATTTTAATTTTAATTTTAATTTTAATTTTAATTTTAATTTTAATTTTAATTTTAATTTTAATTTTAATTTTTTTCAAGACTCTTCATCCTTGTATTTAGCAAACATCAACTGCTTGTATTGTTTCTTGAATTGGCTCATCGTTGTGCAAATATGTCATGTATGCCCCGGTTAAAGTACTCCTTTTAGAGTATATGATACTGTACAGTAAGAACTACAGTATATAGTGGTTCTGTTTGCAGATTAGGTTACACTGTAGACGTCTGTGTACTCCAGCCTGTCAGAGATAACATTTCTGCTATTTGTAGTGTTTTGGCTTTTACTCAGTCATTAGACTGGCGTGTCTCTGCGGTGTTCATCTGGCATTTTCCTGCTCTTCCCCCACCGAGAGGGAAGTCAAGAAGTGTGGTCGAGCCCTCCTGCACAGGCCCCCAGCACCTAACATTAAACAGATGTGGATGATGATGAGAAGACCCCCCCAACCCTCCTCACCCCCCAACACCACAACCACCACAAGATGTGACTGCTGAGCTGGATGTGCTCAACTCACTGGAGCCACATCCTGCTGATGCGCGTTTAGCGAACTGACAGGAAATACGCAACAAAGTGTGTAAGGATAATAATAACTAATAACTAGTATCTAATAACTAGTATAACTAGTAACTAATATCTAAAAATATCTAAAACTACGTGTATCACTTTGTGTGAGTAAAATATGACTATCGAATGGAGTTGATTTTAATAGTAAATCTTAACCGGTGTTAAAAGCCAACACTCAATATATAGTTAATTTTATTAACACTTTATTAACACTATTTAGAGTTGACATTAATTTTATATGCAAAAATTATTACACTGAACATTTTACTGTGTACGATATTCATTCATTCATTCATTTTTTACCGCTTTTTCCTCGGGGGGGGGGGTGCTGGAGCCTATCCCAGCTGTCTTGGGGCGAGAGGTGGGGTACACCATAGACTGGTCGCAAGTGGCCACATATAGACAAACAACCATTCACACTCACATTCATACCTATGGACAATTTGAAGTCGCCAATTTACCTAGTATGTTTTTGGAATGTGGGAGGAAACCGGAGTACCCGGAGAAAACCCACGCATGCACGGGGAGAACATGCAAACTCCACACAGAGATGGCGGAGGGTGGGGAAAGACAAAATAAGAAGCCAAAAAGTTACCACTTCCACACAAAATAGGAGGAGAACTCATTCATTCATTCATTTTCTACCGCTGATCGTCACGAGGGTCGTGGGGGTGCTGGAGCCTATCCCAGCTGTCTTTGAACGAGAGGCGGGGTACACCCTGGACTGGTGGCCAGCCAATCACAGGGCACATATAGACAAACAACCATTCACACTCACATTCATACCTATGGACAATTTGAAGTCGCCAATTTACCTAGTATGTTTTTGGAATGTGGGAGGAAACCGGAGTACCCGGAGAAAACCCACGCATGCACGGGGAGAACATGCAAACTCCACACATAGATGGCCAAGGGTGGGGAAAGACAAAATAAGAAGCCAAAAAGTTACCACTTCCACACAAAATAGGAGGAGAACTCATTCATTCATTTTCTACCACTTATCATAACGAGGGTTGCGGGGGGTGCTGGAGCCTATCCTAGCTGTCTTCGGGCAAGAGGCGGGGTACACCCTGGACTGGTGGCCGGCCAGCCAGCCAATCACAGGGCACAGAAATTTGCTGTGTACTTAGTGTAGAGTTGTGTTGTTCGAACATTTACATCGACTGACTCGTTCATCCTGCATTACTAGTTATCTTTGTTGTATTACTGTGCAGTCCTGGTTGACATAACAAGCTGGTATGTACACATTGTGTGTTCATTGTAACCGATGATCCATTCATGTTGCATTCAAGTGCCAAGTCAAGTGCCAGACATTATACATATTAAAAGTGAAAATGAGTCAAGTAAAGGTCATTTTCATTTCATTGAAGTCTTGCTAGGAACATTTGATCCTTATCGTGGATAGTGGATAAGAAAGTCATGGTGCAAACATCATTATACTGTGCTGTATTAATCCTTTAAGCCTGGGGAGGAATGCAGTTCTTTGGCGACTGACTCTGCCGGCTCTCAATTACGTTCTCTGAAACATCATTGAAATGCTGTTCATGAGTGGATCTAATACATTTAATACAGACTCAGGGCGACAATAATGAGAACATGCAAACATTTTGCACAGAAAAAGAGCAGTGACGGTGGATTTGTGCAGTATGAAAACGAAGAGGTGCTTTGTTCACACGACTCTCTTGTCGTTCATCTCATTAAGGCGGATGTGGTTAAGGGCAGTGCAAGATGAGCCGTGTGACTGGTCCAGACACTCCAACATTCCTCGAGTAAAGACGTGGACACTAAGTGGATGTTACGTGGCAGGACCATAACCACATAACCACCGCGCCGGGAGTGAGACAAAAATTATTTATTGCAAACAAGCGTTAAAATGAAATTGGTTGTTCAAGACCGGAACTTTTAAATCCCCAAATCTTGGAAAAACCGTGTATTTAATGTCATTTTATTTTTGATTCACAGTCATGATCTCCTGATGGCAAAGGCAAGAAAGCTTTCTCTCTTTGAACGCGCTCGGATTGTTGAGCTGCATAAGCAAGGCACAGTCAGACCATCCTGAGAACCACGGAGCTTCAGGTTGTGCAGGGGTGTCAAATGGCAGCTGGCTATGTACAGATGTTGCGACAGATATGAGAAAAAATGACTTCCAGTTCGGGTTTCCATGCTAACTCGATGCTAACAGAGACATTTTCTGGTAAAAATGTCCAAGTAAACCAAAACAAAGGCTAACCAGGGCGTGCGTTAACCAAGGTTCCACTGTATTACAATTCATAGCAATATGCTTGTTATTGTGCATGGTTCATTTTCAAGCTTGCATCATGCTAGCATGATGCTAACAGGGACATTTTGTGGTACAATTTTCCAAGCAAACCAAAACAAAAGCTAACCAGGGTGTACGTTATTGTGCATGGTTCATTTTCAAGCTTGCATCATGCTAACACGATGCTAACAGGGACATTTTGTGGTAAAAATTTTCCAAGCAAACCAAAACAAAGGCTAACCAGAACGTACGTTAACCAAGGTTCCACTGTATTACAATTCATAGTAATATGCTCGTTATTGTGCATGGTTCATTTTCAAGCTTGCACCATGCTAGCATGATGCTAACAGGGACATTTTGTGGTACAATTTTCCAAGCAAACCAAAACAAAAGCTAACCACGGTGTACGTTATTGTGCATGGTTAATTTTCAAGCTTGCATCATGCTAGCATGATGCTAACAGGGACATTTTGTGGTAAAATTATTCCAAGTAAACCAAAACAAAGGCTAACCAGAGCGTACGTTAACCAAGGTTCCACTGTATTACAATTCATAGCAATATGCTTGTTATTGTGCGTGGTTCATTTTCAAGCTTGCATCATGCTAGCATGATGCTAACATGGACATTTTGTGGTAAAATTATTCCAAGTAAACCAAAACAAAGGCTAACCAGGGCGTATGTTAACCAAGGTTCCACCGTATTACAATTCATAGCAATATCCTCGTTATTGTGCATGGTTCATTTTGAAGCTTGCATCATTATTGAACTCTGCATCATTAGCACTGCATCATGAGAGCATATTAAAATATTAGGCTAATGTAGCTACACAATACACAGTCATATTGTTTGTCATTAGATTGTGCATGTGTTGCTAATGGCATAGCCAATGAGGGAGTTGTACTGTATGTAAACAGCTCAATGCTTAAACAGCAGTACATATTGGTGCTATAAAGCCATATAAGCACAGTAAAATCCTGTCATTTTCTTTTATCGTTTTGTGTACTGTAGTGGATGTTGCCTCGGTTAATGATCCTCAGCAGCAGATTTTTAAGCATGAATATCCAGAAGGGGTAGCAGTTACAAAGGTGATAAAGTCAACGTTTGGCACCAGGCCGGGAAGCTGTCTCCATTCCATTTTACTGAGGCCGCTTTATTGACATGGTTATGAAACATATTCAAGCAAGGACGAAGCACACACCTGCATTACCTGAGTGTACAGTACAGATACTATTTGCAAGTAAAAATACTTGTAAGTATTTGCTTTACTGCAGCACACACCAGAACAAATTTAAATTTTCTCTGTTTATATTTACTATATTGGGTAATATGATGATAATTGAATTTAAGTTTTAGCCCGTATTATTATTCTTATTATTCTTATTATTTTTTATTATTTTTTATTATTTTTTATTATTTTTATAATTTTTATTATTTTTATAATTTTTATTATTTTTATTTTTTATTATTTTTATTATTTTTATTATTTTTATTATTTTTATTATTTTTATTATTGTGCCTGTTGTGAGATAATTTAAAACTGCAATGAAAGCCTGTTGTTCTGGCAGTCAAATCTGGTGCTTGTCTCATTGAACAATTACTGACACCTAGTGGCCAACGTAGAACACTACAGTCACACTTTGAATCGCCTCTTTAATGCCTTCTATTTGTATTTTTGTTCCTTAAATTGCTTAATTTAGGCAAACAATATGTATAATTTACTTAAACAGGCATATACCACAAAATTGTGATTTATTAATTAATATTGTGTGTGTTTGAAAAACCGTGAAGTCATGAAATTAAGCGACGTGGCGAGGAACGAGTCACTGTCCACCGTTGACATTTGCTTCGTTGACAACGCCGTTTGTATATTGAGAAATGAAAATATATTTTATACGTCTTATAAATCTGACTCATAGTTTCAACTCTGGACTCATTTGGGTTTCGGTGTTGATATGTCGGACTTGTAAATCATTCTTCAATAAGTTATGTTGTCATCTAAGGACAAATATTCCAGAGTCCATTAAATCGTCACAGATGATAAAGCAGGTGAGGAAAAATTGACTCCTTCAGATTCTTTCGTTATTAAAATAATGACATCATAAAATGCAAGTTAATGTCCTTCACTTTCACTGTTAATTATGGAGTAGAAAAATATGAAGATTATTTTCATTTCACTCTATGGAACTTCATAATAACTCCTAATCCTTATGACTGAGTTTTGCTCAACTCCCACTGAAGGCAAGCACCTTTCTTGTTATTTATGAATCTGGTGCCCGCTCAGAACCCAACAACATTTCAAGGAGTAACCGATGTGTGCGCTCCGAGCATGCCCCCAAAAGATGTCTGCTACCGGACTTGAACCAAAGCCAGGTCAAATGGGTCATTACTCAACGTATTTCATTAAGGATATCTCCCAAGTGAGCTGCTCAGGAGCTCAGCACAGCTTTTATAATGAATTAGTTCAGGAACTCAGATTGCCGCCATATTGGATGGGTCAAGGCTGCCTGTAAATGAACGTACTTAGTTTCATAAAGCGCCTTTTTACAAATAAATGTACGTTATTTCATCTAGTTTATTCATCCACACACGCACTGATATACTTTGTAAACAGTGTGATTATTTTTATTTTTATTTTTATTTTTATTTTTATTTTTATTTTTATTTTTATTTTTATTTTTATTTTTATTTTTATTTTTATTTTTATTTTTATTTTTATTTTTATTTTTATTTTTATTTTTATTTATTTTTATTTTTAAAAAATAAAATAAAAATAGATCTTCCAGAATCTGCACCTATTCCAGCTTTATTGCCTCGGATTTGTGCTGTTAATTTATTCCACCCATGACCCTCTTCTGGGCACGCCCACTCAGCTGTGATTGGTCACACGCCCAAAGTGCTTCCGTTCTACACGCACTAGTATACTTTGTAAACAGTGTGATTGTTATTGTTTTGTACATTCCACACTAGGTAGACGTGAGTACGTCAACTTCGCCGCCATATTGGATGGGTCAAGGCTGCCTGTAAGTGAATGTATTTAGTTCACAAAATAAATGTAAGTTATTTCATGTAGTTAATTTATCCACACACGCACTAATATACTTTGTAAACAGTGTGATTGTTATTTTTTTGTACATTCCACAGTAGGTAGACGTGAGTACGTCAACATTCGCCGCCATATTGGTTAGGTCAACGCTGCCACTGTAAATGAACGTACTTAGTTTCATAAAGCGCCTTTTTTACAAATAAATGTACGTTATTTCATCATGTTTATTTATCCACACATGCACTAATATACTTTGTAAACAGTGTAACACATTCGCTTGTATTTGACGTATCGCAGCAGTGGACGAACCCACTCGGAGCAAATACAAGGGGAGGTGTCAGGCGTCAACATGGAGGTGTGGCCGCTTGCCTCTCCAGGAATCACCGCTTAAATGTTCACATCCAGTCGCTGTGAACTTTACAAGGCAGAAGCATCATCAATCCCGTTGATAATACAACAAATCCCCAGCTTGACTTTATCCCACAAAGCCTGAACCATGTGCGGTAAGTGTTGTTTTTTCATTCAACTCCTTTGGAGTCGTTGAGTTTTTTTACTCACACAGTTCGGACTTTAAAAACACATCATTGTTTAAAACTGTGACATTATCTTTGTTTAACTCTTCGTATTATTTGTTTCGTTTGTGAGTGGAGTAAATTCTGTCAAAATTTACGCTTTTCTTGTAACTTTTGTGGATTCACGCTAAACTGCTACGTGTCCGTGCCCCAACACCCCCCCCCCCCCCCTTCCCTTCCCGGTGACTACTGGACACCCAAGTTATAAGATGCAGAAGGAAAGATCTGATTCAAATCAAACTTTATTGGTAAATAATGACAACAAGCATAGAGGGAGCTTTACAAGCTTTACAAGCTTCAAGTCGATTTTTAACATGTTTTTAACATCTCTTTCTTCACTACAACCTGTCTACCTGCATGGGTGATACAACACTGTGTGTAATGTGCCCCACTCAATGGACAGCTGTGTGTGTGTGTGTGTGTGTGTGTGTGTGTGTGTGTGTGTGTGGAGGGAACATTCCTGCAGGACACACTGACAGAGCCCCCTCTTATGTGCATGCAATTTGTTAGACATATTAGTATTTTATTTTTAGGCTTGAATGAATTATAGTCCCTGAAACATAACTTTATTTTATTTTGTTTTGTTTTGTTTTTATTTTTTATATATATGTACACACTGACAGAGCCCCCTGTTATATGCATGCAATTTGTTAGACATATTAGTATTTTATTTTTAGGCTTGAATGAATTATAGTCCCTGAAACATAACTTTATTTTATTTTGTTTTGTTTTGTTTTTATTTTTTATATATATGTACACACTGACAGAGCCCCCTGTTATATGCATGCAATTTGTTAGACATATTAGTATTTTATTTTTAGGCTTGAACTAATTATAGTCCCTGAAGCATAACTTTATTTTATTTTATTTTTGTTTTGTTTTGTTTTGTTTTTATTTCATTTTTTTATATATATGTACACACTGACAGAGCCCCCTGTTATGTGCATGCAATTTGTTAGACATATTAGTATTTTATTTTTAGGATTGAAGTAATTATAGTCCCTGAAGCATAACTTTGTTTTGTTTTGTTTTGTTTTGTTTTACTTTTATTTTTATTTTTATTTTTATTTTTATTTTTATTTTTATTTTTATTTTTATTTTTATTTTTATTTTTATTTTTATTTTTATTTTTATTTTTATTTTTATTTTTATTTTTATTTTTATTTTTATTTTTATTTTATTTTTTATATATATGTACACACTGACAGAGCCCCTTGTTATGTGCATGCAATTTGTTAGACATATTTAGTATTATTTAGTATTTTATTTTTAGGATTGAACTAATTATAGTTCCTGAAGCTTTATTTTATTTTATTTTATTTTATTTTATTTTATTTTATTTTATTTTATTTTATTTTATTTTATTTTATTTTATTTTATTTTATTTTATTTTATTTTATTTTATTTTATTTTATTTTATTTTATTTTATTTTATTTTATTTTATTTTTTACATATATGTACATCAGACTTGGAAGTCTTTCTAATAAATGCATTTTTTTAAGTAAAAATGGCTGAAAAGTAAAAATACATTGAAATTGTTATTTTCATTAAGCGTTTTAAGAGAATATAAAGTATTTTTTAACCCAAGATATTTATAAATACACTGTATGTAAAAGCAGCTTGCCTTAGATTGTGCAGTTTTGCCTAACGAAACGTCCCATGAATGTGGAAATATTGACTTAGAGTTCCAAAATAGTTTTCTGAACGCTGCCTTTCTGTGTCCTAAAGGGATTTTTGCTTACCTAAACCATCAAGTGCCTCGCACCAGGAAGGAGATATTTGAGACACTAGTGAACGGACTGCAGAGACTGGAGTACAGAGGCTACGATTCAGCAGGTATACACACACACACACACACACATACTACACAGGCACACATTTAACAGTATCTGAAGTAAGAGAAACAAGACTTTATGTAATGTATATAATGTATGTAATGTATGATGATGGAAAGGGTAGATTATATATATTTTGTTTTGTGCTTCAAGGTTTACTGTTAGACGTCTTTAATCGCACCAAAAATATGTATAATATGTATAAGTCAAGTGTCAGGGTTACAAAAGCAGCCATGTTAGTAGCAGGCCATTGTGAGATACACTGTAACCTCGGTTAGCATCCGTCTTGGTTAGGGTGTTTTTTGGTTAAAGTCCAAAATGTATACCAAAGCCTTTGCTCTGTGATTGGCTGGCAACAAGTCTGGGTTGTAACTCGCCTCTCGCCCGAAGACAGACTGGGATAGGCTCCAGCAAAAGCAAAAGGAAAAGCGGTAGAAAATGAATGAATAAGTTCTCCTATTTTGTGTGGAAGTGGTAACATTTTGGCTTCTTATTTTGTCTTTCCCCACCCTCGGCCATCTTTGTGTGGAGTTTGCATGTTCTCCCCGTGCATGCGTGGGTTTTCTCCGGGTACTCCCGATTTCCTCCCACATTCCAAAAACATGCTAGGTTAATTGGCGACTCCAAATTGTCCATAGGTATGAATGTGAGTGTGAATGGTTGTTTGTCTATATGTGCTCTGTGATTGGCTGGCCACCAGTCCAGGGTGTTTCTCGCCTCTTGCCCGAAGACAGCTGGGATAGGCTCCAGCACCCCCGCGACCTTCGTGAGGAAAAGTGGTAGAAAATGAATGAATGAATGTATAAGTCAAGGGTCAGGGTTACAAAAGCAGCCATGCTAGTAGCAGGCCATTGTGAGATACAGTGTAACCTTGGTTAGCATCCGTCTTGGTTAGGGTGTTTTTTGGTTAAAGTCCAAAATGTATAACAAAGCCTTTGCTCTGTGATTGGCTGGCGACCAGTCCAGGGTGTAACTCGCCTCTCGCCTGAAGACAGCTGGGATAGGCTCCAGCACCCCCGCAACCCTTTAATTTATGTGGCTTTCAAATTGAATGTAATTGGAATTCCATTATTTTTTTGGAAGAATTGATTTGGTTAGCGCCAGTTTTGGTTAGAGTCTAACCTTCTGGAACAAATTAATGATGCAAACCAGAGTTCCACTGTGTCGTATTTTTTATGATATGATGATACAACACATCAGGTGATCCCTCGTCACCTGAGCTTGCACGATGTCATTGGCTAAGATTCCACTAACCAAGTCTCTATTTCACAACACTAGACCTAAAATCCAGATCCAATTCTTTGGTTGATATCTTTATCATTTTCTTTTATTAATATCCACAAAAGCCACACACCCCCACGCCCCTACGTATCCATGTATCAATACACTTTATGTTTACTCATCCTATTTGAACAGGATGAGGCGGAGCTCGTCAAACAGCTGTTTCACACACACACATTTGTGTGTGTGTGTGTGTTTATGTGTAATTATTTACAGAGAATGAGGTATAAATTGAAAGTATGTGATAATTGTAGATAAACAATTTACTACATTATTAATCTTGTTATATATAATAACTTGTGTTTTTTTACTTTCAAAATAATTTGGAGTGCATGAAAAAGCTTTCCACCTGCTCCCTTCAGCTAAGTTATTTTACAAGTTATTAATATTAATATATGTTTGTTTGTTCACAGGTATTGCAGTGGATGGAAAAAATAAGGAGACGTCTGACGTAAAGGGCAAATCCATCTGTTTAATCAAGAAGAGGGGCAAGGTCAAGGCTCTAGACGAGGAGCTCTACAGTAGGTTCATGCACCTTGGTTTTGTATGTCGGATCCCTGAAATCGTGTTATTCATTGAAACATTTGTTACCAGTGACACGTCATATTTTTTGCCTAAAAATTTCAAGAAAATGCCGAAATGAGATTACAAATGTAAAATGTCACAATCCTGGCTTTTAGGCTACCTTAATCGGACTGTGTTGTCCTTTTGGGTTTTTTTCAGAGAAAGACTCTCTAGACCTGGAGGAGGAATTGTGCACACATTTCGGCCTCGCGCACACTCGCTGGGCCACACACGGAGAACCGAGTGCTCTCAACAGCCACCCTCATCGCTCTGACAACAATAACGGTGACTTTCACACCTTCTATTGTTATGATCATGGTGTAATGTTTACTATGAGTGCGTCATGTACTCCACTGTATACATTCAAGTATTCATGACCACTGAACTATTTTAATGTTACTGTTTTGTTTTTTTTTTTGGGTGTGAGTCATTCCTAATGCTTTACCACTCCCGAAAACAACATCGCAAACTGGAACTACTTAAAAGGACCCTATTATGCTCATTGTCCGGGCCTTTGTATTGAGTTGTGGACTCCTATAGTGCAGCTACACACAATAACCCGCACAGAAAACCTTATAGATCTTCTAGAATCTGCACCTATTCCAGCTTTATTGCCTCCAATTTGTGCTGTTAATTTTTCAATTTTTATTTTTATTTTTATTTTTATTTTTATTTTTATTTTTATTTTTATTTTTATTTTTATTTTTATTTTTATTTTTATTTTTATTTTTATTTTTATTTTTATTTTTATTTTTATTTTTATTTTTTTATAAATAAAAATAGATCTTCCAGAATCTGCACCTATTCCAACTTTATTGCCTCGGAATTGTACTGTTAATTTTTTAGTTTTTAAATTTTTTATTTAAAAATAAAAATACAAATAAAAATAGATCTTCCAGAATCTGCACCTATTCCAGCTTTATTACCTCGAATTTGGCTGTTCATTTATTCCACCCATGACCCGCTTCTGGGCACGCCCACTCAGTTGTGATTGGTCACACGCCCAAAGTGCTTCCTAACTACAAACGAACCCTGATTTTTAATACAGTGGGTATAGGAGTCGTTAATAAGTCTTTGGAGAGCTAATTGAAAAGTGTTTAGTAACTACTAGCAAGAGGCCCCTGACCCCTGTTGACCCATCAACTCCATCAGTTGTAATCGGCTGGACTTGATTGACAGGTTAACTATGAATGCAAGTTTAGTTCGTCGAAGAAATCAGATGGTTTTATTACATGAAGTTTTTGACCTTTGGCCCCTGTATCGCTAATGTTTTTAATCCCATCTTGCCACCAGAGTTTGTTGTCATCCACAATGGTATCATCACCAATTACAAGGAGCTGAAAGCCTACCTGGTAAGTCCTTCTATTCCTGAGAACTTAGAGCTACAACAATTCAACCGCAAAAATTGAAGTCAAAATATTAAGTAAAAAGTTGTCAAGTGAGACAAAGTTGTAATATTTGTAGAGAAACTAGGAAAAATAACATCATTTTAGTCACATAAAGTTGAAATATTAAAGAAAAACACAAAGTCGTAAATAAAATGAGAAACAAAAGAACAAATAAAATTAAAATTTTAGGAAAATTGTTGCAGAAAAAAGTATTTTATTATAATACTATAGTCCAAATATTATGAGAATAAAGTCATAATATGAGAGGCCAATTTGCAAAAAAAACGTTGAAAGAGTAAAATTAAAAAAACAACAAAAATGGGGCAAAAAATGACAATAAAGTCAAAATACCACAAATACTTACATTTTTTTCTTGGCAAAAACCCCTTAATATTAATTACAGCTACAATAATTCAACAGTCAAAATATTAAGAAAAAATTTTGTCTTGTGAGACAAAGTTGTAATATTTCTAGAGAAACTAGGAAAAATCATTTTAGTCGCATAAAGTTGAAATATTAAAGAAAAACAAAAGAACAAATAAAATTAAAATTTTAGGAAAATTGTTGCAGAAAATGTATTTTATTACAATACTATAATTAAAATATTATGAGAATAAAGTCAAAATATAAGAGGACAATTCGCAAAAAAAACATTGAAAGCGTAAAATTAAAAAAAACAACAAAAATGGGAAAAAGATGACGTCAAAATACCACAGAAAAAGTCATATTTAACGAGAAAAAAAGTGGAATTGATCATGGGTCCTGCTGTCCTCAGATCACCAAAGGATATGCCTTTGAGTCTGAGACGGACACCGAAGTCATCCCAAAGCTCATCAAGTATGTTTACGACAACCGGGAGGACGACAGCATCCGTTTCTCGACCCTGGTGGAGAGAGTCATCCAGCAGCTGGTGAGCGGCACCCATGTGACCTTTATCGTTATTCTTCGCTTTCCTGATCCAGGGTGGACGTTTTTATGAACTTGACGTCACTGTGTGTTTGTGTTCGATGCTGCACGTTGCTTGCTCAATTGAGTGAGTAAGCGTGTGCGTGTGTTTGTATTATAACTTCCTGCCTACTCGAGACAGAGTGAATCCATCGCCTAATATTCTCCATGGCAACCACGCTGTAAACATCACAGTGACAACATCATCAAGAGGGTGTTGTCTGGTTTCACACTTTTGGGTGGGAGTGGGATGTCTGTCCTTTGCGTTATTTGGAGTAATGGGAACCAGACAGTTAGACCCCACAGAGCGCCATATGACTAAGACAAAACGTACCCCCGCACCCCTCCCCCGGTTTCATTCAGCCAGCTGTAATTGTAGTCACACAGCATAAGTTACACAATAGAGCAGGGGTCTCAAACTCAATTTACTTGGGGGCCATTTATTAAAAACAGAAAAATATACAAACTTTTTCAGTGCTTTGGTTCCGATTTTCTATAATAAAAGCTCTGATAAAACATTCCACTGTTCTCAAATATCTTAATTTTTATTTTTCTGCACAAAATAAGATGAAAAATAAACAAATCAAGAATAAAGAAAATCAATCAATCAGTAATAAATAAATATAATAATAATAATAATAAAAACTTAAGAAACCACATATAGTTGGTGGGTAGACAAATTATTTTTTTCAGATTAAAATGAACAAAGCATTATTAGAGCCCTGTAGACATGACAAAACACGACTATAGTCACATTTATACTTTTTTTATTTACAACATATTGCGCAACTGCAGGGTCTTGAGACACATGCTAACTCGCAAACTAGAGAGCTAGCGACCTAAACGGTAGCCTTCAAGTTATTTCCTTTCAACTTAAATAGCCAAAAACTTACCACTTCCACACGGATAGTGAGGATAACTATTAACAGTTATTTAACCTTTAACATGAACATTAATCAAACGTAATAATTTTTTCTGGGTACATGATACCATACAGCATTCATATCAAACTTGCGCGGGCCGCACTAACATTAAACTTTCATATCAAGGCGGGGGCCTCAAACTAGTTCTCTATTTACAACATATTGCGCAACTGCAGGGTCTTGAGACACATGCTAACTCGCAAACTCGAGATCTAGCGACCTAAACGGTAGCCTTCAATTTATTTCCTTTAAACTTAAATCGCCAAAAACTTACCACTTCCACACGGATAGTGAGGATAACTATTAACAGTTATTTAACCTTTAACATGAACATTAATCAAACATAATATTTTTTTCTGGGTACATGATACCATACAGCATCCATATCAAACTTGCTCGGGGCCGCACTAACATTAAACTTTCATATCAAGGCGGGGGCCTCAAAGTAGTGTCCTGCGGGCCACATTTGGCCCGCGAGCCGCATGTTTGAGACCCCCTATTTTTCTGTTACACGCCATTTTGGGAAGCAGTTTGGGTTGACGTTGTCTCACGTAGGAACATGGCGGTTAACTGTAATGTTTTGGTTCTGAATGGAATGTCATTTCAAGGTAAACTCGTAAGGTAAAACTTCAAGGTAAAACTTGTTGATTTTTCTCCTCTTTTCCCAGGAGGGGGCCTTTGCCTTGGTGTTTAAAAGCCGCCATTACCCAGGAGAGGCTGTGTCTGCCAGGTTGGTCAACACACTAAAACACACACAGCTTTGGAATTGATGAGTTTGCTGTGGGCCGTCATTGTCAAACATGATTTGTCATTTTATTTTTATTTTTTGGAAATACATGCAAGATATGTGCTGAATTTCCAAGACGCAGAAGAATCCAAGTCCCTTTCTTATCTTGCTCCGTCTCCATCTTGGACATAACTTCCTTCTTTCTCTTATGCCTCCGGGATTTGAGTTGTTGGCCCTCGTTTGGCGTTCCGGTGACTCATTAACGGAGATCGCCCTTCCTCAGACCTTGCAGGCTTAATAGCGCTATCATTTCATTTATACATTTTTTTTTTATCTTTGTAGTTCCAGTCAGACATCATAGATCAGGGAGCGGTAGATTACAGGAGCAAAGGGCAATTGGTGACAAAGCCTCGGTATCCGCCATTGTTGATAAGATTCCCGTGTAGTTCTCGTGCACCTACAAAAGTCGGCCTACATTCCTGCTGTGCTTCCAATCGGATGACTCTGATGATTACCTGGGGGCCACTGGAGCTCGGGTCTGGGTGAGGCTGGGCCGCATCAGGTTAAAAATAATAATAATTAAAAAAAAATATATATATATATATATTCAAAAAAGAAAAAAATATAAAAATAAAACATCTAATGAAAATATTAATAAATATGAATTATATTAAATATTAATAAATATATATATAATAGTCATCAATGCTTCTGCTATACCCTCCACTTTTTCAGTGCTTTGGTTCTTTGCAAAAGCTCTGATCAAACATTAAATTATTATAAATTAATTTTTATTTATTATTAAATGTTTAATGTTAATTTTTATTTTTTGACACAAAATAAGATGGAAAAATAAATAAGCAAATCAAAAAACAAATGAACAAATTATTTTTTATTTATTATTAAATTATTAAATAAATGTTTAATGTTATTTTTTATTTTTTTTGACACAAAATAAGATGGGAAAATAAATAAGCAAATCAAAAAACAAATGAAACAAGTGAAACAAATTAATTTTTATTTATTATTAATTTATTAAATAAATGTTTAATGTTAATTTTTTATTTTTTGACACAAAATAAGATGGAAAAATAAATAAGCAAATCAAAAAACAAATGAACAAATTATTTTTTATTTATTATTAAATTATTAAATAAATGTTTAATGTTATTTTTTATTTTTCAACACAAAATAAGATGGAAAAATAAATAAGCAAATCAAAAAACAAATGAACAAATTATTTTTTATTTATTATTAAATTATTAAATAAATGTTTAATGTTATTTTTTATTTTTCAACACAAAATAAGATGGAAAAATAAATAAGCAAATCAAAAAACAAATGAAACAAATTAAACTTTCATATCAAGGCCGGAGCCTCAAAATAGCGTCCCAAATGCGGCCCGCGGGCCGTGAGTTTGAGACCACTGCTCTAAATATAAGTCAACACACTTATTTTGGATTGTCTTAATAGCTGGCAACACAAGTGTCCAAGTTGTTACCGGCATCCTGTTCTTCTCCTACATGATGACCTTCCACTTGAGGATGCCCCCCCGAGGTGCTAAATTAGGTTCAAGCCTGGAGATATAGAGATATACATGACCACTCCATCATCTTCACCTTCTTCAGCAGGGCACGTGGTGTCATCTTGGAGGTGTGTTTGGGCTCCTTATCATGTTTGGTTAGGTCCCCCCATGGTGGGCGTCATGCTGTGTTTTGGAATGTCAACGCATTTCCCTCACGGATTGCAGCTAAGCATTGTGGGTGGCACGACGAACCATTCATCATTCTGTTACCATTCATTCATTCATTTTCTACCGCTTTTTCCTCACGAGGGTCGCTGGAGCCTATCCCAGCTGTCTTCAGGCGAGAGGCAGGGTACACCCTGGACTGGTGGCCAGCCCAATCACAGGGCACATATAGACAAACAACCATTCACACTCACATTCATACCTATGGACAATTTGGAGTCGCTAATTAACCTAGCATGTTTTTTGGAATGTGGGAGGAAACCGGAGTACCCGGAGAAAACCCACGCATGCACGGGGAGAACATGCAAACGCCACACAGAGATGGCCGAGGGTGGGGAAAAACAAAATAAGAGGCCAAAAAGTTACCACTTCCACACAAAATAGGAGGAGAACTCATTTATTCATTCATTTTCTACCATTTCTCCTCATGAGGGTTGCTGGAGCCTATCCCAGCCTTCTTTGGGCGAGAGGCGGGGTACACCCTGGACTGGTGGCCAGCCAATCACAGGGAACATATAGACAAACAACCATTCACACTCACATTCATACCTATGGACAATTTGGAGTCGCTAATTAACCTAGCATGTTTTTGGAATGTGGGAGGAAACCGGAGTACCCAGAGAAAACCCACGCATGCACGGGGAGAACATGCAAACGCCACACAGAGATGGCCGAGGGTGGGGAAAGACAAAATAAGAGGCCAAAAAGTTACCACTTCCACACAAAATAGGAGGAGAACTCATTTATTCATTCATTTTCTACCATTTCTCCTCATGAGGGTTGCTGGAGCCTATCCCAGCCTTCTTCGGGCGAGAGGCGGGGTACACCCTGGACTGGTGGCCAGCCAATCACAGGGCACATATAGACAAACAACCATTCACACTCACATTCATACCTATGGACAATTTGGAGTCGCTAATTAACCTAGCATGTTTTTTGGAATGTGGGAGGAAACCGGAGTACCCGGAGAAAACCCACGCATGCACGGGGAGAACATGCAAACTCCACACAGAGATGGCTGAGGGTGGGAAAGACAAAATAAGAAGCCAAAAAGTTACCACTTCCACACAAAATAGGAGGAGAACTCATTCATTCATTCATTTTTTACTGGTTGTCCTCACGAGGGTCACAGGGGGGTGCTGGAGCCTATCCCAGCTGTCTTCGGGCGACTGGTGGCCAGCCAATCACAGGGCACATATAGACAAACAACCATTCACACTCACATTCATACCTATGGACAATTTGGAGTCGCTAATTAACCTAGCATGTTTTTTGGAATGTGGGAGGAAACCGGAGTACCCGGAGAAAACACAGGGAGAACATGCAAACTTCACACAGAGATGGCCGAGGGTGGAATTGAACCCTGGTGTCCTCCGAGCTGTGAGGTCTGCACGCTAACCACTCGTACACCGTGCAGCAAAATAATGTTATTTTTCCTCATGACACTAAACACATTCTTGGAAATTCTCCATTTTTCTTTGGTAAATCATATTGTTAGAATGTACCGCGGGCCGCACTTTGGACACCCTTTCTGTAATGAAAATGTGTACTCACTTTTACTGAAGATGCTGAAAAAGGCACGAAGAAACGTTTATACAGTGTAGTGATACTCGCCAGTTGTCACCTCTTGCTTTGTCTTCAAGGATCAACTTCCAAACGGGACTTCTTTCCGGTTTTATCTCCCTCTTTTTGTTCTATCGTATTCTCTCCTTCCAGCAACACATCTCACTTTTCTATCATCCATTGGCTTCCCCTCTTTTTTCCCTCCCTCAGGGTAAATATTGTACTGGATAACAACCACATGTTTCTGTTTGCGAGCTTCACTTCAAGCCCCACACCCTTTTAAAACAACCAGCCGGCTTACGTCAGTGGATCCGAGACCCGGAATCTTAACTAGAGAGGGAGAAAAGCGGATCCAGTCGTACAAAAACTACAAGGAGAGGGGGGGGGGTGACGTCTTAAGGAGAGGCCTTAAGAATTTCTGTCTTCATAAGCAACTTGACATGAAGAGGTTTTTAGTTAGGATCTCGTGTTTGCTCGCTGGTCAGTCACGCCTGTGAAACTCAGCTCCACCTTTGTCACCATCCGCTGCCGAGCAAAGACGCTAATGAATGCACGGTTGATGATAAGGCGCCGCGCTGATAAACCAAGGACCAAGTGACCTTGTTGTAACGCCTCGAAACTTCTCCTGTCTGCCAACAGGAGAGGAAGTCCGTTGCTCATTGGAGTACGCAGCGAACACGAGCTGTCAACTGAACACATCCCGGTTCAGTATAAGGGTGGTGAGTACCATTCCTCGCTTTGTCTGTCTGCCACTGTCGTTATCGGTATCGATAATTATCGGACATCCCGAGTTTTAACGTTATTAGATATTTATAGACATGAAATAACAAGCCAAGATTATTATACATTTATCGGAATACATTTTATTGTCAGTATCAGAGAACATGCTAACTCCTTATTTCTAAAATCACAAATACTTGTGTTAGAATCAATTTCTAGGGATCACAATAGATGAAAATATGATCTGGAAACCTCATATTACAAATATACAACATAAGGTGGCCAGAAATATTTCAATATTGAACAAAGCAAAATTTGTTCTCAATCAGAAATCACTAAATTATAACTATTAAAAAAATTCAACTATATTAGGAAAGCAGGAAGTGAACAAATGTAAAATTAAAATTAAAATTAAAATTAAAATTAAAATTAAAATTAAAATTAAAATTAAAATTAAAATTAAAATTAAAATTAAAATTAAAATTAAAATTAAAATTAAAATTAAAATTAAAATTAAAATTAAAATATATTAGGAAAGCAGGAAGTGAACAAATTAAAATTAAAATTAAAATTAAAATTAAAATTAAAATTAAAATTAAAATTAAAATTAAAATTAAAATTAAAATTAAAATTAAAATTAAAATTAAAATTAAAATATATTAGGAAAGCAGGAAGTGAACAAAATTAAAATTAAAATATATTAGAAAAGCAGGAAGTGAACAAAATTAAATTAAAATTAAAATATATTAGGAAAGCAGGAAGTGATTAAAATTAAAATTAAAATTAAAATTAAAATTAAAATTAAAATTAAAATTAAAATTAAAATTAAAATTAAAATTAAAATTAAAATTAAAATTAAAATTAAAATTAAAATTAAAATTAAAATTAAAATTAAAATTAAAATATATTAGGAAAGCAGGAAGTGAACAAATGTAACAGTTACTGATTGTAAAAGTACCAGATGGAGGGGTAGGATTTAATAAGCTTTGCTTCTTCCTACTCCTTTTGGACATGTGGAACTGTGAACTGATTATGTGATGCATTCAATTGTAATCTGATGCATGTTCAAATGAAATTAAACCATTACCATTGTCACACTTAAATAATAATAATCTCCATAATCATAACAATGCATTCGATTTACGTATATAGCGACTTTTTACAAGTTACCCACAGCTGCTCCTTACGGAAACGTGGTTGCCGACTCGCCCCTAAATTCTCTCAAACCACCACCCAACATTCATTCACGTTCATACACCGCCAGCACTGGAGGCAAGGTGCATGAGGTATCTTGCCCAAGGACACAACAACAGTGACTGGGATGGAGGGAGGGCGACTTTATTTCGATATTATGCATCAATGTTTCCAGAATACAATTAAAAACTACCCGAATGCAACAAAAATGCAAACAGAGGTTGGATTCTTTGGTTTCAGGGGTTGTGATAATACATTTCCTGCTCTGCAAGCCATTTAATAGACTTGAGGCAGAAATCCCAAAAGTAACATCTAGTATTTGTTGGAGACAATCACATGTGCTTGGTATCAACTAAGATGTATCAAATGTGTATTGACTGATTACAAATGAGTCTCTGTGTGCATTTGGGGTGCTATTGTGTAATAATTCCTTGTGAAACCATCTTTTCTGAGAAAAGATGGCTGCCAGATATTTCATGGAAAAAACGTCTCTGGAAAAAGCATTGTGACGCGCTCTTCTCAGTCCCGGTCTATCAAGCAAAACCAGAGTAGAGAAAACTCCAGCTGGACTGGACTGCGCATAGATAAAATATCTATATTCATTATTTTAAATTTAAAATTTGCCATTGTGTTTTTATATTATGTCTGTTCAAACTTTTCACGTCAGGTTTCTGAAAGGAACAAGTGACACCCGTTCAAAGTGCAAGATAGAGTTACTATACTTGCTGTGGGGTGTGGACGCAGCCACTCTGGGTGTGTCCATTTAATAGCTGGGAAAAACCTTTTAGCGTCTCTTGTCGTCTGTTTGACCTGTATAGATGACAAACTGTACACAGACTACTCGTACAACGTAAATCTGCGTCAATAATATAGAAGATTATTGGAATCATTCATTTATGTTATGAATAACCTTCACAAAGTTAAAAGGTTTGATTACTTTTACATTAAAGGGTTTCTAGTATGCTTTTTCCACTTTTCTGACCTATAAATGTAGTTAGAACAGTGGACTCAAACATGCGGCCCGCGGGCCAAATGTGGCCCGCAGGACACTACTTTGAGGCCCCTGCCTTGATATGAAAGTTTAATGTCCCGCGCAAGTTTGATATGGATGCTGTATGGTATCATGTACCGAGAAAAAAATATTACGTTTGATTAATGTTCATGTTAAAGGTTAAATAACTGTTAATAGTTATCCTCCCTATCCGTGTGGAAGTGGTAAGTTTTTGGATATTTAAGTTTAAAGGAAATAACTTAACCGTTGATTAATGTTCATGTTAAAGGTTAAGGACTGGTGGCCAGCCAATCACAGGGCACATATAGACAAACAGAGTGGCATCGAGGGTGGAATCGAACTGGTGTCTCCTAGCTGTGAGGCCTACACACTAACCACTCATATCATATAGATAGATAGACACCAGTCACCAATGGCATGTCTGACATGATACAATGAAAAAAGAGCTCCGGATCCATGTGGAAGTGGTACGTTTTTGACTTCTTAAATTTCATTCATTTTCAACCGCTTTTTCCTCACGAAGGTCGCGGGGGGTCTGGAGCCTATCCCAGCTGTCTTTAGGCGAGAGGCGGGGTACACCCTGGACTGGTGGCCAGCCAATCACAGAGCACATATAGACAAACAACCATTCACACTCACATTCATACCTATGGACAATTTGGAGTCGCTAATTAACCTAGCATGTTTTTGGAATGTGGGAGGAAACCGGAGTACCCGGGAAAAAAAACCCACGCATGCACGGGGAGAACATGCAAACTCCACACAGAGATGGCCGAGGGTGGGGAAAGACAAAATAAGAAGCCAAAAAGTTACCACTTCCACACAAAATAGGAGAAGAACTCATTCATTCATTTTTTACCGCGAAGGTTATGGGGGATGCTGGAGCCTATCCCAGCTGTCTTCAAGGGAGAGGCGGGGTACACCCTGGACTGGTGGCCAGCCAATCACAGGGCACTCATGTAAAGCACTATGTGCTACATTCTATGTATGACAAGTGCTCTACAAATAAAGTTTGATTGATTAATTGATTGAGTGGTGATTGTTTTAGTGACCCCTGACCTCTGATTTTTAACCCCACAGCTCTCCTAAAGGAGGACATCAAGGAAAAGAACAACCATAACCGCCAGGACAGCACTATTAACTCCGTCGGGGATGGCAGGGCGGTGGAGTATTACTTTGCCTCTGATGCCAGGTCAGAAACCCGACTCTCATTTTACCGTTTTGCAAAATATGAATGGAAACCAATCGCTTAATTTCGAGCATATTTGATTGACAGTGCCATTATTGAGCACACCAACAAGGTGTTGTACCTGGAGGACGATGACATCGCAGTGGTCAGAGGAGGGAAACTTTCCATCCACAGGATGAACCGGCAGGCCGGCGAGGATCCTGTGCGGGCCATCCAAACTCTAAAAATGGAGCTGCAGCAGATAATGAAAGGTCAGATACCGTTTTGAGAAAATACTTTTGAAAGCAAACAGTAGAAAGATCAAAACAAACCTTTTATGGAATGCCTTTAATAACAGAAGATATTTTTTTCTGATACTTTTACGCCCTCTGGTGGCTGGTTTTAGTCAACACAGCATTGTTGTCCAAAGCACACTAGTAGAAGGGTGGTCATGAGAATATACATACACTGTTTAATGCAGGGGTCTCAAACTCAATTTACTTGGGGGGCCACTGGAGCTAGGGTCTGGATGAGACTGGGCCGCATCAGGTTTTCCAAAAAAAAAAAAAAAAATCGCATTTATTAAAAACAGAAAAATTAATAAACTTTGCTTTGGTTCTGATTTTCTACAAGAAAAGCTCTGATAAAACATTGCACTGTTCTCAAATATCTTATTTTTTATTTTTCTACACAAAATAAGATGAAAAATAAATAAACAAATCAAGAACAAAGAAAATCAATCAATCAGTAATAAATAAATACATATAATAATAATAATAAAAACTTAAGAAACCACATATAGTTGGTGGGTAGACAAATTATTTTTTTCAGATTAAAATGAACAAAGCATTATTAGAGCCCTGTAGACATGACAAAACACGACTATAGTCACATTTATACTCTTTTTATTTACAACATATTGCGCAACTGCAGGGTCTTGAGACACATGCTAACTCGCAAACTAGACAGCTAGCGACCTAAACGGTAGCCTTCAAGTTATTTCCTTTAAACTTAAATAGCCAAAAACTTACCACTTCCACACGGATAGGGAGGATAACTATTAACAGCTATTTAACCTTTAACATGAACATTAATCAAACGTAATAATTTTTTCTGGGTACATGATACCATACAGCATCCATATCAAACTTGCGCCGGCCGCGCTAACATTAAACTTTCATATCAAAGCGGGGGCCTCAAAGTAGTGTCCTGCGGGCCACATTTGGCCCGCGGGCCGCGTGTTTGAGACCCCTGGTTTAATGCATTGAACAAAAAAAAAAAAAAAACTGTATTATGGAAAGCAGGAAGTGAACAAATGCAACAGTTACTGATTGTAAAAGTACCAGATGGAGGGGTGGGATTTAATAAGATTTGCTTCTTCCTACTCCTTTTGGACATGTGGAACTGTGAACTGATTACGTGATGCATTCAATTGTAATCTGATGCATGTTCAAATGAAATTAAACCATTACCATATGTTCAACTGTGCAGATTACCCAATGTTATAAAAGGTGTTAATCCAGTGTGCATTATAATGTATTTCCACCCTCTTTGCAGGAAACTTTCATTCCTTCATGCAGAAAGAGATCTTTGAGCAGCCGGAGTCGGTGGTGAACACAATGAGAGGTCGGATTTGTTTTGACACCAACACCGGTAAGCATAAAATATTATGTCTCACACACATTATATTGAAGATGCATGCGTATATGTATATAACGCAACTGCCTGCTTTACTGCACCTTCTTAGTGGTTCTCGGAGGACTGAAGGACCACCTGAAGGAAATCAAACGCTGCAGACGACTTATCATGATTGGCTGCGGCACTAGTTTCCATGCAGCAGTCGCTGTGAGTAGAGAGAGTGGTCGTCAAAATTTGTGAGAATAATAAAGTTTATGGGCGGCACGGCGGTCTAGTGGTTAGTGCACAACCTCACAGCTAGGAGACCAGGGTTCAATTCCACGCTCGGCCATCTCTGTGTGGAGTTTGCATGTTTTTTCTCTGGGTACTCCGGTTTCCTCCCACATTCCAAAAACATGCTAGGTTAATTAGCGACTCCAAATTGTCCATAGGTATGACTGTGAGTGTGAATGGTTGTTTGGATTGGCTGGCCACCAGTCCAGGGTGTACCCCGCCTGTCGCCCGAAGACAGCTGGGATAGGCTCCAGCACCCCCGCGACCGTCGTGAGGATAAGCGGTAGAAAATGAATGAATGAATGAATGAGTTCTTCTCCTACTTTGTGTGGAAGTGGTAACTTTGTGGTTTCTTATTTTGTTTTTCTCCACTCTCGGCCATCTCTGTGTGGAGTTTGCATGTTCTCCCCGTGCATGCGTGGGTTTTCTCCGGGTACTCCGGTTTCCTCCCACATTCCAAAAACATGCTAGGTTAATTAGCGACTCCAAATTGTCCATAGGTATGAATGTTAGTGTGAATGGTTGTTTGTCTATATGTGCCCTGTGATTGGTTGGCCACCAGTCCAGGGTGTACCCCGCCTCTCACCCGAAGACAGCTGGGATAGGCTCCAGCACTCCCACGACCCTCGTGAGGAAAAAGCAGTAGAAAATGAATAAAGTTTATGTTTGAAGCGATGCTGAGTTTGCTCTCCTCTCAAACATTTTCAGACCAGACAGATTCTGGAGGAGCTCACAGAACTGCCCGTCATGGTGGAGCTGGCGAGCGACTTCCTGGACCGCAATACGCCTGTTTTTCGAGACGACGTCAGCTTCTTCATCAGCCAATCAGGTGACAGCAACACCAGCCTTACTGCACTCGATGCCGAGATGCATTTTTAACCCTTGACCTCTGCGCACCGTCAGGAGAGACAGCAGACACGTTGATGGCTTTGCGATACTGTAAAGACAGAGGCGCTCTCACAGTGGGTGTAACCAACACTGTGGGAAGCTCCATTTGCAGGGAGACAGACTGTGGAGTCCACATCAATGCTGGGCCTGAGATTGGAGTAGCTAGTACCAAGGTATTGACACAGAGACCCACCTTTGTGGGGTTATATATATATATATATATAAAAACATATGTCCTCCATGTTTGTGATGCAGGCGTACACCAGTCAGTTTGTGGCGCTCATCATGTTTGGCCTGATGGTGAGTGAGGACAGGCTCTCGCTGCAAAAGAGAAGACAGGACATCATTGACAGCCTCAAGGAACTACCCGGTAACTAAACAACACCAATAAATGACAAATGACATTTGTGGCAAATGAACAGGAAGAGTGGCGCCATCTTGTGTCATGTGGGACACTCAGGGTCCATTCAGGGATTTTT
This sequence comes from Doryrhamphus excisus, assembly GCF_037039965.1. Taxonomy (NCBI): domain Eukaryota; kingdom Metazoa; phylum Chordata; class Actinopteri; order Syngnathiformes; family Syngnathidae; genus Doryrhamphus; species Doryrhamphus excisus. The sequence continues at coordinate 3,038,840 of NC_136378.1, forward strand.
TATTCATTCATTTTCTACCGCCTATCCCAGCTCTCTTCAGGCGAGAGGCGGGGTACACGCCAACCAATCACAAGGCACATACAGACAAACAACCATTCACACTCACATTCATACCTATGTACAATTTGGAGTCGCTAATTAACCTAGCATGTTTTTGGAATGTGGGAGGAAACCGGAGTACCCGGAGAAAACCTACGCATACATGTGGAGAACATGCAAACTCCACACAGAGATGGTCGAAGGTGGGGAAAAACAAAATAAGAAGCCAAAAAGTTACCACTTCCACACAAAATAGGAGGCAAACTCATTCATTCATTCATTTTCTACCGCTTACCCTCACAAGGTTCGCAGGAGGTGCTGGAGCCTATCCCAGCTGTCTTTGGGCGAGAGGCGGGGTACACATTCATACCTATGGACAATTTGGAGTCGCTAATTAACCTAGCATGTTTTTAGAATGTGGGAGGAAACCGGAGTACCTGGAGAAAACTCACGCATGCACGGGGAGAACATGCAAACTCCACACAGAGATGGCCGAGGGTGGGGAAAGACAAAATAAGAAGCAAAAAAGTGACCACTTCCACACAAAATAGGAGGAAAACTCATTCATTCATTTTCTACCGCTTATCCTCACAAGGGTCGCAGGGGGTGCTGGAGCCTATCCCAGCTGTCTTTGGACGAGAGGCGGGGTACACCCTGGACTGGTTGCCAGCCAATCACAGGGCACATATAGACAAACAACCATTCACACTCACATTCATACCTATGGACAATTTGGAGTCGCTAATAAACCTAGCATGTTTTTGGAATGTGGGAGGAAACCAGAGTACCCGGACATGCAAACTCCACACAGAGATGGCCCAGGGTGGGGAAAGACAAAATAAGAAGCCAAAAAGTTACCACTTCCACACAAAATAGGAGGAGAACTCATTCATTTTCTACCACTTATCCTCACAAGGGTCGCGGGGGATGCTGGAGCCTATAGACACATATAGTAGGCACATATAGACAAACAACCATTCACACTCACATTCATACCTATGGACAATTTGGAGTCGCTAATTAACCTAGCATGTTTTTGGAATGTGGGAGGAAACCGGAGTACCCGGAGAAAACCCACGCATGCACGGGGAGAACATGCAAACTCCACACAGAGATGGCCAACGGTGGGGAAAGACAAAATAAGAAGCCAAAAAGTTACCACTTCCACACAAAATAGGAGGAGAACTCATTCATTCATTCATTTTCTACTGCTTATCCTCACTAGGGGCTGCTGGAGCGTATCCCAGCCATCTTCCGGCGAGAGTCGGGGTACACCCTGGACTGGTGGCCAGCCAATCACAGGGCACATATAGACAAACAACCATTCACACTCACATTCATACCTATGGACAATTTGGAGTCACCAATTATTAACCGAGCATTATTTCGTACCACGTTGTACACAATCATAGAAACCCAGAATTTTAACATTTAAAAAGTCAAGTAGCTTGTAAAGTACATTTTTAATATTTCAATATATTTTTAAAGACAGACAAACAACATGACATAAGTCATCATAATATCTTTTGTTTGTGTCCCAGAGCTGATAAAAAAGGTTTTGTCTCTGGATGAGAAGATCAAGACCATCGCTGATGAGCTGTACCAACAAAGATCCCTTCTGGTTATGGGCCGTGGTTTCAATTATGCCACTTGCCTTGAGGGGGCGCTGGTGAGTTGTTTAGCGTCCCTGTAGCCTCGTTTAAAAAAAAAACTGCAAGGAGTATAGATTCTGTTTTATTGTGATCTTTTTCAAATTCCAGAAAATCAAGGAGATCACCTACATGCACTCGGAGGGGATCCTGGCCGGGGAGCTGAAGCACGGACCTTTGGCCCTGATTGACAAACACATGCCCGTCATCATGATCATCATGAAGGACGCCTGCTACACCAAGTGTCACAACGCTCTGCAACAGGTCACCGCAAGATCGGTATGTCATGGAATCAATCATATTTTTCTCATATAGACATCAGTTTTTTTTCTACATATTTTTCCTGAAAATGTTGTTTACAATCGTCTGTAGGCCATTTGACACTGTCCTATTTGTCCTTGGGAGTGAGAAGTACACAGTTTTACACAAGTATAATATTAATAATATTAATTATTATAATATAATATAGATAATTATAATATTATAATTATAATATATAGTATAATTATAATATATAATTATATTATATTATTCATTCATTCGTTCATTTTCTACCGCTTTTTCCTCACGAGGGTTATATTGTATTGTATTGTATTGTTTTATATTATAAATATATAAAATATATATAGAGAAATATATATATAAAAATATATAATATATGTAATATAATATCCTATAATTATATTATATTATATATATTCTATGTAATATAATTATATTATATATAATATATTGTAATATAATTATATTATAATATAATATAATTCTATTATATTATATATTATATTATAAATATATAAATATATATAAATATATATATACAAATATATAAAAAATATATATGTAATATAATATACTATCAATATATTAGAATTATATTATATTATATATTATATATAATATAATTATATTATAATGTAATATAATGATATTATATTATTTTATAATATAATTTAATATAATTATATTATATTACATACATTATATATTTTTTATATATTTATATTATATTATTAATGAAGTGTTAATAATTACCCCGCCTCTCGCCCAAAGACAGCTGGGATAGGCTCCAGTACCCCCCACGACCCTCATGAGGAAAAGCGGTAGAAAATGAATGAATGAATGAATATTAATATTCGAGTGTTATGACTTGGAATAAAATCGGCTTTAAGATTTAAGTACATCCGATTATTGTAATCCAATCTGACTCATGTGAAAGTTGAGTTAATTTTAGGATATTAGAGGGACTAAGTCATGTCTACACACACCCCCGTACTCTCATTATTGATGTCTGACTATCCCCCCCCCACATCCCACCTCACCCCACCAGGGCAGGCCCATCATCTTGTGTTGCCAGGACGATACTGAGGTAACCAGGAACGCCTATCAGACCATCGAGCTGCCGCGTACTGTGGACTGTCTGCAGGGCATCCTGAGTGTCATCCCACTGCAGCTGATGTCATTCCACTTGGCCGTTCTGCGAGGATATGATGTAAGTACTCTGGACGATGTTTGATATGTATATATAAATAAATTGATCGCTTATTTTCCTATCGGATACTTAAGAACGTAAGACTTGGCTCTTTATTGCTCTCTGGTTCTCCCATATCTTACTTATTGTGTGGAAATATGGGCTAATAACTATAAAAGCAATCTTCACTCGCTAAATGTACTGCAAAAAGGCCAGTAAGGATAATTCAGAGAACATACTAACTCCTTATTTGTAAAATGACAAATACTTCAACTTGCTGATATAGTTCATCTTCAAACAAGCTAAAATAATGCATAAGGCTAAAAATAACCAATTAGCTAAAAATGTCATCCAATACTTCTCTACAAGAGAGGAGAAATATGATCTCAGGGAAGAAGTACATTTGAAACACTTCTATGCTAGGACTACGTAAAAAAGCTATAGCATTTCAGTATGTGGAACAAAAATAAAATAAAATAAAAAAATTAACAATTTGTAAAAAAAAAATTAAAAATTTGTAAAAAAAAATTAAAAATTTGTAAAAAAAAAAATTAAACATTTGTAAAAAAATAAATAAAAATTTGTCAAAAACAATTTGTAAAAAAATTAAAATGTAAAAATTGTGAAAATTGTAAACTTTTTTAAAATGTTAAACATTTTTAAAATTATTTTTTTTTTAAATTAAACTATATTAGGAAAGCAGGAAGTGAACAAATGTAACAGTTACTGATTGTAAAAGTACCAGATGGAGGGGTAGGATTTAATAAGCTTTGCTTCTTCCTACTCCTTTTGGACATGTGGAACTGTGAACTGATTATGTGACAAAAATAAAATAATAATAAAAAAAAGAACAAATTATTAAAAAAAATAAATAAAAAATAATAAAATTTTTAATTAAACTATATTAGGAAAGCAGGAAGTGAACAAATGTAACAGTTACTGATTGCAAAAGTACCAGATGGAGGGGTAGGATTTAATAAGCTTTGCTTCTTCCTACTCCTTTTGGACATGTGGAACTGTGAACTGATTATGTGACAAAAAAAATAAAAATAATAATGATAAAAAATAAAAAAATATAAAAAAAAATGTTTTTTTAATAATAAATTTTTTAATTAAACTATATTAGGAAAGCAGGAAGTGAACAAATGTAACAGTTACTGATTGTAAAAGTACCAGATGGAGGGGTAGGATTTAATAAGCTTTGCTTCTTCCTACTCCTTTTGGACATGTGGAACTGTGAACTGATTATGTGACAAAAATTACATAAAAAAAATAAAACATGAAAAAAAAAAACATTTTTTAAAAAATTATTATTTTTTTTTAATTAAACTATATTAGGAAAGCAGGAAATGAACAAATGTAACAGTTACTGATTGTAAAAGTACCAGATGGAGGGGTAGGATTTAATAAGCTTTGCTTCTTCCTACTCCTTTTGGACATGTGGAACTGTGAACTGATTATGTGATGCATTCAATTGTAATCTGATTGCACGTTCAAATGAAATCAAACCATTACCATTACTATTACAAACTAGTCGACTGTGAAATCTCAACTGACATAGCTAATGATGATAAATTATTTGGCTTCCCTGCAGGTTGACTGTCCCAGAAACCTCGCCAAGTCCGTCACGGTGGAATGAAAACATGGAGTGAGGCCAAAGGAGACGTTATAGCTTTGCAGTGCAATTCTCAATTCTCGGAATGTTTGCGCGGCCGTGCATGGCTGCATTTATGTTATATGTGTGTGTGTTCAGTGCGTATGTGAGTGAAAGAGGTACGTTTTATTTTTGTTTTTATGAAAACAAATGTGAAGTTTGACCGATACACTGACGAGGGAACACCGGTGCCGTTATGGATCACATTGCACAAACATACTGTGCCTTTTCTAATCTCTAGAAAAGCCAAAATATCTTTAACTAGCTTCATAATAAGCAATAAATGCCAAATGGAAGAAATTACAGCAGTGCAATATGGGGACCAAATGTGCATTATGAAAGTACACAATCGTGACTGAACTACTCGCTTGCGTTATGTACAATTTCATTTTATATTTACAGAACATAATTCCAAAGACGTGTTTTATCCGTGTTGTACATGAATGCAGCTATTGTAACTTACGTGCTTCAACTTAAATATAATAACAGAATCCGCCAGTAGGAAATTCAATACATTCATTGCTTTTCACGTTTATTTTTTTTTTTACGCTTGTGTTATGTTTATTTTTATTTTCGACATTCAACACAACAGGATCGTAAAATACATACTGTAATCATAGCATGCCAGAGCTCTCTATTAGCATCTAGCTTCATTTTCATAAAGTACGCAAGGAGTCATCATCCAGGGGGGGAAAAAAAAACTGAAATACTGTTATTCTTATCAGCGTTTGTATGGGTTCATAACAATTAAAATGTTGTATTTATCTGATTTGTATTTTATAAATGTCAAAGAAGAGGTGTTGATTTATATGTATGATTTTTGTTTCATACTGTGTGTTTTTTTTATATAGACATAATGCTCTATCAATCAGTAACTCGATAAAGCGTTGCACTCAAATGTGTTGCTGATTGGCTTTTTACGAGAAGTTTTTGTATTTATTTTTTTATTTTTTATTTTATTTTTGGCCCATAATCAGTTCACAGTTCCACATGTCCAAAAGGAGTAGGAAGAAGCAAAGCTTATTAAATCCTACCCCTCCATCTGGTACTTTTACAATCAGTAACTGTTACATTTGTTCACTTCCTGCTTTCCTAATATAGTTGAATTTAATTTTTTTTTTTATTTAAAAAAATAATATTTTTTTATTTTGTATTATTATTATTTTTATTTTTTTTGTCACATAATCAGTTCACAGTTCCACATGTCCAAAAGGAGTAGGAAGAAGCAAAGCTTATTAAATCCTACCCCTCCATCTGGTACTTTTACAATCAGTAACTGTTACATTTGTTCACTTCCTGCTTTCCTAATATAGTTTAATTAAAAATTGTAATTTTTTTTAATTTAGAAAATTTTTACATTTTAAAATTTTTTATTTTTATTTTTTATTATTATTTATTTATTTATGTCACATAATCAGTTCACAGTTCCACATGTCCAAAAGGAGTAGGAAGAAGCAAAGCTTATTAAATCCTACCCCTCCATCTGGTACTTTTACAATCAGTAACTGTTACATTTGTTCACTTCCTGCTTTCCTAATATAGTTTAATTTAAAAATATATATATTTTTTTAAAAAATGTTTTTTTTTTTCATGTTTTATTTTTTTTTTATGTAATTTTTGTCACAAAATCAGTTCACAGTTCCACATGTCCAAAAGGAGTAGGAAGAAGCAAAGCTTATTAAATCCTACCCCTCCATCTGGTACTTTTACAATCAGTAACTGTTACATTTGTTCACTTCCTGCTTTCCTAATATAGTTTAATTAAAAATTGTAATTTTTTTTAATTTAGAAAGTTTTTACATTTTAAAATTTTTTATTTTTATTTTTTATTATTATTTATTTATTTATGTCACATAATCAGTTCACAGTTCCACATGTCCAAAAGGAGTAGGAAGAAGCAAAGCTTATTAAATCCTACTCCTCCATCTGGTACTTTTACAATCAGTAACTGTTACATTTGTTCACTTCCTGCTTTCCTAATATAGTTTAAGTTTTGTTTTATTTTTTTGTTTTATTTTTTTTGTGTCACGTACCGAAGTACGAGTTGATATGCTAAGTACAGTATACATGGCAGTATATCTTTACTTTATTGAACTTTTTGGGTTTTATAAAGTTATGTATTGAAATATGCCAAACAATATCAAAAACGTTAAGATGTAATACAAAGTGAAGATGTTGCAAAGAAAATGGCGGGCCATGAAAAACTGGAATGAACCACAAATGGTTTGTGGGCCGGATGTTGGACACCACTGTCATTACGCTCATAATAATTGACAATAATTTCCAATGTGAATGTGTATTTTATTTTACGATAATAATATCGTTCAAATTGTCTGAAAACATTTTTATAAATTAAGTTTATCCTCGATCAAGTTTCCTGACGTCACCCTGCGTGATGACGTCATGCCCAACCAACCATCTCCGCCTCCCGCTGTGACGTCCTTGTCCTCCACACTCGGCGCCCCCCACCCCCCCAGTCACTGGAGTTGGGCTCGGAGCTCCGGGAAGCACCGGTCCCCTTCGTGACAGCCACAGCCGTCTTTCGAGTAAACTTTCCCCCGGACTCTCGGTCGTGTCGGAGGGACGGAGAGGGCGCCTTTTCCGCGCTGTCCATGCCGGGGAGAGGCGAAGGGAAGACGGTAAGAGTCCGCCGGCGTTTCCGCTCGAACCGCGCGAGCTTTCACTTCGCCCCCACGGCCCCCCACGACTACCGCATTGCTCCCCGACACTGACGACACTTACGACGTAGGCCTCGGTAACTTATTTCCACGCATGAAACTAAGCTATACCCTTAGCTTTTAAACCGGTGTCGGCGCCTCTTGGGGTGATTTACAGCCGTGCTTCGAGGCACCTATCCCGGCCAGCTGTGATGCGGCGACCGCTGTGTGTCATCCACGCTTGACTTCACGCCCCACGTATGCTTGCTTGTTTGCTTGTGTGTCTATTCCACAGCAGGCATGTTGGCCCTGGTATAGCCAGGTATACACCCTGTTATGTCATACATTATACTTCCACAGCCCCCACCCACTTGGGTACACTCTAGTCACGTCAGGACAACTGGTGCTGTGGATCCTCTCCATATTCATTTAGAGGCAAGTTTCGTGGGTGAGCACATTAACACCAGGAATATGTACAGTTATTCTATGTGGATGTGGGAGGAAGCTGGAGAAACCCACTCGCCCTATTTGCAGAGATGCTTAAACAGAGATTCGATCCCGGACTGTGGGGTTGTACAGTGACACATGAGCTCCAAAAGGCAACATACACCCACTCGAGTGGATTGTGTTAAGTCACTTTGGTTCCCTGCTAGTTCAGGTGGTTTAGTCTAAAGCAGGGGTCTCAAACTCAATTTACCTGGGGGCCACTGGAGCTGGGGTCTGGGTGAGACTGGGCCACATCAGGTAAAAAAAAAAACAAATGAAACAAAAAATTAAACAAATTAAACAAATTAAACAAATTAAACTTTCATATCAAGACGGGGGCCTCAAACTAGTGTCCTGCGGGCCACATTTGGCCCGCGGGCCGCGTGTTTGAGACCCCTGCCATACAGCATCCATATCAAACTTGCACGGGCCGCACTAACATTAAACTTTCATATCAAGGCGGGGGCCTCAGGCCGTGAGTTTGAGACCCCTGGTCTAGTGTGAATGCAGTCCAGGACCAAACGGTGAGTTCAAATCGTGCAAAAAAAATCAGTCAAATGTACGCCGACATGCGTAAATACAGTAGTTGACTGTTTTGCTTAACCAGCCTCTCGGCTAAGACAACTGGGATAGGCTCCAGCATATCCGTGACCCTTGTTAGGATAAGCCGGATTGATGGACTGGATTGGGTGAAGTCACTACTGTGAATGCTATTTTTGGTCCATAGTAGAGTACTGGACTACAAATGTGAACGCACCCAAAAAGAGCATCCATTTTTTTCCCCCCAACTGAGTCTCCAGGCTGTGCTAATCTGATCACCCACTCAGCTCACTGATTCCCATCCAACCCCCAAATACTAGCTGTAGTCACGTTAGATAGACCCCCCCCTCAAGGCTGGACTCCCGAGTGGACAGCAGCAGTCATGAGGAGTGGAGGACGGCGGCGCTGTGAAGGTCACACTGCATATGATCATAAACCTCATAGCCAAATGGTTGGCTTATATAACAGCAGGAATTTACAGCAGTTGATATTTCAGATGTTGGTGTTTTGCCACAACGCATCCGGGAGAATATGTCACATGTTGTTGGCAGTGAAACACTTGGAAATTAGGATTTTAGCACAATTTAGTTGTATGGTTAGCGCGCAGCGCGCACCTAACGGCTGAGAGACACGGGTTCAATTCCACCTTCGGCCATCTCTGTGTGGAGTTTGCATGTTCTCCCCGTGTATGTGTGGGGTTATTCCCGATACTCCGTTTTCCTCCCACATTCCAAAAACATGCTAGGTTAATTAGCGACTCCAAATTGTCCATAGTTATGAATGTGAGTGTGAATGGTTGTTTGGATTGGCTGGCCACCAGTCCAGGGTGTGCCCCACCTCTCGCCCGAAGACAGCTGGGATAGGCTCCAGCATCCCCAGCGACCCTCGTGAGGATAAGCGGTAGAAAATGAATGAATGAATAAGTTCTCCTCCTATTTTGTGTGGAAGTGGTAACTTTTTGGCTTCTTATTTTGTCTTTCCCCACCCTCGGCCATCTCTGTGTGGAGTTTGCATGTTCTCCCCGTGCATGCGTGGGTTTTCTCCGGGTACTCCGTTTTCCTCCCACATTCCAAAAACATGCTAGGTTAATTAGCGACTCCAAATTGTCCATAGGTATGAATGTGAGTGTGAATGGTTGTTTGTCTATATGTGCCCTGTGATTGGCTGGCCACCAGTCCAGGGTGTACGACGCCTCTCGCCTGAAGACAGCTGGGATAGGCTCCTGCACCCCCACGACCCTCGTGAGGATAAACGTTAGAAAATGAATGAGTTCTCCACCTATTTTGTGTGGAAGTGGTAACTGTTTGGCTTCTTATTTTGTCTTTCCCCACCCTCGGCCATCTCTGTGTGGAGTTTGCATGTTCTCCCCGTGCATGCGTGGGTTTTCTCCGGGTACTCCGGTTTCCTCCCACATTCCAAAAACATGCTAGGTTAATTGGCGACTCCAAATTGTCCATAGGTATGAATGTGAGTGTGAATGGTTGTTTGTCTATATGTGCCCTGGCGACCAGTCCAGGGTGTACCCCGCCTCTCGCCCGAAGAAGGCTGGGGTAGGCTGCAGTACCCCCCACAACTCCCCCGGTAGAAAATGAATGAATGAATGAGTTCTTCTCCTATTTTGTGTGGAAGTGGTAACTTTTTGGCTTCTTATTTTGTCTTTCTCCACCCTCGGCCATCTCTGTGTGGAGTTTGCATGTTCTCCCCGTGCATGCGTGGGTTTTCTCCGGGTACTCCGGTTTCATCCCACATTCCAAAATCATGCTAGGTTAATTAGCGACTCCAAATTCATAACAATAACTTTGAATAAATGTTGCATTTTCTATCCATGAGTGCTGATTTTTCCGCAAACGAACTGTTCATTCGTGATTCGTCAGTATGGTCGTGGGTACGTTGGAGTCCAACCCAGCTGATTTTTGTTTGATTGTGTTGTCTCATTTCCTGAGTGGGGATATTATTTGGTGATGCTGTACTGTACGATGGAGATGATGGAGGAAATGATGAGGAATGATGAAAGTTAGGACCCTCAAATGTTGGTAAAAGCCCAAAGCAGCTCTCGTCTCATGTTTAGTCAGAGCGCCAGCTGGAAGAGGAAAATCCACAGAGGCAGGAGAGGGGGGAGTACATGAGATGAGCTTTTCCCCCGAAGTAGTGGCGTGGAAGCAGAGCAGGCCTAAACCTCCTGCAGCTGATGGCCTTTTTTCCCAGTGAGTGCATGCATGCATTTACAAAGCAGCACTGAGGAGAGAAAATAATGCGCAGAGGATTGGATTTTAAAAAGCAAGCTATTTAAAAAAAAACAGTAAATTGTAAATAATGTGAAAAGAGACAAACAGCTTTTGGTAATGGTAATGGTTTAATTTCATTTGAACATGCATCAGATTACAATTGAATGCATCACATAATCAGTTCACAGTTCCACATGTCCAAAAGGAGTAGGAAGAAGCAAAGCTTATTAAATCCTACCCCTCCATCTGGTACTTTTACAATCAGTAACTGTTACATTTGTTCACTTCCTGCCTAATATAGTTTAATTTAGATTTTTTTTAATTAAAAAAATTTTTAATTGTAATTTTTTTTAATTTTTAATTTTTTTTAAGTATTTAATTTTAAAAATTTTTGTAATTTTTTTTATTTTATTTTTGTCACGTACTTAAGTACGAGGTGAAAGCTTATTAAATCCTACCCCTCTATCTGGTACTTTTACAATCAGTAACTTACATTTGACACTTCCTGCTTTCCTAAAATAGTTTAGGAACTAGGTTCCTGTGAGTGTGAATGGTTGTTTGTCTATATGTGCCCTGTGATTGGCTGGCCACCAGTCCAGGGTGTACCCCGCCTCTCGCCTGAAGACGGCTGGGATAGGCTCCAGCACCCCCCGCAACCCTTGTGAGGATAAACGGTAGAAAATGAATGAATGAATGAGTTCTCCTCCTATTTTGTGTGGAAGTGGTAACTTTTTGGCTTCTTATTTTGTCTTTCTCCACCCTCGGCCATCTTTGTGCGGAGTTTCCATGTTCTCCTTGTGCATGCGTGGGTTTTTTTTCCGGGTACTCCAGTTTCCTCCCACATTCCAAAAACATGCTAGGTTAATTAGCGACTCCAAATTGTCCATAGGTATGAATGTGAGTGTGAATGGTTGTTTGTCTATATGTGCCCTGTGATTGGCTGGCCACCAATCCAGGGTGTACCCCGCCTCTCGCCTGAAGACGGCTGGGATAGGCTCCAGCACCCCCCGCAACCCTTGTGAGGATAAACAGTAGAAAATGAATGAATGAGCTTCCTCCTATTTTGTGTGGAAGTGGTAACTTTTTGTCTTCTTCTTTTTCTTTCCCCACACAATGCACCACCTTAAGGTAGTGTGTGATTAAATGTAAGTTAATAAAAGGACTTCAGGGTGAGACCAAGTTGCAGACGTCATGATGGCAGCAGCATGGGCAGTGAGGGAGGCGTGGAGGCGTCGTTCCACCTGACGTCTGAGCTTAACACGTTTGCTTTCTGCACTCCACAGACAGCGCCGGTGTCCCTGACTGTCCCTCAGGATGAGCGAGGCAGAGAATCAGTTCTACAGTGTTCAGGTGGGGGACTCCACCTTTACTGTACTCACCCGCTACCAGCAGCTCCGCGCCATCGGTTCTGGGGCCCAGGGCATCGTTTGGTAAGCATGTGTAAAAAAGGATGCTGCATTTGAAAAATTAGTTAATTACACTTTCTCTCATTTTCTTAATGTTGAGTTATTTTATTTTTATGGTCACTTAATAAGAAAACTGTCAAACCAACCAATCAATAAATTCTAATGATATTCAGAACCATCAATTTGGACTTTCAAGTCTGATCTTTTCAAAATGTTTGCCTCTAAAAAAAAAAAAAAAAAAGTAATGATCCATAGCAAATGACAAGAAAGCTAATGATCAGATTATCCTCTACTGTGCTGGTGCCTACTTAGCCGTGGCAGCACCATGAAAGTTGCTAAAGTGAATAATTAGCATTGTGTAATGGACTGTATGCTGTTGATGCACCCAATGGGACCATACCACACTCGCCTTAGCCTGGCGTTAGCTTTATGTCTTATTGTTTGTGTCTTTATGCCGGAAGGATGTGAGATCACTGCTTCACCTGACATGATTAAAAAATATACAGTATGTCTATTGATGTATATGATAATTTCTCCGGGTACTCCGGTTTCCTCCCACATTCCAAAAACATGCTAGGTTAATTGCCGACTCCACATTTTCCATAGGTATGAATATGAGTGTGAATGGTTGTTTGTCTATATGTGCCCTGTGATTGGCTGGCCACCAGTCCGGGGTGTACCCCGCCTCTCGCCCGAACACAGCTGGGATAGGCTCCAGCACGACCCTTGTGAGGATAAGCGGTATAAAATGAATGAATTAATAGTTCTCCTCCTATTTTGTGTGGAAGTGGTAACTTTTTTGTTTCTTATTTTGTCTTTCCCCACCCTCGGCCATCTCTGTGTGGAGTTTGCATGTTCTCCCGAGTACTCCGATTTCCTCCCACATTCCAAAAACATGCTAGGTTAATTAGCGACTCCAAATTGTCCATAGGTATGAATGTGAGTGTGAATGGTTGTTTGTCCTTATGTGCCCTGTGATTGGCTGGCTGGGAACCAGTCCAGGGTGTACCCCGCATTTCGGCCGAAGACAGCTGGGATAGGCTCCAGCAATCCCCGCAAACCTTGTGAGGATAAGCGGTAAAAAATGAATGAATTAATAGTTCTCCTCCTATTTTGTGTGGAAGTGGTAACTTTTTTGTTTCTTATTTTGTCTTTCCCCACCCTCGGCCATCTCTGTGTGGGGTTTGCATGTTCTCCCGAGTACTCCGATTTCCTCCCACATTCCAAAAACATGCTAGGTTAATTAGCGACTCCAAATTGTCCATAGGTATGAATGTGAGTGTGAATGGTTGTTTGTCTATATGTGCCCTGTGATTGGCTGGCTGGCCACCAGTCCAGGGTGTACCCCACATTTCGGCCGAAGACGGCTGGAATAGGCTCCAGCAACCCCCGCGACCCTTGTGAGGATAAGCGGTAGAAAATGAATGAATGAGTTCTCCTATTTTGTGTGGAAGTGGTAACTTTTTTGTTTCTTATTTTGTCTCTCCCCACCCTCTGCACTTCAATCCAGTCCATCCAATTCCACATTTCTTGATTATAGTTGTGCGCGTCCTTTTCCACACGGTTATGCAGACATTCTGTTCATCAAGTTGACTGCCTATCGAACAACAACAACAACAACAACTTGGCGGTTTGTGACATATTTTTGTCTCCTTTATGAGCAGCTCTGCCCTGGATACAGTCCTCGGCATCCCGGTGGCGGTGAAAAAGCTGTGTCGGCCCTTCCAGAACCAGACTCATGCTAAACGTGCATACAGGGAGCTTGTGCTGCTCAAATGTGTCAATCACAAAAATGTAAGAATAATATTCACGTTATGTACATATTTATAACTCAGTGTGTAGTTTGGAAGGCTAATGTACATTTTGGTGCTAAACTAACACAAGCATGTCTTAATAAACATCATCATGTCATGTTCTTGGTTACCATGGCGATGACAAACCAGGAAGAGCTACCCGTCTGATCGGAATAATGACGGTGGGTGAACTAATGTCCATCTCTGCTTGCAGATCATCCGTCTGATCAATGTCTTCACGCCTCAGAAGTCACTGGAGGAATTTCAGGATCTGTGAGTCGTCGTACTTTTGTACTGTATGTAGTTTCCTGGCTTTGCCCGCCCACGTCAGGGGGGTCGGCAACCTTTAGCATCAAACATGTCTAACATAGAAATAGTTCACATACCTGTACATTAGTGCTGTGTCCTTATGCAGGCAATTCAATATGCTTGCACTGAATTAATGTTGGGGTGGCACGGCGGTGGAGTGGTTAGCGCACAGACCCCCCACATTCCAAAAACATGCTAGGTTAATTAACGACTCCAAATTGTCTATAGGTATGAATGTGAGTGTGAATGGTTGTTTGTCTATATGTGCCCTGTGATTGGCTGGCCACCAGTCCGGGGTGTACTCCGCCTCTTGCCCAAAGACAGCTGGGATAGGCTCCAGCACCCCCGCGACCCTCGTGAGGGTAAGCGGTAGACAATGAATGAATGAATGAGTTATCCTCCTATTTTGTGTGGAAGTGGTAACTTTTCGGCTTCTTATTTTGTCTTTCCCCACCCTCGGCCATCTCTGTGTGGAGTTTGCATGTTCTCCCCGTGCATGCGTGGGTTTTCTCCGGTTTCCTCCCACATTCCAAAAACATGCTAGGTTAATTAGCGACTCCAAATTGTCCATAGGTATGAATGTGAGTGTGAATGGTTGTTTGTCTATATGTGCCCTGTGATTGGCTAGCCACCAGTCTAGGGTGTACTCCGCCTCTCGCCCAAAGACAGCTGGGATAGGCTCCAGCACCCCCGCGACCCTCGTGAGAATATAAGCGGTCGAAAATGAATGAATGAGTTCTCCTCCTATTTTGTGTGGAAGTGGTAATTTTTTGGCTTCCTATTTTGTCTTTCCCCACCTTCGGCCATCTCTGTGTGGAGTTTGCATGTTCTACCCGTGCATGCGTGGGTTTTCTCCGGTTTCCTCCCACATTCCAAAAACATGCTACGTTAATTAGCGACTCCAAATTGTCCATAGGTATGAATGTGAGTGTGAATGGTTGTTTGTCTATATGTGCCCTGTGATTGGCTGGCCACCAGTCCAGGGTGTACCTTGCCCGCTCTTGCCCGAAGACAGCTGGGATAGGCTCCAGCACCCTCACAACCCTCATGAGGACAGTGGTAAAAAATGTCTCCTCCTATTTTGTGTGGAAGTGGTAACTTTTTGGCTTCTTATTTTGTCTTTCCCCACCCTCGCCCATCTCTGTGTGGAATTTGCATGTTCTCCTCGTGCATGCGTGGGTTTTCTCCGGGTACTCCGGTTTCCTCCCACATTCCAAAAACATGCTAGGTTAATGATTCGTTCATCTTGCAGGTATCTGGTAATGGAGCTGATGGATGCCAGCCTCTGCCAGGTCATCCACATGGATTTGGATCACGAGAGAATGTCTTACCTGCTCTACCAGATCCTCTGTGGCATCAGGCACCTGCACTCCGCCGGCATCATCCACAGGGTATGGACTTGGAGCTCAAGATGTCTCATACATGAAGTAGACTCATTCAGTACGAATGTTGTGTTTGTGTCCCATCAGGATTTAAAGCCCAGCAACATTGTCGTGAAGTCGGATTGCACCCTGAAAATATTGGACTTTGGTCTGGCGAGGACGGCGTGCACCAACTTTATGATGACACCGTATGTGGTAACCAGATACTACCGAGCACCGGAAGTCATTCTGGGGATGAAGTATAAGGAGAACGGTGAGGAGAACAGGTTCACATCTAACTCTGATACATGATTCAGTTTTACTGACTAGACCAGGGGTCTCAAACTCAATTTACCTGGGGACCACTGGAGCTAGGGTCTGGGTGAGGCTGGGCCGCATCAGGTAAAAAAAAAAAAAATGTATATATTAAAAAATGAAAATATAGTAAAAATATTAATAAGTATTAATTATATGAAATATTAATAAATATATATATAGTATAATAGTCTTCAATGCTTCTGCTATACCCTCCACTTTTTCAGTGCTTTGGTTCTTTGCAAAAGCTCTGATAAAACATTAAATTATAATAAATTAATTTGTATTATTATTAAATTATTAAATAAATGTTTAATGTTAATTTTTATTTTTCAACACAAAATAAGATGGAAAAATAAATAATCAAATCAAAAAACAAATGAAACAAGTGAAACAAATGAACAAATTAATTTTTATTTATTATTAAATGATTAAATAAATGTTTAATGTTAATTTTTATTTTTTTCGACACAATATAAGATGGAAAAATAAATAAGCAAATTAAAAAAAACAAATGAAACAAATGAACACATTTTTAGTTATTATTAAATTATTAAATAAATGTGTAATGTAAATTTTTATTTTTTGACACAAAATAAGATGAAAAATAAATAAGCAAATCAAAAAACAAATGAAACAAATGAACAAATTATTTATTATTAAATTATTAAATAAATGTTTAATGTTAATTTTTATTTTTCGACACAAAATAAGATGGAAAAATAAATAAGCAAATCAAAAAACAAATTAAACAAACGAACAAATTAATTTTTATTTATTATTAAATTATTAAATAAATGTTTAATATTAATTTTTATTTTTCAACAAAATAAGATGGAAAAATAAATAAACAAATCAAAAGTAACTTAAATTAAACTTTCATGTCAAGGCGGGGGCCTCAAACTAGTGTCCTGCGGGCCACATTTGGCCCGCGGGCCGCGTGTTTGAGACCCCTGGACTAGACTTTAATGCGATGGCTTTAGCGGAATTGACTGTATCCTTTCTTGAGCGTCCTCGATCATTACTGGATGTGAATTAGAAGTTTAGAACACATTTAGAACACACAGCAATTTACCACACATAAGTTAGCATGGAAAGAAAATGGCCGCCTGTGCCCGAAAGGGAAGACCAATCCAGCCTGAGGTTGAACATGATGATGTAAACATGCAATACTTCAATGTCAATATATTATTTTTACATCATAATGCAGCTTCTATCTGTTGTCTTTTACAAGCTAATGCAAATGATTTTGTAATAGATTTGCTGTTTAATGTGAATATTTATTAATATGCTGTGTTTGCAGTGGACATCTGGTCCGTGGGCTGCATCATGGGAGAGATGGTAAAAGGCAGCGTCATCTTCCAAGGCACTGACCGTATCCTCCACCGCCTCTTCCTGCCTCTCTAACCTTACACACAATCATTTGATTATATCTTCTCATGGGACAATACTAAAAAAAAAAAAAAATGTTTCTTTAATTTTTAAAATTATTTTATTATTATTATCATTTTTTTTGTATTGTCCCATGTTCAATGATGACACTGAAATGCTGTTTTGTCTGTCTCCCTTTAAGAATGAGCTGAGGTTTTTTTTTAATTAAAAAAATAAAAATTAAAAAAAATTTAAATTAAAAATTTAACAAATTTTAAAAAATGTAAATAAAAAAAGACTAAAAAAAAAATTGAACTAAGCTAAATACAGGGATGAAGAGTACGAGTACGTATGCGAGTACACAATCATTTGATTATATCTTCTCATGGGACAATACTAAAAAAAAAAATTAAAATTAAAAATAAATTTAAAAATTATAAAAAATTAAAATAAAAAAAAACTAAAAATAAAAAAAACTTAATGAACTTAAAAACATTATGTCATTGTATGATCATATCACCTCGTAATTCGGTATGTGACAATAAATAAATAAATAAAATTAAAAATATTAAAAATTACATAAAACAAATGAATTTTTTTTTACTATATTAGGAAAGCAGGAAGTGAACAAATGTAACAGTTACTGATTGTAAAAGTACCAGATGGAGGGGTAGGATTTAATAAGCTTTGCTTCTTCCTACTCCTTTTGGACATGTGGAACTGGGAACTGATTATGTGACAAAAATAAAAAATAATAAAAAAATAAAATAAAAAAACTTAAACTATATTAGGAAAGCAGGAAGTGAACAAATATAACAGTTACTGATTGTAAAAGTACCAGATTGAGGGGTAGGATTTAATAAGCTTTGCTTCTTCCTACTCCTTTTGGACATGTGGAACTGTGAACTGATTATGTGATGCATTCAATTGTAATCTGATGCATGTTCAAATGAAATTAAACCATTACCATTACCAAAAACATGCAAGGTAATCATCAAAAGTCTTGGGACATATTTCAGATAATAACTATGGTTAGACACAGGAAAAAGCTCCATACGTTTTTCCAAGTAAGGATCAAGTATTCCAATCTTTCCTTCGTTCCTTTGATCCACTTGCATATATTCCACCACCCGTTTTTCCCTAACGAGCACCCTGGCCAGACATCGACCAGTGGAACAAAGTCATTGAGGTTCTGGGCACGCCCAGTCTGGAGTTTATGAACCGCCTGATGGAGACCGTGAGGAACTATGTGATGAACAAGCCGCAATATCCTGGAGTCAGCTTTGCAGAGCTTTTCCCTGACTGGGCCTTTCCTTCGGATTCGGAACACGACAAGTTAAAAAGTAAGGATCAAGGTCTGGGTGAGTAAAAAAAAAAAATAATAATAATAATTAAAAAAAAAATATATATATATATATACACAAAATACAAATATAATAAAAATATTCATAAATATTAATTATATTAATAAATATATATATATATATATAATATAATAGTCTTCAATGCTTCTGCTATACCCTCCACTTTTTCAGTGCTTTGGTTCTTTGCAAAAGCTCTGATAAAACATTAAATTATAATAAATTATTATAAATTATTTTTTATTCATCATTAAATTATTAAATAAATGTTTAATGTTAATTTTTATTTTTTGACACAAAATAAGATGGAAAAATAAATAAGCAAATCAAAAAACAAATGAAACAAGTGGAACAAATTAATAAATTCATTTTTATTTATTATTAAATTATTAAATAAATGTTTAATGTTAATTTTTATTTTTTGACACAAAATAAAATGGAAAAATAAATAAGCAAATCAAAAAACAAATGAACAAATTACTTTTTATTTATTATTAAATTATTAAATAAATGTTTAATGTTAATTTTTATTTTTCGGCATAAAATAAGATGGAAAAATAAATAAGAAAATCAAACAAATGAACAAATTAATTTTTATTTATTATTAAATTATTAAATAAATGTTTAATGTTAATTTTTATTTTTCGACACAAAATAAGATGGAAAAATAAACAAGCAAATCAAAAACAAATAAATTTTTATTTATTATTAAATTATTAAATAAATGTTTAATGTTAATTTTTATTTTTCGACACAAAATAAGATGGAAAAATAAACAAGCAAATCAAAAAACAAATACATTTTTATTTATTATTAAATTATTAAATAATGTTTAATGTTAATTTTTATTTTTCGACACAAAATAAGATGGAAAAATAAACAAGCAAATCAAAAAAGCAAATTAAACAAATTAAACTTTCACATCAAGGTGGGGGCCCGCGGGCCATGAGTTTGAGACCCCTGCTGTAGAGTATGCTCGGAGCGTTTACATATTTTATATGACTTTGACATCACCAGAGATGACAACACCTTTAGGGAACCTCCTCGGCTCACATGAGATCTGCTTCAGTCCGTGATGTCATCGCCCTGTTTCCATAGTAACCGTTCTCCTCATCCCTTTGCCACGACAGCAGGTCAAGCACGGGACTTGCTGTCCAAAATGCTGGTCATCGACCCCGAGTGCCGCATTTCCGTGGAGGAAGCTCTCAATCATCCCTACATTCACGTGTGGTACGACCCGACCGAGGCCGATGCGGTGAGGACGACGCCCCCCCCACTACCGGTCCACTTCATCAGTACAATGATTACACGAGGCCTCTTTGTGTGATTTGTCTCTTTGTCTCTTTCAGCCTCCGCCCCAGATATCTGATAAGCAGCTCGAAGAGAGAGAGCACAGCATTGAACAGTGGAAAGGTAGGCTGCGGTGCCCTCTAGTGGACAAATGTGTCAACTGGTTTTTCTTGCCAAGAATGTCTGCACACAAAATAGAATGTCACCAAGGCCGAACAGCTCACAAAGCTGGTGTGTTTGTACTTTCTTATTAGGAACAGACAGGCAGTGTCACTTATATAATGACTATTTCATATTTTTGACAGCCCCAATAATAATATTATATGGTATAATGGTAATGGTTTTATTTCATTAGAACATGCATCAGATTACAATTGAATGCATCACATAATCAGTTCACAGTTCCACATGTCCAAAAGGAGTAGGAAGAAGCAAAGCTTATTAAATCCTACCCCTCCATCTGGTACTTTTACAATCAGTAACTGTTACATTTGTTCACTTCCTGCTTTCCTAATATCGTTTATTTTTTTTATTTTTTTATTATCACGTACCGAAGTACAAGGTGATATGACCATTCAATTTAGTGATATATATAGCACATCATGACTAGTTCAAGACTCTTCATCCTTGTATTTAGCTTAGTTTAAGTTTTTGGTTTTTTTTTTTAATTTGTTAAATTTTTATGAAAATTTTTTTATTTTAAATTTTTTTTATTTATTTATTTATTTTTTTGGAACTCAGCTCATTCTTAAAGGTATTCAGACAAAACAGCATTTCAGTGTCATCATTGAACATGGGACAATACCAAAAAAAATGATAATAATAATAAAATAATTTTTAAAATTAAAAAAACATTTAAAAAAATTTTTTTAGTATTGTCCCATGAGAAGAATAAATCAAATGATTGTGTACTTGCATACGTACTAGTACTGTTCAATGATGACACTGAAATGCTGTTTTGTCTGTCTCCCTTTAAGAATGAGCTGAGTTTTCTTTTATTAAAAAAAATTAAATGTAAAAATTAAAATGAAAAATTTAACGAATTTTAAAAAATTAAAATAAAAAATCAAATGATTGTGTTTTTTTATTTTAATTTTTTTTATTTTATTGAAAGTATTATTAAAGTATTATATGGTGTTTTTCTTCAGAGCTTATTTATGAGGAGGTGATAGACTGGGAAGAGAGGAACAAGAACGGCGTGATGAAAGAGGACTGCTCTGGTATCTTCTTGTTCTGCCTGGAAATTCAAGACATATTTGATTATATAATATGAAGATAAACTTATGTCATGCGTGTGTCACGTTTTAGATGTGGTGTCCAGCTCGGCGTCGCAGTCGTCGTCGGCCAATGACATCTCATCCATGTCCACAGAGCACACGGTGGCGTCGGACACGGACAGCAGCAGCATCGACACGCTCACAGGGCCGTTGGACGAGAGTCAGTGAACGCAATCTGTGTCTTCCCTGTCATATTCATATCATATTTTTTTCTTTTTAATCTTATCACGTTTTTTGTTTTTCTTATAAAAGTGGATCTTCTTGATGTTCTCCTTCACCCCTAAAGCTAGTTTTGGACCGCGGATTAGAGATAAAAATGGTGGATGATGCATGTGTTGATTGAATAGGAGCACCAGTGGGGGGTGGGGGGGGGCGGTTTGTTTTATATAGTTGTATTTTTGAATAGTTTTATTTTTGTAGCCAGTTGAAACAAAACGTTTACGGCCATCAACGTTACGAAGAAGTTCACCAAATAGAAACCAGAGCTGCTTGCATGCATGTCGAAAATGTCAAAATGAACAAAAGCTTAACGTGGATGTTAAAATGGCCATCAATGGCCGTAATCGGGTTCGATGTCTCCATTCTATAGATCAGTGATTTTCAACCACTGTTCCGCGGCACACTAGTGTACCTTGAGTGAGGAATTATCCGATATCACTTTTTATAATTAACATGTATTAATCATCATTTGCATAGGCTCCAGCACCCGCCGCAACTCTTGTGAGGATAAGCAGTACGAAATGAAATGAATGAATGAGTTCTCCTATTTTGTGTGGAAGTGGTAACTTTTCGGCTTCTTATTTTGTCTTTCCCCACCCTCGGCCATCTTTGTGTGGAGTTTGCATGTTCTCCCCGTGCATGCGTGGGTTTTTTTTCCGGGTACTCCGGTTTCCTCCCACATTCCAAAAACATGCTAGGTTAATTAGCGACTCCAAATTGTCCATAGGTATGAATGTGAGTGTGAATGGTTGTTTGCCTCGTCCAAAGACAGCTGGGATAGGCTCCAGCACGACCCTTGTCCAGAAAATGAATGAATGAATGAGTTCTCCTCCTATTTTGTGTGGAAGTGGTAACTTTTCGGCTTCTTATTTTGTCTTTCCCCACCCTCGGCCATCTCTGAGTGGAGTTTGCATGTTCTCCCCGTGCATGCGTGGGTTTTTTTTTCCGGGTACTTCGGTTTCCTCCCACATTCCAAAAACATGCTAGGTTAATTAGCGACTCCAAATTGTCCAGAAAATGAATGAATGAATGAGTTCTCCTCTTATTTTGTGTGGAAGTGGTAACTTTTTGGCTTATTATTTTGTCTTTTCCTCACCCTCGGCCATCTCTGTGTGGAGTTTGCATGTTCTCCCCGTGCATGCGTGGGTTTTCTCCGGGTACTCCGGTTTCCTCCCACATTCCAAAAACATGCTAGGTTAATTAGCGACTCCAAATTGTCCAGAAAATGAATGAATGAATGAGTTCTCCTCCTATTTTGTGTGGAAGTGGTAACTTTTTTGGCTTCTTATTTTGTCTTTCCTCACCCTCGGCCATCTTTGTGTGGAGTTTGCATGTTCTCCCCGTGCATGCGTGGGTTTTTTTTCCGGGTACTCCGGTTTCCTCCCACATTCCAAAAACATGCTAGGTTAATTAGCGACTCCAAATTGTCCAGAAAATGAATGAATGAGTTCTCCTCCTATTTTGTGTGGAAGTGGTAACTTTTTGGCTTCTTATTTTGTCTTTCCCCACCCTCGGCCATCTCTGGGTGGAGTTTGCATGTTCTCCCCGTGCATGCGTGGGTTTTTTTTCCGGGTACTCCGGTTTCCTCCCACATTCCAAAAACATGCTAGGTTAATTAGCAACATTATTGGTTCGTTTTGGTTTTTCCAATGTAAAAAAAAAAAACGTGCCGTGGCTCAAGAAAGGTTGAAAATCACTGCTATAGATGGCGCGCTATATATTTTTTATTCTTCTGGCCTGACTTGTGGAGATGATTGACACCTGACAGCATGGCCGATGTGTGCTTGCAGTGTTTTATTCCTCCATAGACGTCATGTTAGTGGATGTAGAGATGATGTCAAAACACGTCGTGGTTGTAGACCCTCGTCATTGCAGATAGTGTTTCACAAATGTATACTATTGCAACATTTTACATAAGGTACTGTACTAATTAATATCAGCGTGTACATCAAACAATATTATATTCTGTAAATTTAGCAGAGGGAAGAAACATGTTTTTTTTTCTGTTCTTGCAAAAATGTTGCACATATTGAGGCTTATCTGATCATTTAGCCTCTTGTCAAATATGTATTTTGATCAACAAACACGCCATAACAAAAGCATTCCATAACATCAGCCATGAGTCGTAATATCATGAAAAAAAAAAATACTACAAAACAGTAAGTGAGGGGCGGCACGGTGGTCGAGTGGTTAGCGTGCAGACCTCGCAGATTGGAGACTAGAGTTCAATTCCACACTCGGCCATCTCTGTGTGGAGTTTGCATGTTCTCCCTGTGCAGGATAGGTGGTAGAAAATGAATGAATGAATGAGTTCTCCTCCTATTTTGTGTGGAAGTGGTAACTTTTTGCCGTCTTATTTTGTCTTTCCCCACCCTGAGCCATCTTTGTGTGGAGTTTGCATGTTCTCCTCGTGAATGCGTGGGTTTTTTCCGGGTACTCCGGTTTCCTCCCACATTCCAAAAACATGCTAGGTTAATTAGCGACTCCAAATTGTCCATAGGTATGAATGTGAGTGTGAATGGTTGTTTGTCTATATGTGCCCTGTGATTGACTGGCCATCAGTCCAGGGTGTACCCCGCCTGCCTCTCGCCCGAAGACAGCTGGGATAGGCTCCAGCATAAAGCGGTAGAAAATGAATGAATGAATGAGTTCTCCTCCTATTTTGTGTGGAAGTGGTAACTTTTTGGCTTCTTATTTTGTCTTTCCCCACCCTTGGCCATTTCCCAGTGTTCTTCCAGTGAATGTGTGGGTTTTCTCCGGGTACTCCGGTTTCCTCCCACATTCCAAAAACATGCTAGGTTAATTAGCGACTCCAAATTGTCCATAGGTATGAATGTGAGTGTGAATGGTTGTTTGTCTATATGTGCCCTGTGATTGGCTTGGCCACCAGTCCAGGGTGTACCCCGCCCGCCTCTCGCCTGAAAACAGCGACCCTAGTGAGGATAAGCGGTAGAAAATGAATGAGTTCTCCTCCTATTTTGTGTGGAAGTGGTAACTTTTTGGATACTTATTTTGTCTTTCCCCACTTTCGGCCATTTCTGTGTGGAGTTTGCATGTTCTCCCCGTGCATGCGTGGGTTTTCTCCGGGTATTCCGGTTTCCTCCCACATTCCAAAAAACATGCTAGGCTAATTAGCGACTCCAAATCGTCCATAGGTATGAATGTGAGTGTGACTTCACGCAGACTTATGCCGAGCACTAAAATTATTATATATTCCCGCCTTCCCGGTAATTTTCAATTCTGTGTACGACACAATTTTTTTGAATGCAGTTTTATTTTCAGAAACGTCTTGTGGAATTGCATCGATCATTCATTCAGGGGGCCTGTTGTCATGACAACTTAGTAGGGTTTGTACAAAGCAAAAGGAAGTAGTAAGTATGTGTTTTTATAGATGGATGTAAATAGATATAGATATATCAGTGCAGGATGTTTATGGAGTTTGTGATTCCCTACTAAATTCCCATGAGAGCATATTGTATTCCAATTCATACAGTGTGTATTTTTCAGATCCCTTATAAGTGTACAACATGGAAGCCCTTCCCAAAACCGGAAAGGGAACGTTCTGTCTGGAGAGAGATAAAGTATTATACAACATTTTGTGTTCTTTACGCTTGAGTTTTCTTTCTTCTTCATGTTTTTTGTCGTTTCTCAAAAGCTCCTGATGATGTTTTCTGTCTTCTTCGCCTCGTTGTTGAGCTCACCAAACGTGTCGAAGAACTGCTCCATGTCTTTCTGCAGTGCCGAGTTGCACAGCTCGGCGGCGGCACGCTCTCTTTCCGACTCGGTGATCTTTGCTTGCACGACCTGGTACCAGTGACGCTGCCGGGACAGGTTGGTTTTCAAACGAACAACCTCCTCCTGCAGCTCCTTGTTTCGCTCCTCTAAGCTGAGATGCATTGGAAAGGAAGATACCACAGCATCAAACACGCAGGTCAGTTCTGATTGTATCGAAAATATTATTCCGTGACTGGATTTGGATTATTCCATGAAAGACGCTATTAGTTTTTTTCCTTCACTCGCTGCTGTTGCTGTTGACCTTTTGCTCCAGACTTGCTCCATCTATATTAGTAATAAGGTATGTGTTGTTGGACTAGGTCAGCAGCATAGCCTCTTAATTTAGCCCAGTCTCCATGCGTCCTGCTTTTTTTCCATAGATCCACCAAATGGACTCTGTTACCGTATTTCCCGGACTATAAGTCGCACTTTTTTGAATAGGTTGGCTGTTCCTGCGACTTATAAAAGAGAAAAAGTGTTTATGTTACATAAACACTGAACACCTTTTATGTTTGTTTATTTTTTGTGTAGCTGAATAAGCATTGTGTTAGCATATCTTACATCTATTCAGACTGTTCTCTATTCTTTTATTATTGTTAGAACTTGCCTTCCAAGAGGACGTAATGTCTGTTTTGGTTAAGTAGTTCAAATAAATTACCCACAAAAAATGTGACTTTTACTTATGTATGTTTTTTCTACCGAATTATGCATTTTTGGCCTTGTGTGACTTATACTCCAGTGCGACTTATGTATGTTTTTTCTACCTAATTATGCATTTTTGGCCTTGTGCGACTTATACTCCAGTACGACTTATGTATGTTTTTTTTTTCTACCTAATTATGCATTTTTGGCTTTGTGCGACTTATACTCCAGTACGACTTATGTATGTTTTTTCTACCTAATTATACTAGACTTATACTCCGGTGCGACTTATACTCCGGTGCGACTTATATATGTTTTTTTTCTACCTAATTATGCATTTTTGGCATTGTGCGACTTATACTCCGGAGCGACTTATGTATGTTTTTTTCAACCTAATTATGCATTTTTGGCATTGTGCGACTTACA
This sequence comes from Doryrhamphus excisus, assembly GCF_037039965.1. NCBI lineage: Eukaryota > Metazoa > Chordata > Actinopteri > Syngnathiformes > Syngnathidae > Doryrhamphus > Doryrhamphus excisus. Next base: position 3,065,105 of record NC_136378.1, read on the forward strand.
TTTCGGAGCGACTTATGTATGTTTTTTTCTACCTAATTATGCATATTTGGCCTTGTGCAACTTATACTCCAGTGCGACTTATGTATGTTTTTTTCTACCTAATTATGCATTTTTGGCCTTGTGCGACTTATGTATGTTTTTTTTTTACATAATTATGCATTTTTGGCCTTGTGCGAGTTACACTCCAGTGCGTCTTATGTATGGTTTTTTCTACCAAATTATGCATTTTTGGCCTTGTACGACTTATGTATGTTTTTTTCTACCTAATTATGCATTTTAGGCCTTGTGCGACTTATACTCCAGAGCGACTTATGTATGTTTTTTTTCTACCTAATTATGCATTTTTGGCCTTGTGCGACTTATACTTCAGTGCGACTTATGTATGTTTTTTTCAACCTAATTATGCATTTTTGGCCTTGTGTGACTTATGTATGTTTTTTTTTTACATAATTATGCATTTTTGGCCTTGTGCGAGTTACACTCCAGTGCGTCTTATGTATGTTTTTTTCTACCTAATTATGCATTTTTGGCCTTGTGTGACTTATACTCCGGAGCGACTTATGTATGTTTTTTTTTACCTAATTATGCATTTTTGGCATTGTGCGACTTATATTCCGGAGCGACTTATAGTCCAGAAAATACGGTATATCTTGAAACCAATGAAACGAGAGCAACCAGTGGTGAGAATAACGTAACGTGTTATCTTAACGTGCAATCCTATGAAATGGAAAGTAGTTTCCTAAAGGAGTTGCAGAGCAGCTGGGAGCTAAACAGGAAGTCGGGGTGAAGCTCGGGTCAAATGTGGGCCTTCTAAAGCACAGCTGACTGAACACACTTTTCCCAAACAGGAAGTCCACAGATGCTTGAAAGCGAATTAGAGACACAAACTATCGTCAACATTACCTGACTATCCGGGCCTCGTACACTTCCTGTTGTCTGACGATGTGCTGCTGGAGGTTGGTGAGGAGGCTGCGTAGCGCACGGGCGGAAGGGTCAGCGAGGGGTAAAGGAGGGGGTACCTTAGAAACCCCCCACGGAGTCTGGACTTCGCTTGGTTGCCATAGCGCCTGCCGTTGTTGCTGAGATAACTGGTGGATCTGCAACATCTGGTCCACATCTTGTACAAACCCACGTGATACCGAGTCCAGCTCTTGCTGATGTTCGATTTCTTGGTTCTGGTTCTGGTTGTGGCAGCCGCTTTCTAACCGAGAACCTCCTTCATCGGCTGCTATCTGGATCAGCTTCGAGGCCCACATGTCTTCCTGAAAGTGCTCCTGGAAGCTGGGTTCCATTTCAAAAACTTCCTCGATGTGGTCAGGGGTTTCAGCGCCGGAGAGGTTATCGTAGAACGACAGCGTGCTCAGATGTTCCGTGCTCGGGGTCGGACTTGGGATGTGATACAGTGGAGTGCTGTCATCCCGCCAGTGTCCTCCTCCTCCTCCTCCTCCTCCTCTTGTTCGGTTTATTCCCGGATCATGAGCCAATATTCCCAAACCTCCTCTCCAAGCACAGTAGGAGTGATCTGGCCCACCGCCAGGCGTTCTTTCCTCACTGACCCGTGTGGGCACCTCGGCCACAGCGGGGGCCAGAACAGTCTGAGGGATGCAGAGGCCAGGGGGTCTGGTTACTGCGGGGTACACAAGTCTACTCTCCATTTCCCTGTCTCGCCCATGCTGGGTGAAAGGTGGGCAGTTGTCGTAAACCGGGTCCGTGGAACAGGAAGCGGCTGAGGTGGAGGTCCTTACAAGACGACGGTGCAAGTCCATGATCCAACTTTTTTTTTTTTTTTTAAAACCCAAACCCTTCTTCTTCAGCTTCTTGCTGGTTGTGTGAGACTGCTGCAGAGTCCGAGTCAGGTTGTAGTGGTGTGGGGGGGGCACGGCCGTGTGGACCATGTGTGTGTGTGTGTGTGTGTGTGTGTGTGTGTGTCTTTAAGCAGGACTGACATCAGCTGTTACTTTAGCACTGCTTCATGCCTGAAGACACTGGCATTACAACTGTGACCACAGAAATAGACGGCGGCCACGGACACTACGTGTGAAATGCTTACATTGCATATATTCTATATGTATCCGTCCCAAATATACATACATACATACATACATACATACATACATACATACATACATACATACATACATGAAGCTATTGTCATACAATACAAGAGCAGGCTCAAAACATCTGCATTCACAAATAATGCTCAGGTTGCATCATCTTAGAAGTATAAAAAAAAAAAAATATATATATATATATAATAAAAATATTAATAATATTAATTATATTAAATATTAATAAATGTATATAATATAATAGTCTTCAATGCTTCTGCTATACCCTCCACTTTTTCAGTGCTTTGGTTCTTTGCAAAAGCTCAGATAAAACATTAAATTATAATACAATATTATAAATTATTATAAATTATTTTGTATTTATTATTAAATTATTAAATAAATGTTTAATGTTAATTTTTATTTTTCGACACAAAATAAGATGGAAAAATAAATAAGCAAATCGAAAAACAAAATGAAACAAGTGAAACAAATTAACCCATTACTTTTCATTATTAAATTATTAAAGAAATGTTTAATGTCAATTTTTATTTTTTGACACAAAATAAGATGGAAAAATAAATAAGCAAATCAAAAAAACAAATGAACAAATTAATTTTTATTTATTATTAAATTATTAAATAAATGTTTTATGTTAATTTTTATTTTTTGACACAAAATAAGATGGAAAAATAAATAAGCAAATCAAAAAACAAATGAAACAAATGAACAAATTATTTTGTATTTATTATTAAATTATTAAATAAATGTTTAATGTTAATTTTTATTTTTTGACACAAAATAAGATGGAAAAATAAATAAGCAAATCAAAAAACAAATGAACAAATAAATTTGTATTTATTATTAAATTGTTAAATAAATGTTTAATGTTGACACAGCTGCGGTATGTAAGTCTCCGAACCGCAAGGTGGCGCCATAGTCACGTTCATGACTGCCGCTTCCCTCACATAAACACGGAAGTGACTAGCATAACATTACGAGTTACTGTTTATAAATTAATCATGTAATGTTTCTTTGTAGTCACTTATTTGCTACAGGTGTGATATATTCCTTTTTACATAATTTAGCCGAATAATTACATGCTTGTGTATTTCTATCACCAATATCAAAACGGTTTAGAAAATATACAGGAAGTTAAAGGGAACCGGAAGAAAACAATACAACGACTACATTGAAAAAAACAGGTAAGAGCAGCCACCCAGAATATATAATAATGCCATAATGTTCTCATATAGAGCCAAGAGTCACACAATGATATTTAAATATCTTTGTCAACATCATCACAATAAGTCTAATCCGCAGAAAATACACTGGCATTTATACTTCAGCTCCAGATGACCTCATCACCTTTGACCTTGCCGCTCATCCAAGCTGGAGCTCGACTGAATCAGAGGTGAAGTATCTCCAAAAAGCTTTTTATCACTCTCTGCCCTTTCTTTCTTATTGGCCCCGGTACATCTGCGTAATTGTTTGTAGCTATGACGACAGGAGCCATGGCAACACAGATCCCCATGGTTGGAGATAATAAAATAGATGGACATGAAGTGGGGTGTCTCCTGATGTATTTCAATGGGGACTAATTGCTGATTATTAAAAAATAAATGGTCATATGAAAGCTATAATAGGATATTATTTAGACTCTTGTTACCTCTGTCGCACTAAAGTTTATAAATTGTGTACCTGATGGCTTTGACTTTGTCGTCCATTTTTTGATTGACATAACTAAACAGCACTATTATGACTTTTTGCCTATTTTCAGGCAGTGATCCATGTTGGATTACAAGATTAGTACATTTGCTTTACAGTAGGGGTCTCAAGCTCAATTTACTTGGGGGCCACTGGAGCTAGGGTCTGGGTGAGACTGGGCCGCATCAGGTTTTCCAAAAAAAAAACAAAAACACATTTATTAAAAACAGAAAAATATACAAACTTTTTCAGTGCTTCGGTTCTGATTTTCTACAATAAAAGCTCTGATAAAACATTCCACTGTTCTCAAATATCTTAATTTTTATTTTTCTGCACAAAATAAGATGAAAAATAAACAGATCAAGAATAAAGAAAATCAATCAATCAGTAATAAATAAATATAATAATAATAATAAAAACTTAAGAAACCACATGTAGTTGGTGGGTAGACAAATTATTTTTTTCAGATTAAAATGAACAAAGCATTATTAGAGCCCTGTAGACATGACAAAACACGACTATAGTCACATTTATACTTTTTTTATTTACAACATATTGCGCAACTGCAGCGTCTTGAGACACATGCTAACTCGCAAACTAGAGAGCTAGCGACCTAAACGGTAGCCTTCAAGTTATTTCCTTTCAACTTAAATCGCCAAAAACTTACCACTTCCACACGGATAGGGAGGATAACTATTAACAGTTATTTAACCTTTAACATGAACATTAATCAAACGTAATAATTTTTTCTGGGTACATGATACCATACAGCATCCATATCAAACTTGCGCGGGGCCGCGCTAACATTAAACTTTCATATCAAAGCGGGGGCCTCAAACTTAGTGTCCCCGCGGGCCGCGTGTTTGAGACCCCTGATTTACAAATATTGCGCAACTGCAGGGTCTCGAGACTCATGCTAACTCGCAAACTAGAGAGCTAGCGACCTAAACGGTAGCCTCCAAGTTATTTCCTTTCAACTTTAAAAAAAACAAAACTTACCACTTCCACACAGATAGGGAGGATAACTATTAACAGTTATTTAACCTTTAACATGAACATTAATCAAACGTAATCATTTTTTCTGGGTACATGATACCATACAGCATCCATATCAAACTTGCGTGAGTTGCACTAACATTAAACTTTCATATCAAGGCGGGGGCCTCAAACTAGTGTCCTGCGGGCCACATTTGGCCTGTGGGCCGCGTGTTTTTTTTTGTTTTTTTTTACCATCTTATGTGTGTACTCTCAGTGCTGCCTCTTTGACATCATTCATAAGCGTCTATTTCAGGGTTTCTTTTGTCATCAGGGTGAGAACAAGGTGTTTTCTGGCAACAAGGTCACATGACAACCCACTCCGAAGCTGTGCATCACTGGGATCCGTGTATGTGGGTAGGTTATGGTAAGTTGCTATGCTAAATGTGCAGTAGTGGGCTCTGTGTTTGGTACCCGGGCCTTCAGTGGGGGCTTCACTCACCTCTAAGTACCACTATTATTATTATTATTATTATTATTATAGAAGGCCTTGTATTCAACCCAGCATCGTATGTGTGCGTTCAAGATCAGCATCATCACAGTACATTTTAGCTTCAACTTGAAATTCATGGCTTATAGTATGAAACTCTCATTTTAGCATGACATTTTTGGGTACTTATTACTGTAAAGTTACCATGGGAACAGTTTCTTTGAGCGAGCACGAGGAAGAAAAAACCTAGCAACCACTCTGCCTCTCCGTGACGCATGTGGTGTGCATAAACACGTGCAGCCGCCGCTTTGTATCGCAGTGTCGTCCCCCAAGTGCCACTAGCTTTGTGCTGTGTTCAGGCTCCAGATGAAGCGGAGGAATTTCCCTTTTGAGCTCAGATGTTGTGAGAGTGTTTAGGCTTTTTGTACCAGATGAAGAAGTGGTACATTTGGTACACAAACTAGAGGGAACCCGGAAATGCCTTAAGGGAATTATTCAACTTTTGTACAAGACAGTAAAGTCTTATTATTGGTAGGAAATATCAATTGCAATATAAGTAATAGTCTTAGAGGCTGTCTTATATTTAACAGCAATTTTGGCCGCACGATGGACGAGTGGTTAGCATGTCGGCCACACAGTCGGGAGATCGGGAAGATCCGATCCGATTCTCCGCTTGCATGTTCTCCCCTTTTGTGCGTGGGTTTTCTCCGGGTCCTCCCAAATTCCAAAAACATGCTAAATTAATTAGCGACTACAAATTGTCCATGAGGATAAGCGGTAGAAAATGAATGAATGAATGAGTTCTCCTCCTATTTTGTGTGGAAGTGGTAACTTTTTGGCTTCTTATTTTGTCTTTCCCCACCCTTGGCCATCTCTCAGTGTTCTCCCAGTGCATGTGTGGGTTTTCTCCGGGTACTCCGGTTTCCTCCCACATTCCAAAAACATGCTAGGTTAATTAGCGACTCCAAATTGTCCATAGGTATGAATGTGAGTGTGAATGGTTGTTTGTCTATATGTGCCCTCTGATTGGCTGGCCACCAGTCCAGATTGTACCCCGCCTCTCACCCCAAGACAGCTGGGATAGGCTCCAGCACCCCCGCGACTCTCGTGAGGATAAGCAGTACAAAATGAATGAATGAGTTCTCCTATTTTGTGTGGAAGTGGTAACTTTTTGGCTTCTTATTTTGTCTTTCCCCACCCTTGGACATCTCTGTGGGGAGTTTGCATGTCCTCTGTGGGTTTTTTCCGGGTACTCCGGTTTCCTCCCACATTCCAAAAACATGCTAGGTTAATTAGCGACTCCAAATTGTCCATAGGTATGAATGTGAGTGTGAATGGTTGTTTGTCTATATGTGCCCTGTGATTGACTGGCAACCATTTTTTTTTTAATTTTGTCTTTAAAAAATATTTTTGGAAAAACAGTTACTGAATAAGGTTGTCTTATATTCTCAATCACTTGTAGTTCACTGATACACAAAAATATACAAGGCGTTTTTTGCGGGAATTGTGCTGTTTCTGCCTAAATTGTGATTGAGTCTTATAATGAAAGAGGCATAACTCCCACAAATGGGCATGCTTTAAAAGGCGCTAAAAGGAATGCAAACATTTGTGAGGAAAACAAACATCACTCTCGCCGGATGCTGATTTGATGACTTATTCAGGATTTCTTTGGAGTGGGTCTCTTTGAAAGTGTTTGTTGTTGCTTTGGCTCTCGGTTGTCTGTCATGAAGGATGTAGAGCTGTGTGGGGTGTTAGAACCGAACGACGGACGGATAGGGAGGAGGCGTGAGAGCGCGGGAGGATGGGAGAAGAAAGGCTGGCTGGAAATGAGAGGAAATGTGGGAGATATCAGTTCGAATCCCTCCTCCACACAAGATGAGCCCACAACGTGCAATAAGTTATGAAAGAAGGCCGTGCTGCAGAACGCACGTAGGAACGTGGGAGGACAATAAAGTGATCATCGTGTAAGAAAGTGTCCGTTGGTGTTTCTTGCACCCTTCGTGTCCTCATCAACAGAATGTGACACCTCCCCCACTTCAACTAGACGATCTGGACACACAGTCTTTGCTTGTGTGCGTATAGACAGGCACACATTTGAACCGGGTCCAGTTTACACAGAGAGCTCGTCTCATTGGCCAGCTCTGGGTCGCCGTGGGAGACCATGCCGGGAGTGCAAACAATGGGATGATGGGAACATCTCATGTGGGGGTCGGTGGGTCAGCATGGCGGATTGCATTGCATAGAGATTTGCAAATATCAGGTCTCGAGTCAAGTCAAGTCAAGTAAAGAAGTCCAAGTCAATACGATACAGGTTGGGTCAAGTCCGTCAACATTTTTGAGTCCTTACAAATCCGAGTCTTTCATCATATTGTCAAGTCGAGTCCAAAGTCATTAAAATTGCTTGAGTCAGGTCCACATTTCTGGTGATGCATGTGTTTTATTAGGTACACAACCAACAAAAATTGTGCATTTTTTGTCTTTATTTGTTCATCTGTAAGGCTGCACGGTGGTTGAGTGGTTAGCACGCTGACCTCACAGCTAGGAGACCCAAGTTCAATCCCACCTTCAGAGTTTGCATGTTCTTCTCGTGCATGCGTGGGTTTTTACCCGGGTACTCCGGTTTCCTCCCACATTCCAAAAACATGCTAGGTTAATTGGCGACTCCAATGAATGTGAGTGTGAATGGTTGTTTGTCTATACGTGCCCTGTGATTGGCTGGCCACCAGTCCAGGGTGTACCCCGCCTCTCGCTCGAAGACAGCTGGGATAGGCTCCAGTACCCCCCACGACCCTTGTGAGGGTAAGCGGTAGAAAATGAATGAATGAATGAGTTCTCCTCCTATTTTGTGTGGAAGTGGTAACTTTTTGGCTTCTTATTTTGTCTTTCCCCACCCTCGGCCATCTCTGTGTGGAGTTTGCATGTTCTCCCCGTGCATGCGTGGGTTTTTTCCGGGTACTCCGGTTTCCTCCCACATTCCAAAAAACATGCTAGGTTAATTAGCGACTCCAAATTGTCCATAGGTATGAATGTGAGTGTGAATGGTTGTTTGTCTATATGTGCCCTGTGATTGGCTGGCCACCAGTCCAGGGTGTACCCCGCCTCTCGCTCGAAGACGGCTGGGATAGGCTTCAGCACCCCTTGTGACCCTCGTGAGGATAAATGGTAGAAAATGAATGAATGAGTTCTCCTCCTATTTTGTGTGGAAGTGGTAACTTTTTGGCTTCTTATTTTGTCTTTCCCCACCCTTGGACATCTCTGTGTGGAGTTTGCATGTTCTCCGTGGGTTTTTTCCGGGTACTCCGGTTTCCTCCCACATTCCAAAAAACATGCTAGGTTAATTAGCGACTCCAAATTGTCCATAGGTATGAATGTGAGTGTGAATGGTTGTTTGTCTATATGTGCCCTGTGGTTGGCTGGCTGGCCACCAGTCCAGGATGTACCCTGCCTCTCGCTCGAAGACAGCTGGGATAGGCTCCAGCACCCCCGCGACCCTCATGAGGATAATCGATAGAAAATGAATGAGTTCTCCTCCTATTTTGTGTGGAAGTGGTAACTTTTTTGCTTCTTATTTTATCTTTCCCCACCCTCGGCTATCTCTGTGTGGAACATCTCATGTGGGGGTCGGTGGGTCAGCACGGTGGATTGCATTGGTCACCTGTCAGCCTTTTCACACATTTGACTGACAGCTAATGCAAATGGAGCACATTATTCCCGCCCTGTGTGTGTGTGTGTGTGTGTAATATTGCTGTGGCGATGACATCCAGGTGAGCAAGGAGTGCAGCACGACAATGGCTCTCTATTTATAAGCCCAGGGAAACCACAGCTCATATTTATTTATACAAGAATACACAGAATAAGAGTATATCTGAGGCGTGTGTATTTATGAGCTTGGGGCGGATTATTAAAACAAAGGGGCCCGTCAGTGATCCAGGTGCTTTTACATTATACAGAAGGCTTTAACAGAAAAGGGAGAAAAATGATATGGTCCCAGTGTGTATGGGCTGTGAAAGTGAAAACGTTGGCAGGCTCCCCTCCCCCCTCCGAGAGCAGACTATTTGGGCTGCTTACACAGGAAACGGACCGGAGCCTTTTTTTTTTTTTTACTTTTTCCAACCAACCCACACACAAACTGCAGATGTACTTTCACCTCAAGAGAAAGCAGTGCATTTATTATTGTCCCATCATCCTTCATTTCATGAGTGGAAGCAGTCTTTTGAGTGACACCTCACAACGCAAGGCGTAGGAATGACAACACACTGTGACTTTAATGGCTGCCTGCCAGGCCCGATTAATTATGATGATGACTGATGATGGAAAGAAGACTGACAGCCATTGCTAGAACCCAGATAGATTAAGGGGGACGGAGTCGGCGTCAATTAAAAATAGCAGGGGCCCCGGGCAAGAGCCTTGAGGGGTGCCACTTTGAACAGACATCTCTTCTGTGACAAGCGACTAAGAAAATAGTCAGGTACATGCTGATCCACTAGTACAGTACTTCAAGATAGGATGTAGTGGTGGGTAAATGGTAGAAAATGAATGAATGAGTTCTCCTCCTATTTTGTGTGGAAGTGGTAACTTTTTGGCTTCTTATTTTGTCTTTCCCCACCCTTGGACATCTCTGTGTGGAGTTTGCATGTTCTCCGTGGGTTTTTTCCAGGTACTCCAGTTTCCTCCCACATTCCAAAAACATGCTAGGTTAATTAGCAACTCCAAATTGTCCATAGGTATGAATGTGAGTGTGAATGGTTGTTTGTCTATATGTTCCCTGTGATTGGCTGGCGACCAGTCCAGGGTGTACCCCGCCTCTCACCTTAAGACAGCTGGGATAGGCTCCAGCAACCCCCGTGCTCCTCGTGAGCATAATCGGTAGAAAATGAATGAGTTCTCCTCCTATTTTGTGTGGAAGTGGTAACTTTTTGGCTTCTTATTTTGTCTTTCCCCACCCTCGGCCATGTCTGAATGGAGTTTGCATGTTTCTCTGTGGGTTTCTTCCGGGTACTCCGACTTTCTCCGACATTCGAAAAACATGCTAGGTTAATTAGCGACTCCAAATTGTCCATAGGTATGAATGTGAGTGTGAATGGTTGTTTGTCTATATGTGCCCTGTGATTGGCTGGCCACCAGTCCAGGGTGTACCCCGCCTCTCACCTTAAGACAGCTGGGATAGGCTCCAGCAACCAGGCAAACCCTTGTGAGAATAATTGGTAGAAAATGAATGAGTTCTCCTCCTATTTTGTGTGGAAGTGGTAAGTTTTTGGCTTCTTATTTTGTCTTTCCCCACCCTCGGCCATCCCTGAATGGAGTTTGCATGTTCTCTGTGGGTTTTTTTCCGGGTACTCCGACATTCCAAAAACATGCTAGGTTAATTAGCGACTCCAAATTGTCCATAGGTATGAATGTGAGTGTGAATGGTTGTTTGCCTATATGTGCCCTGTGATTGGCTGGCCACCAGTCCTGGGTGTACCTTGCTTCTCGCCCGAAGACAGCTGGGATAGGCTCCAGCACAAGCGGTAGAAAATGAATGAATGAATCAATGTCCATCTGTATGTTATCTTTTTGTTCCTATTCCTACATGCTAAAAATGGTCAGCAAAATCACCAACCAATAGAAGCAACACATCAGCAGATTCCTTAATGCTTATTTCATGATATATATTTTTGTAAATGAAATGTGTTTTCCCACAATTTACAGTTGTGTGTGATAACATACTGTACGTTGAAGTCTGCTGCGTTATTTCATTATTTCTGCATTCTGCTCTGCTGTTGCTGTAGTTACAAAGAGGAACTGGAAAAGCAAAGCAGCGATGGAGCCGGGTGATGAGGGTGAAAGTAACGCCAAGAAAAGCTGGAGGCAAATTCAGCCTCTATTTCACAGCCGTGTATCTCTCAGCAGGACAGCTGATGATCACATTGCTTCCTGCCTTCTTCAGGTACACAAACACACACTTGCTATCTTTAAAAAAAAATGGTTGATTTGTACTCTATGGAGACTTATGCTACAAATGACGACATGAAAATATTCTCAGTCTGGTTGTCCGATAAGGGAGTGATTTGTAGTGCACCATAAATATACGCAATATATAATAAAAACACCTCCTGTCAGATATTCCCTGAGCAATCTCAAGCTTCCTGCAGGGAAATATCCACAGCATAAATGAAAAAGGAGACCATAAAGTGGAGACGTAATACGCAAAGTGTGTGCGGCCGAGGCCCACATTCATCAGATACTCTTTAAATGTCCTCACACAATGACGGGGGGAATCGCTCCTTCAGCTCACAGGATAGCCACATAGCATCAAATTATGGAACATAATGCTTTCCCGGTGTCTTCCCACTGTATCTTTATCTTCCCGCCCTCGCCTCCTCTTCATGCGCTCTGCTCTGCTCCGTCTTTGTGAAGGTTTGGTTCCTATCAGGAAGCATGTCAGGCGGAACAAATGAACTATCTTTTTCTATTTGCATCAGCGAATAAAAGGGCTAGTATTCATTTACCGCTCCTGTACAAAGAGCATCGTTTTAGAAATGGGGGATTAAAAGACATGACAAAAAAAAGCGGGATATACCCTGTTCAGTAAAAATGGGAATTCTCATGTACTGTGCCGTCACTCTATTTCAAGAATGGATTTAGAAAAGCACTCTTAGGTGTTTTAATAAACCTAATCATCATTTTTTATTGCATCACAGCGGCCAGTTTTACATGAAAACACTCCAGTGTCTGTCCCACGAGCAATGAGAGCCACTTTTAAACCACTTCATGTATCATGTTTTGATATTAAAACTACATTTTGTAAAGTGGTTAGCGTGCAAAAATCACAGCTAGGAGACCCGTGTTCAATTCCACTCTCGGCCTTCTCTGTGTAGAGTTAGCATGTTCTCCCAGTGCATGCGTGGGTTTTCTCCCACATTCCAAAAACATGCTAGGTTAATTGGCAACTCCAAATTGTCCATAGGTATGAATGTGAGTGTGAATGGTTGTTTGTCTATATGTGCCCTGTGATTGGCTGGCCACCAGTCTAGGGTGTACCCCGCCTCTCATACGAAGACAGCTGGGATAGGCTCCAGCCTATCGACCCTTGTGAGGAAAAGTAGTAGAAAATGAATGAATGAATGAGTTCTCCTCCTATTTTGTGTGGAAGTGGTAACTTTTTGGCTTCTTATTTTGTCTTTCCCCACCCTTGGCCATCTCTCAGTGTTCTCCCAGTGCATGCGTGGGGTTTCTCCAGGTACTCCGGTTTCCTCCCACATTCCAAAAACATGCTCGGTTAATTAGCGACTCCAAATTGTCCATAGGTATGAATGTGAGTGTGAATGGTTGTTTGTCTATATGTGCCCTGTGATTGGCTGGCCACCAGTCCAGGGTGTACCCCGCCTCTCGCCCAATGACAGCTGGGATAGGCTCCAGCACCGCCCCCGCGACCCTTGTGAGGATAAGCGGAAGAAAATGAATCAATGAATGAGTCCCCTCCCATTTTGTGTGGAAGTGGTAACTTTTTGGCTTCTTATTTTGTCTTTCTCCACCCTCGGCCATCTCTGTGTGGAGTTTGCATGTTCTCCCGGTGCATGCGTGGGTTTTCTCCGAGAGTACTCCGGTTTCCTCCCACATTCCAAAAACATGCTAGGTTAATTAGCGACTCCAAATTATCCATAGGTATGAATGTGAGTGTGAATGGTTGTGTGTCTATATGTGTCCTGTGATTGGCTGGCTGGCCACCAGTCCAGGGTGTACCCCGCCTCTCGCCCAATGACAGCTGGGATAGGCTCCAGCACCCCCTGCGACCCTCGTGAGGATAAGCGGTAGCGAATGAATGAATGAAATAATTAAAAATCATGAAATAAATGATTATTATTTGCTATCAACCAGAACTTGCATTGTGGCTAACTAGCGATGCCTGCAAAGTAACAGCATTTGAAAATACCCTTAAAAGGCAGCAGCTGTACCATGACACTACCTGGCAGTGAATTATGTAATTTTATTGTCTTATGCTATGGATGTTTATTACTCGTCTCTTTCTTTTCCTCTGACATTTGTGTGAGGAAAGCAAAATGGGGTCCCGCGTGTGTAGACGGTCCCCGACTGTTGTCAAAATAGGCCTTACGTTGTCTTATATTACATAATTATCATTTCAGGATCAGGACATGTGATTGTTTTTTTGGTTTTTTTTTAAACTTCTTACTCATAGCTGCTTGCTGCTTCATCACATTCCGAAAAGGAGTCCTGTTAATTGCTTTCCCTGTTTCATAAGAGGCCTCATTAACGAGCGGCAACACCCCCCTCTCACACTCTGACTATTCCCTGGGATCTTATTCAGACTCGAGTAATCAATTAGGAAGATTACAGGACTTCCAACCTTGCTCAGCCAGCAGTTAAAGATGAGCTGCGTAGTCATTGTTTAATTGTTAAATCAAACTCCGTACAGAGAAAAGAAGCAAGGAAACGGCTCCAGGGGGCACCCACAGGGTGGGGTGGAGAAATGATGACAGGCACTAAGAGGAGTACAGTGGACCGGAGATGGAGGGAATTGTGTGGGGGAATTCTTTGTTGTCTCCTAACATGAGCAAGATGGAAGGAAGCATATATGGACCAACCCACTGTCGACATCACTTCCCTTTAAAGCAGGGCTCTCAAACTCAATTTACCTGGGGGCCACTGGAGCTAGGGTCTGGGTGAGGCTGGGTCGCATCAGGTTAAAAAAATTAATTAATTAATAAATTTTTAAAAAATTGTATATATATATATATATATATATATAAGAAAAAAATAGAATACAAATAGTAATAAATATTAATAAATATATATGTAATATAATAGTCTTCAATGCTTCTGCTATACCCTCCACTTTTTCAGTTCTTTGGTTCTGATAAAACTCTGATAAAACATTAAATTATAATAAATTATTATAAATTATTTTTTATTTATTATTAAATTATTAAATAAATGTTTAATGTTTTTTCTGTCTAATTATGCATTTTTGAACTTGTGCGACTTGTACTCCAGTGCGACTTATGTATGTTTTTTTTTCTTCGTAATTATGCATTTTTGGCCTGGTACGACTTATGTATGTTTTTTTCTGCCTAATTATGCATTTTTGGCCTTGTGCGACTTATACTTCAGTGCGACTTATGTATGTTTTTTTCTACCTAATTATGCATTTTTGGCCTTGTGCGACTTATACTCCAGTGCGACTTATGTATGTTTTTTACTACTTAATTATGCATTTTTGGCCTTGTATGACTTATACTCCAGTGCGACTTATGTATGTTTTTTTCTACCTAATTATGCATTTTTGGCCTTGTGCGACTTATACTCCAGTGCGACTTATGGATGTTTTTTTTCTGCCTAATTATGCATTTTTGGCCAATGTGCAACTTATACTCCAGTGCGACTTATGTATGTTTTTTACTACTTAATTATGCATTTTTGGCCTTGTGCGACTTATACTCCAGTGCGACTTATGTATGTTTTTTTCTGCCTAATTATGCATATTTGGCCTTGTGCAACTTATAGTCCAGTGCGACTTATGTATGTTTTTTTCTACCTAATTATGCATTTTTGGCCTTGTGCGACTTATACTTCAGTGCAACTTATGTATGTTTTTTCTATATTTTAATTATGCATTTTTGGCCTGGTACGACTTATGTATGTTTTTTTCTGCCGAATTATGCATTTTTGACCTTGTGCGACTTGTACTCCAGTGCGACTTATGTATGTTTTTTACTACTTAATTATGCATTTTTGGCCTTGTATGACTTATACTCCAGTGCGACTTATGTATGTTTTTTACTACTTAATTATGCATTTTTGGCCTTGTATGACTTATACTCCAGTGCGACTTATGTATGTTTTTTACTACTTAATTATGCATTTTTGGCCTTGTATGACTTACACTCCAGTGCGACTTATGTATGTTTTTTTCTACCTAATTATGCATTTTTGGCCTTGTGCGACTTATACTCCAGTGCGACTTATGGATGTTTTTTTTCTGCCTAATTATGCATTTTTGGCCAATGTGCAACTTATACTCCAGTGCGACTTATGTATGGTTTTTACTACTTAATTATGCATTTTTGGCCTTGTGCAACTTATAGTCCAGTGCGACTTATGTATGTTTTTTTCTACCTAATTATGCATTTTTGGCCTTGTGCGACTTATACTTCAGTGCAACTTATGTATGTTTTTTCTATATTTTAATTTGATTTATCCATTAATTGTTCTTTTTAGTCGAGTTATATTTTTCACTATACAGCAGAAAAACATCAAAATTCTCATGAGTACATGCGCCGGATACATTCCTTCCACACGCCCACATGTAATCAATCATACCTCCTCCTCCTTCCCGAGCAGCCTTCACCTCCGCACCTCCAGACCAACAATCATCAGAACCACCGTATGAGCTGCTGATCACATGCTCTGCATTCTGAAATAATTCTCAGTATTGCACATATATCGTATCGTATCATCCATAGCGTCTGAAAATTGCCTGAGGAAGGACGCTATCATTGGAGATGTGCCTCCATTTCCAGGTATCTTGGAGGCTACGTACAAAGTCGAGTCTTCTGGAGTGTGAATATTATTGCATTGTTTGCAACAAAAACAACAATTCCATGTTTTTATACATTTGATGAGGTGGGAGTGAGAAATATAAGTACCACTGTCCATGGTGCTGAAGGAGCAGACATTCATTCATTTTCTACCGCTTTTTCCTCATGAGGGTCGCGGGGGTGCTGGAGCCTATCCCAGCTGTCTTCAGGCGAGAAGCGGGGTACACCCTGGACTGGTGGCCAGCCAGCCAATCACAGTGCACATATAGACAAACAACCATTCACACTCACATTCATACTGATGGACAATTTGGAGTCGCTAATTAACCTAGCATGTTTTTGGAATGTGGGAGGAAACCGGAGTACCCGGAGAAAACCCACACATGCACGGGGAGAACATGCAAACTCCACACAGAAATGGCCAAGGGTGGGGAAAGACAAAATAAGAACCCAAAAAGTTACCACTTCCACACAAAATAGGAGGAGAACTCATTCATTCATTAATTTTCTACTGCTTATCCTCACGAGGGTCACAGGGGGTGCTGGAGCCTATCCCAGCTGTCTTCATGCGAGAAGCGGGGTACACCCTGGACTGGTCGCCAGCCAGCCAATCACAGCGCACATATAGACAAACAACCATTCACACTCACATTCATACCTATGGACAATTTGGAGTCGCTAATTAACCTAGCATGGTTTTGGAATGTGGGAGGAAACCGGAGTACTCGGAGAAAACCCACATGGGAGAACATGCAAACTCCACACAGAGATTGCCGAGGGTGGAATTGAACCCTGGTCTCCTAGCTGTGAGGTCTGCGCGCTAACCACTAGACCACCGTTCCACCAGGAGCAGACATTTTTTTTTTTAAATGTGCATTTTTATTATTCATACTTCCCTTGTGTTTATTGCTTGTATGCTCCCTCGGGGTAAAAAATATCGCTCTAAATACTGCATATTTATATGCAGTGTTAATATGTTGTGTTGCAGTCCTGTTGCAATGAATTGGAATAAACAGTGTTAGCGTGTTAGCGTGTTAGCGAATCTCCCTGTGACAGAAAGCTCGAAGGCTATTTTACAGGCATGTGTCGTCTTTTCCACGCGGGCTAATTCATCACCTGTCACACAGTTCGAGAGCCGCCTCCCGTCGCTATTATAATGCTAATGTTACAGAATGAGATCGGATCGTGATTTGATATTGCAAGGCCTGTTAGAAATGTCAGCCATATTGCTATTCCAGCACAAGCTGGTGGATGAATGAGGCGGTCTGGAGCTCATTGATATGCCATGAATAAGAACAGTTTTCCCTGCAGGACTGTGTAAGCGTCTCGCGGCTAAGCAGGCTAATTGACTAAAGGTGGGCTGTCCGTGTAGTTTAAAGTACTTTTGGTGTGAAATACTCATTAGGGTTAGCTCCGGAATGCTGTATTATATTCCTCAGTCCTTCAGTCATTTAGGAATGTTGTTATCATATTGTTATGTGTGGTTATGTAAACGTAGGGGGGCGGCATGGCGGACAAGTGGTTAACGCGCAGACCTCACAGATAGGAGACCAGGGTTCAATTCCATTCTCTCGGCCATCTCTGTGTGGAGTTTGCATGTTCTCCCGGTGCATTCATGGGTTTTCTCCGGGTACTCCGGTTTCCTCCCACATTCCAAAAACATGCTAAGTTAATTAGCGACTCCAAATTGTCCATAGGTATGAATGTGAGTGTGAATGGTTGTTTGTCTATATGTACCCTGTGATTGGCTGGCCACCAGTCCAGGGTGTACCCCGCCTCTTGCCCAAAGACAGCTGGGATAGGCTCCAGCACCCCTGCGACCCTCGTAAGGAAAGGCGGTAGAAAATGAATGAATGAATAAATTAGTTCTCCTCCTATTTTGTGTGGAAGTGGTAACTTTTTGGCTTCTTATTTTGTCTTTCCCCACCCTCGGCCATCTCTGTGTGGAGTTTGCATGTTCTCCCCGTGCATGCGTGGGTTTTTCTCCGGGTACTCCGGTTTCCTCCCACATTCCAAAAACATGCTAGGTTAATTAGCGACTCCAAATTGTCCATAGGTATGAATGTGAGTGTGAATGGTTGTTTGTCTCGTCCAAAGACAGCTGGGATAGGCTCCAGCACGACCCTCGTGAGGATAAGCAGTAGAAAATGAATACATGAATGGATTCTCCTCCTATTTTGTGTGGAAGTGGTAACTTTTTGGCTTCTTATTTTGTCTTTCCCCACCCTCGGCCATCTCTGTGGAGTTTCCATGATCTCCTTGTGTGGGGTTTTTCTCCGGGTACTCCAGTTTCCTCCCACATTCCAAAAACATGCTAGGTTAATTGGTGACTCCAAATTGAGTGTGAATGGTTGTTTGTCTATATGCGCCCTGTGATTGGCCGGCGACCAGTCCTATGTGTACCCCGCTTCTCGCCCGAAGACAGCTGGGATAGGCTCCAGCACCCCGCAGCAACCCTCGTGAGGAAAAGCGGTAGAAAATGAATGAATGAATGAATGTAAATGTATGACTTTTGAAGAATTAATTGTAATTCAAATAGCATGCTCAGATGCACGGTGGTCTGGTGGTTAGCGTGTTGGCCACATTGGTCGGGAGTTTGTGGCTTTAAATTTCCGTTTTTTTCCCGGTCACCAACACATATAGGAATAGTAAATGCAACATTCCGGACACAGTTCCTCATAGTAAGGAAGGAGCTTGTTAAGCGAAGCATTGTATGATTAAGACAAGTGGGATGGAGAGAACAAGGCTACAGGGGCCAGTTATCCACTCGGTGATGCGGGACCACATGTAGAGAGCAGAGTATACCCCCCCAACCCCAACCCCCAAACCCCCGATGCAGCACAACCAGCTGGCTCCCAAGCATCTTTAATGAAGATGGAATGAATTGAATGACTATGATCAGTGGGAGAGGGAATTCATCGGCTAGTGAGAGAATCATGGGAGTGGGAGGGTGGGGGGGGTAAAAAAAAAAAGAGTGTCTGCCGCAGCTGTGGAGCAGTGATAGAGAGGAGTGGTCCATGCTGTTTTTTTTTTACGGGCCATTTCCCCTCAGGCTTTGTGTTCACAGAACCACAGACGCTATCGCTACGGAGAAGACCGTTTATAAAGCCGACGACATTCCCGACACGGGCCGTAAACATCCGAGAAAGTAAGTAACGGTTTGTGCAAATAAATTCCCACAAACAAGCCGTGACAATCACTTGGAAATTGCCCTTTCCTCAGGAATCGTGGCGCCGCATCGCATCGCATGAGGCTACTGTGTCCCAACGCCAATGAGATGAATGAGGTGAGGACCAAAACACCAACTCAATACATTAAATCAAATCAACTTTATTTGTATAGCACTTTTCCTGCAAAGACATGCAACACAAAGTGATTTACAGAATTAAAAACAATTACCACAATTAAAAGGAAAAACAAAGAAACAAAAGAAAGCCCCTCCCACCCTCCATACTAGACACACACACACACAAATAATTATTTTACAATCAGTAACTGCTACATTTGTTCACTTCCTGCTTTCTATAATACAATTTAAGTTTTAGTTTAGTTTTTTTTAATTTTTAGTCATTTTTTTATTTTCATTTTTTAAATTAGTTAAATTTTTATTTTAATTTTTTTATTTTAAAGTTTTTTTAATTAAAAATATATATATTTTTTAAACTCAGCTCATTCTTAAAGGGAGACAGACAAAACAGCATTTCAGTGTCATCATTGAACAGTACTAGTACGTATATGCGAGTACATAATAATTTGATTATATTTTCTCATGGGACAATACTAAAAAAAAGAAATGTAAAAATAATTTTACAATCAGTAACTGTTACATTTGTTCATTTCCTGCTTTTCATAATACAGTTTAAGGTTTTGTTTTTTTTGAGTTTTGAGTTTGAGTTTTAAAAAAAAAAAATAAAAAAAAATAAAAAAAATTTGTAAAATTTTTATTTAAATTTTTTTTAATTTTAAAGTTTTTTTAAATATTTTTTTTAAACTCAGCTCATTCTTAAAGGGAGACAGACAAAACAGCATTTCAGTGTCATCATTGAACAGTACTAGTACGTATGCGCGAGTACACAATCATTTGATTATATCTTCTCATGGGACAATACTAAAAAAAAGAAATGTAAAAATAAAGAAATAATGAAAAAAAATGTAAAAATAATTTTACAATCAGTAACTGTTACATTTGTTCATTTCCTGCTTTCCATAATACAGTTTAAGGTTTTGTTTTTTTTTTTGTTTTGAGTTTGACTTAAAAAAAAATAAAATAAAAAAAAACTTTTACTTCTCATGGGACAATACTAAAAAAAAAAAATTAAAAAAATAATTTTACAATCAGTAACTGTTACATTTGTTCACTCCCTGCTTTCCATAATACAGTTTTTTTTTAAATAATGTACCTCATACCGAAGTACGAGGTGATATGACCATCCAATGACATAATGAGTACCAAAAATTAAAATTAAAATTAAAATTAAAATTAAAATTAAAATTAAAATTAAAATTAAAATTAAAATTAAAATTAAAATTAAAATTAAAATTAAAATTAAAATTAAAATTAAAATTAAAATTAAAATTAAAATTAAAATTAAAATTAAAATTAAAATTAAAATTAAAATCCTGTACCGAAGTACAAGGTGATATGAGCATCCAATGCCATAATGGGTACCATAGTAAGTGTCAATATAGTGATATATATTGACACTATATATATCTTGCTTTCTATACAGAACGTCCGTATGGTCCTACATGCTCACACACGCTCACGTGTTTGACATTGTTTTTGTAAGAAGCGTAAAAGAATGTAGTCAAAGCATTTCAATGAGGCTACGCTAAGCTGTGTGATAAATGCAGCCTGAAGCGTTGGCATAGGATGCGGAGGCCATCTGGCTGCATGCGACGAGCAGCTGATGCGATGGTACCAGTATCCCACTCATTACCGCGGCATGTAGTGACTAGATTAAATCAGGGAAAATCTATTTCCATGTCAAATACAGTATACACTCAACCACCGTATTCTCAGGCTCACCTGCAGTAGCACAGAGTCCTTTTTTTTGTAATGCGGCCTTACAAAGATTTCTCTCTTATAATTTCCTTGCATATCAACAAGGTAGTTTTAGATGAATTATTCCCTCCCAGAAATACATGAATGAATCGAAATGGGGACTATTTTGTTGTCGGACAACAACAAAAAAACACCCACTTCACTGTGATGTACATAAAGGCCTAAAAACGGTAGCCAAAGGAACACTTGCTGGATCCATGCAATTTGGTAGCCACTTACAGTGCAAGCAGACCCCCCCATCCCCCCCCCCCCATATTCCCCTGGGTGTGTTTTTCTCAGAGTGAGCAGCCACCACACATCACTTAAACCAGGGGTCTCAAACTCACAGCCCGCGGGCCAAATGCGGCACGTGGCACGCTAGTTTGAGGCCCCTGCCTTGATATGAAAGTTTAATTTGTTTAATTTGTTTAATTTGTTTAATTTGTTTAATTTGTTTAATTTGTTTAATTTGTTTAATTTGCTTATTTATTTTTCCATCTTATTTTGTGTTGAAAAATAAAAATTAACATTAAACATTTATTTAATAATTTAATAATAAATAAAAATTAATTTGTTCATTTGTTTTTTTATTTGCTTATTTATTTTTCCTTCTTATTTTGTGTAAAAAAATGAAAATTAACATTAAACATTTATATAATAATTTAATAATAAATAAAAATTTGTCAGTTAGTGCCACAGCGAGCCACTACCTGCCAATCACATAATCTTTGGCGCAAACTGGCACCAACTGGCACAACTTGGCTCACGCCAGTACATTCCAATAGGCGGATTGTTTGTGACATTTAGTTCCGCTTGGTGGACGAATATTTTTTTTTTATTTTTTATATTTTTTAACGTTTTGAAATTTTCATGCCGCCAAAGTCAATTTTTGCTGCCGTTACGGGCCACCACGAGCCAGTTTGAGCCACTGCACGCCACTAGGCACCTTATTGGTGACACGAGGCGCCACAGCAAATTGCATTGCCGCGAACTGGCACCAACTGGCGCCGGCCAAGTGGACTCCTGGCAACATTGGCACAAGTTGGCTCGTCCCATTACATTCCAGTGGATTCCAATAGGTGGATTGTTTGTGACATTTGGTTCCACTTGGCGGACTAATATTTTAAACATTTTTGAAATTTTCTTGCTGCCAAACTCAATTTTTGCCACCATTACAGGCCATTTTGAGCGACTGCACACCACTAGGCACCTTATTGGTGACACGAGGCGCCACAGCAGATTGCATTGCCGCGAACTGGCACCAACTGGCGCCAGCCCAGTGGACTCCTGGCAACATTGGCACAAGTTGGCTTTCGCCATTACATTCCAATTGATTCCAATAGGTGGATTGTTTGTGACATTTGGTTCCACTTGGTGGATAAAACTAATAAAACTACTGAGAGTTACGTAACACGCCTGAACACCTCAGTTGAAGTGCTTTGGAATAACCAAACCCCCAACGTGTCCCCGTCTGCGTCGTTATTAGCAAGCTTCTCCATCATGACCAGATAGAGTAGAACAGACAAACCCTAACAGGCCTCTTCTTCACACCTTCTATCCTGGCTGGTGAGAATGCAATCATTGCTCTGGTGTTGACTTTTCAGCCTTGCAGCTGCTCCGTCAAACTAATGTATGTGTGTGTGTGTGTGTGTGTGTGTGTGTGTGTGTGTATTTATCTGTGCCTCCCTCACTCTCTGATATCCCATGATGCCGAAAATGCATTTCCAGGCACCGGCATCAAGGTGGTTTGTTGCTTGATAGCGTCTCCGCAGGTCCTGTGAAGGGTTTCCTAGCAACAGGTTTTGTGTGAGAGCTGGTTACAAGGGGGGGGGGGGGGTGTCAGCTTTTTCTAAATTCTCTAATTACGTTAATGGAAGAAAAGCTAGTGGCAGCTTGCGATGCTACAAGATTGGCAGCTATAGTGGAGCCCGCCGTCAGCCGCCTACGCCGCGTCTAAGCATTGTTTAAGACTGCATCTTATTTTCCGTGTTGTGTCTTCTAGAAGTATGTACTATTCTATGTTGCTTCTGGCATTGAACAGTGAAGTCCCACTATTAACCCTCCCTCTTATGTGATACATTTTAATGCATAAAAAGAATCACATAACACGCGGGGGTGCTGGAGCCTATCCCAGCTGTCTTCGACACAGAGATGGCCGAGGGTGGGGAAAGACAAAATAAGAAGCCAAAAAGTCACCACTTCCACACAAAATAGGAGGACTCCACACAGAGATGGCCGAGGGTGGGGAAAGACAAAATAAGAAGCCAAAAAGTTACCACTTCCACACAAAATAGGAGGACTCCACACAGAGATGGCCGAGGGTGGGGAAAGACAAAATAAGAAGCCAAAAAGTCACCACTTCCACACAAAATAGGAGGACTCCACACAGAGATGGCCGAGGGTGGGGAAAGACAAAATAAGAAGCCAAAAAGTCACCACTTCCACACAAAATAGGAGGACTCCACACAGAGATGGCCGAGGGTGGGGAAAGACAAAATAAGAAGCCAAAAAGTCACCACTTCCACACAAAATAGGAGGACTCCACACAGAGATGGCCGAGGGTGGGGAAAGACAAAATAAGAAGCCAAAAAGTTACCACTTCCACACAAAATAGGAGGACTCCACACAGACATGTGTGGAAGGGTGAAATTGAACCCTTGTCTCCTAGCTGTGAGGTCTGCGCGCTAACCACTAGACCACCATGCAGCACTACTACTACTACTACTGCTACTACTGTTACTACTGCTACTACTGCTACTACTGCTACTACTACTACTACTACTGCTACTACTGTTACTACTGCTACTACTGCTACTACTGCTACTACTATTACTACTACTACTACTACTACTACTACGACTACTACTACTACTAATAATAATAATAATAATAATAATAACTTGTGTGATACATTTTAATGCATAAAAATAATCACATAACATTTGTTTATTGCATTTTAAGGCTTTTTGACTTTGTCAGGAAACTCTATTTCAACAAAATAAAACCAAAAAAATAATTTTTACTACATTTTAAAATAGTCTGGTTGAAATTATGACCACTATATTGTACTGTATGGTTATAATAATATGACTATAAAGCAATATTTTGAGCCAAAACCGAAATCATAAGTGTACAATTAGCCAACACAATGACAACCATCTCCTCTTCTCATCATGTAAGCTTCAGGGGATTCTCATTTTGACCGTTTTTTCCAGTATACATGTGACGTGAATTCACTCATTTGATTGGCTGATTTCACATTTACAATTTGGAATCATGTAAAAGAATGGCAAGAAGTACAGTGAACCAAAATCTGGACCTGTTCTGTTTTTTCATTTCAATTTATACTAAAGTTCTGCTGCCGAAAAACAATAACTTTTTCTACCTTTTCTTGACATTAATATATATGGGTCAAAATTCACCCCAACACCATACATGTTTATTTAGTGATTAATACAAAAATGAGAAAATAAATAAAACTAATTGATTTAAAAGATATGTTCTATAGCTCTCAGTAATAGCCAGGTAACAAAAGAATTAAATTTATTAATATGATTCTTTTGAGGTTCATTTGATCATTTTTGGAAATTAAAATGGAGGGGTATA
The DNA here is from genome assembly GCF_037039965.1 of Doryrhamphus excisus. Taxonomy (NCBI): domain Eukaryota; kingdom Metazoa; phylum Chordata; class Actinopteri; order Syngnathiformes; family Syngnathidae; genus Doryrhamphus; species Doryrhamphus excisus. The sequence continues at coordinate 3,089,513 of NC_136378.1, forward strand.
GTGACAAAAAAAGGCGTACATGGCCACACCAAAAGTATTAAAACCAACATTTTCATAAAATGAGGTAACCAAGACATGAGAACCAAATTTTATAACTTATTATTTTTAGTGTATTTTATAGCTGATTTAATACATGGGTCAAAACCGACCCATTAACATGCGGTAAGAGAGACTTATTATAATAGAATGCAGTATAACAGCCTGCAAACTACAACAATTGCAAGTGTAGCCATCTTAAATCCACAATGTGTGAGATGATGTGTGTGATAGTCGGTGAGTCAGACCACGTAGGCCCCAGTGTGGGATGAAGAGGAAGAGGAAGAGGCGTGTATGTATAGAAGATCTTTTTGCAGCCAGATAAAGACGTCGACAGCTCCAACACCCAGTTGATTATATAATGGCGTCCATGTCATATTTGTATAGAAGACATATATGCATTTGAATGACGCATGCTTCTTTATTTCGGGGGGGGCGGGGGGATTTATTTTTCTTTGAAGTGCTTCGCCCACAACAGCCCACACACCGGTCGGCGGCCCCCCGACAGCTTCCCAAAGCAGTGCCGCAGCCCACTCAGGCTGGCATGTACGAGATATGTAAGAGGCTTCGCTATGCATGCAACGCTTTATGCGGTACATGATGTACACGTATGCATGACTGTGTGAGCAAATGAGACTATATGGAATTTATATATTGAATTTGGTGGCTCGCGCCATTACATTCCAGTGGATTCCAATAGGTGGATTGTTTGTGACGTTTGGTTCCACTTGGTGGAAAATCTTTAAATCTTTAAAATCTTCTTAAAAGTGGCGCCAACTGGCGCCGGCCCAGTGGACTCCTGGCAGCATTGGCACAAGTTGGCTCGCGCCACTAAATTCCAGTGGATTCCAATAGGTGGATTGTTTGTGACGTTTGGTTCCACTTGGTGGAAAATCTTTAAAATCTTTTAAGAAGATTTTAAAGATTTTCCATCGCTGTTACGGGCTAGTTTGAGCCATTGCACGCCACTAGGCACCTTATTGGTGACACTAGGCACCACAGCAAGAACTGGCACCAACTGGCGCCGGCCCAGTGGACTCCTGGCAGCATTGGCACAACTTGGCTCGCGCCATTACATTCCAGTGGATCTGACATTTGGTTCCACTTGGTGGAAAATCTTTAAAATCTTCTTAAAAGATTTCAAAACTAAAATCTTGAAAGATTTTAAACATTTTAAAATTTTCATGCCGCCAAACTCAATTTTTGCCGCCGTTACGGGCCACCACGAGCCAGTTTGAGCCACTGCATTCCACTAGGCACCTTATTGGTGACACTAGGTGCCACAGCAAATTGCATTTCCGTGAACTGGCAGCAATTGGCGCCGACCCAGTGGACTCCTGGCAACATTGGCGCAACTTGGCTCACGCCATTACATTCCAGTGGATTCCAATAGGCGGATTGTTTGTGACATTTGGTTCCACTTGGTGGAAAATCTTTAAATCTTTAAAATCCTCTTAAAAGATTTTAAACATTTTGAAATTTTCATGCCGCCAAACTCAATTTTTGCCGCCGTTACGGGCCACCACTGAGCCAGTTGGGAGGCAGTTTGAGCCACTGCGCGCCACGAGGCACCTTATTGGTGACACTAGGCGCCACAGCAAATTGCATAGCCGTGAACTGGCACCAACTGGCGCCGGCCCAGTGGACTCCTGGCAACATTGGCGCAACTTGGCTCGCGCCATTACATTCCAGTGGATTCCAATAGGCGGATTGTTTGTGACATTTGGTTCCACTTGGTGGAAAATCTTTAAAATCTTCTTTTAAGATTCTTCTTAAAATCTTCTTAAAAGATTTTAAACATTTTGAAATTTTCATGCCGCCAAACTCAATTTTTGCCGCCGTTACGGGCCACCACTGAGCCAGTTGGGAGGCAGTTTGAGCCACTTCATGCCACTAGGCACCTTATTGGTGACACTAGGCGCCACAGCAAATTGCATAGCCGTGAACTGGCACCAACCGGCGCCGGCCCAGTGGACTCCTGGCAACATTGGTGCAACTTGGCTCGCGCCATTACATTCCAGTGGATTCCAATAGGTGGATTGTTTGTGACATTTGGTTCCACTTGGTGGAAAATGTCCAAAAAAGGACTAAAAACAGTGAATTGCAGCTTTTTAATGTGATGAGAAAAAAAAATATTTTTTGGTATACAATAGCAAAACAAGCCTTCCGTCTCATTTGCTTTCCTAACCACCGCCTTTGCTGTTTTGTGTTATTCCCAGCAGCGTCTCCGGGGTGAAAAAGTCAGCAGCGTCCGACAAGAGAGTGACAGCAGGAGAGAAAATGACGTTTAAGTCAGGACTTGAGTGAGTCATTCGATCTTCCGTAGCTATATCTGTAATATGATTCTCCGGCTTTAAGTTACTTCCCTAATTGATGGGGTTTTTTTTGCCGTGTCAGCAGATTAAAAAGTAAACAGTCACCGAAGCAACAAGGGTTGTTTGGTGGGTGGTGGGTGGGTCCAACTGACACACACACACACATGCAAGTTACCCATGCAGCACACTTAGTGAGCCATATCAGCATTCTCTCAGCATTTCTGTTTGCATAATGTATGATGCTTGAAGGATCACGCGCCCCCTCGGTGCCCCCAGATGTCCATGACTTAGAGTAGTGCTGCACTCATCTACACCATAAGGATGTTGTCCATCTTAATAGGCTTGAAAGTTGTTTATTTTTTTATTATGGCTCAGCAGATAATATTTGACAGATTAAACAAATGTTTTGAAATTATGGACAAATTAGAGTTGCTAATTAAGCTAACATGCATGGATTTTTTTTTTTTTAAGGGGGGGAGGGGTTCGGGAGGAAATCGCACACACTCACAGGGAGAACATTCAACTCCACACTGAGATGCCCAAGCGGTTATTCGGACCCAGATCCTTCAAACCTGCAATAAAGGCCTGTTGTTGAGGCGATCAAGTCGTCTTGAGTCGGCTTGAATGTTGAATGGCCTAATTTGTTAACTTTAGTTCCCTAAGCCTTTTTATGCTTGAAATAGCTTTAATATGCATAATAATAATAATAATAATAATAATAATAATAATAATAATAATAATAATAATAATAATAATAATAATAATAATAATAATAATACATTTTCTACCGCTTTTCCTCATGAGGGTCTCGGGGGTGCTGGAGCATAAAAATAAAAATAAAAATAAAAATAAAAATAAAAATAAAAATAAAAATAAAAATAAAAATAAAAATAAAAATAAAAATAAAAATAAAAATAAAAATTCATTCATTTTCTACTGCTTTTTCCTCACGAGGGTCGCGGGGGTGCTGGAGCCTATCCCAGCTGTCTTCGGGCGAGAGGCGGGGTACACCCTGGACTGGTCGCCAGCCAATCACAGTAAAAATAAAAATAAAAATAAAAAAAGTTACCACTTCCACACAAAATAGGAGAACTCATTCATTCATTCATTTTCTAACGCTTTTCCTCACAAGGGTTGAGGGGGTGCTGGACCCCGCCTTCAGGCAACAAGCGGGGTACACCCTGGACTGGTGGGCAGCCAATCACAGGGCACATATAGACAAACAACCATTCACACTCACATTCATACCTATGGACAATTTGGAGTCGCTAATTAACCTAGCATGTTTTTGGAATGTGGGAGGAAACCGGAGTCCCACGGAGAAAACCCACGCATGCACGGGGAGAACATGCAAACTCCACACAGAGATGGCCGAGGGTGGGGAAAGACAAAATAAGAAGCCAAAAAGTTACCACTTCCACACAAAATAGGAGAACTCATTCATTCATTCATTTTCTATTGCTTATCCTCACAATGTTTGACTGATACTGTAGTTGTTAACATTTTATCAGAACCGATGTTCCACTATATTGCAGTAAATTACGCTATTAGCTTTGGCATGGGGGGGTTGGGGGGGCAGCTTCATACTATACCTGTGTGTCTCCTCACAGGAAGGAAAAGCACAAGATTCACCAGTCAGGATGCAGTAAAACCACATGAGCACCTCAGAGGCATCCATTTCCACTCGGTAAGGTTTCATAACTTAAATTGAATGTTGGGTTGTGTGACCCCCCCCGGGGGGGTTGAGTTGGTGGCCTTGGGGTAAGACATCCACCGGGTGAGGTAACTCCAGGAAGTTGATTGGCTCCACTGACTCTGATTACATTCTTTAATGGTGTGTGTGTGTGTTTTGTGGCTTTGGTCCGGACGAGGTGATGTCACACTCCATTATTCTCAGATTGCCCTCATGCTGCATGTGTGTGTGCGTGTCCACAGAGAACATGTCAGGGGGGGGGGCGCTGCGATCAGCAGCACAGGAGCGGAGTCTCCTCTTGTTAAATTACTGAAGGGACGGGAGGCGAGGAGGCTGGAAGAAAGGTTAGGCCACATAGCCCCCCCCCCCCGAAAGGTCCCTGTCACATTGGTGGTGCTCCACCATCTTCTCGTACTTTAAAGGTACATCTCATTCTTGTTAGTAACACTTCTTATTATTATTCCACTTCCTTGTGTGAAGATGTACAGCTAATTGACGTTAAAATGCTAACAGCACACTTATTATGCAGTGTGTACTTTTGGCGCCGGCTAATGTCATACGGCAACAGACAATGCTAATGGCGCTAATTATTTATACATGGATGTGAAGAACACAATCAGGAAAAAGTGTTTAGGCTTGGCTAAAATGGATGTGTTATAACTTTACTTGGACTAAAGACTCGTTTGTTCTGAAAGATAGTAGTCGCTTGTTTACTGTGGTTAATTAGTTCCGGACCCGATCGTGAGAAGTGAATTCCCATATTCCTTATTTAGGAGTGGAATATTTTCATACTTAGATCATTGAAAACATGTTTACAACCTTGTAAGCATTATTAGAGCCTCTAGTCATGACGTAGCACCCCTATAGTCACATTTACACTTTACACTCACTAAGCCTTTTTATACTTGAAATAACTTTAATATGAACAACAACAACAACAACATTTTCTACCGCTTTTCCTCATGAGGGTCTCAGGGGTGCTGGAGTCTATCCCAGCTGTCTTCGGGTGTGGACCCTGGACTGGTGGCCAGCCAGTCACAGGGCACATATAGACAAACAACCATTCACACTCACATTCATACCTATGGACAATTTGGAGTCGCCAATTAACCTAGCATGTTTTTGGAATGTGGGAGGAAACCGGAGTACCCGGAGTACCCGGAGAAAACCCACGCATGCACGGGGAGAACATGCAAACTCCACACAGAGATGGCCGAGGGTGGGGAAAGATAAAATAAGAAGACAAAAAGCTACCACTTCCACACAAAATAGGAGGAGAACTCATTCATTCATTCATTTTCTACCGCTTATGCTCACGAAGGTCGCGGGGGTGCTGGAGCCTATCCCAGCTGTCTTCGACACAGAGATGGCCGAGGGTGGGGAAAGACAAAATAAAAAAACAAAAAGTTACCACTTCCACACAAAATAGGAGGACTCCACACAGAGATGGCCGAGGGTGGGGAAAGACAAAATAAGAAGCCAAAAGGTCACCACTTCCACACAAAATAGGAGGACTCCACACAGAGATGGCCGAGGGTGGGGAAAGACATAATAAAAAAACAAAAAGTTACCACTTCCACACAAAATAGGAGGACTCCACACAGAGATGGCCGAGGGTGGGGAAAGACAAAATAAGAAGCCAAAAAGTCACCACTTCCACACAAAATAGGAGGACTCCACACAGAGATGGCCGAGGGTGGGGAAAGACAAAATAAGAAGCCAAAAAGTCACCACTTCCACACAAAATAGGAGGACTCCACACAGACATGGGTGGAAGGGTGCACAGCTTGTCTCCTAGCTGTGAGGTCTGCGCGCTAACCACTAGACCACCATGCAGCACTACTACTACTGCTACTACTGCTACTACTACTACTACTACTACTACTAATAATAATAATAATAATAATAATAATTGTATTTGGAGTACCATGCCAACGCAACAAGCGCTCCCCTGATGTTCCGGATGTCTAATGGACACAGGCTAATGCTAATGCTAGTGTGAGGTGTACCCGTGGACTGTAATAGCTGTTACAGAAGTGTGAAAAGCAGCCTCCTGTGTGTATATACTGGCTGTTTATAGAACGGCACATAGACGATGTAGCTATGAGTCATCACACCTCACATCTGCTCCGGAGTGATAAACCATCACTCTTTCGGAAGCAAGCGTGCACTTGCCGTGGTTACAAGCCAAGAGCAGACAGATTATTAGACATTAGCGATTCCAATAACTGACTCAGCGAGGATGATGTCAGTCACTCCCGTAGGGAATCTGGTTCAACCATGATGTCATGGGCTCCTGTTAATCATGTCCGGGGCTCTTCATTAGCGCACGGGAGCCCGACTGGATTGTAGACATGCACAATGGATGATGTCATCTGTCTCTCTTGGCGCTGGCCCAGCTGGGCTGCGGGCCCCGGCGGTGCAAACAATGAACCACCGGTGATAAGATGCAAGTATGGCTGATTTTTTTCCTCAATGGGGTTAATCTTTCACTTGGAAATTCAACAATTGGGGATGGACAAGGACTAGAGTAGGGTACATTACAATAGCTGCTTTTTCAAACTATTTCCATCTGGTTGCCAGCCAATCACAGGGCACATATAGACAAACAACCATTCACACTCACATTCAAACTGTACCTATGGACAATTTATCGCCTACTAATCTAACGTGGGGGTGGCACAGCTAGGAGACTAGGGTTCAATTCCACACTAGGCCATCTCTGTGATGAATGAATGAATGAGTTCTCCTATTTTGTGTGGAAGTGGTAACTTTTTGGCTTCTTATTTTGTCTTTCCCCACCCTCGGCCATCTCTGTGTGGAGTTTGCATGTTCTCCCCGTGCATGCGTGGGTTTTCTCCGGTTTTACTCCGGTTTCCTCCCACATTCCAAAAACATGCTAGGTTAATTGACTCTAAATTGTCCATAGGTATGAATGTGAGTGTGAATGGTTGTTTGACTATATGTGCCCTGTGATTGGCTGGCGACCGGTCCAGGGTGTACCCCGCCTCTCGCCTAAAGACAGCTGGGATAGGCTCCAGCACCCCCGCGACCCTCGTGAGGAAAAGCAGTAGAAAATGAATGAATGAATGAGTTATCCTATTTTGTGTGGAAGTGGTAACTTTTTGTCTTCTTATTTTGTCTTTCCCCACCCTCGGCCATCTCTGTGTGGAGTTTGCATGTTCTCCCCGTGCATGCGTGGGTTTTCTCCGGGTACTCCGGTTTTCTCCCACATTCCAAAAACATGCTAAGTTAATTAGCGACTCCAAATAATTATGAATGTGAGTTTGAATGGTTGTTTGACTATATGTGCCCTGTGATTGGCTGCCCACCAGTCCAGGGTGTACCCCGCTTCTCGCCTAAAGACAGCTGGGATAGGCTCCAGCACCCCCTGTGAATGAATGAATGAGTTCTCCTATTTTGTGTGGAAGTGGTAACTTTTTGTCTTCTGTCTGTTTTAGTTTGTGTCTGACCTTTTGGAGCCAATTAATAACAAAAACACCAATGTGTATATGAGTGTATGTATTTATTATGAGGTATTCCAGGCTTACACAGAGGCAATCAGGGTACTTTTAAACATCATAGTTACCCTGATAAGATGACATGAAATATCCCTCTTATACTACCATGCAAATGTCATGCAGAAAGAAACTCAAATGTCCTGCATGACCAGGAGGTGGAGGAGGAGGATGATGGTGAATCATCGTCAGAAGGCACCATTGTGATCTGGTGCTTCCAAACGTAAATGGACGCACGGCGTGTACATTGTTGCGTCGGCGCTGCTATCGTTTGTCATGGGAAGTATCTTCCCGGGTCTCACTTCACCTTCCCGCCTCGCTGCCTCACCAGCTCCATCAACAATCTTAGGTGACACAGATAGAGACGGAGTATTTCGGCAAAGAAAATCCATCCGTCACCCTGGCAACGGTAGAGGGTGGGAGGGATATTATCCAGCAGAGGCCTGTCAATCATGTTGTCTGCAAAGGGGGTGTGTGCGTTTGGGATGGGAGAAGATGGAAAGTGGTTCAGTCCTGAAGGAAAAATATATACTGTGGTTAGCACGCAGACCTCACAGCTAGGAGACCCGAGTTCAAGCCCACCCTCGGCCATTTCTGTGTGGAGTTTGCATGTTCTCCCCGTGGGTTTTTTCCGGGTACTCCGGTTTCCTCCCACATTCCAAAAACATGCGAGTGTTTTTTAGTCTATTTGTGCCCTGTGATTGGCTGGCTACCAGTCCAGGGTGTACCCCGCCTCTCAGCCGAAAACAGCTGGGATAGGCTCCAGCACCTCTCGTGACCCTCATGAGGATAAGCGGTAGAAAATGAATGAATGAATGAGTTCTCCTCCTATTTTGTGTGGAAGTGGTAACTTTTTGGCTTGTTATTTTGTCTTTCCCCACCCTCGGCCATCTCTGTGTCGAAGACAACTGGGATAGGCTCCAACACCACCCGCGACCCTCGTGAGGATAAGCGGTAGAAAATGAATGAATGAGTTCTCCTCCTATTTTGTGTGGAAGTGGTAACTTTTTGGCTTCTTATTTTGTCTTTCCCCACCCTCGGCCATCTTTGTGGAGTTTGCATGTTCTCCCCGTGCATGCGTGGGTTTTCTCCGGGTACTCCGGTTTCCTCCCACATTCCAAAAACATGCTAGGTTAATTAACTCCAAATTGTCCATAGGTATGAATGTGAGTGTGAATGGTTGTTTGTCTATATGTGCCCTGTGATTGGCTGGCAACCAGTCCAGGGTGTAACCCGCCTCTCACCGGAAGACAGCTGGGATAGACTCCAGCGAGGGTCCCCCTTGACCCTCGCGAGGATAAGCGGTAGAAAATGAATGAATGAATGAGTTCTCCTCCTGTTTTGTGTGGAAGTGGTAACTTTTTGGCTTCTTATTTTGTCTTTCCACACCTTCTGCCATCTTTGTGAAGTTTGCATGTTCTCCCCGTGCATGTGTGGGTTTTCTACGGGTACTCTCGTACGGGTTTCCTCTCACCCGCCTCTCACCGAAGACAAGCTGGGATAGGTTCCAGCACCCCCCGCGACCCTCGTGAGGAAAAGCGGTAGAAAATGAATGAACTGAGGAATGAATGACACTAACCAAGGTTCCATCATATATGAAAGGATGATGATCACATCCTGTAAGTAAACAGGTCTTATAATGGCCTCCTTAAAGCCTCTCCAGGGTTGCAATGTTGCTTTTTCCTGGTCCGATGAGTAAATCTCATGCATCATTGAATAACCTTGGGTTTGAACCCAAGCTGTGATGTTCAATAACCGCCATTGGGACATGACGCCTCCATGTTCATATGCTCTAAAGTCTCCCGAGATACATGACGGATGAAAGCTGGCAACACGGATTGTGAGAATTCCACCATGACCTGGTATGATCCAGATAGTATCCTTTCGCCGCGTCTCAGTGTCAAGCATATACGCCACATGTGTCACAATCCGTCAGGCGCTAACACGCCTTTTTCGACGTGGTGAAAAAATTCCCGTGTAGGAACAATTCACATGAATGTTTGACAAACGAGACAACACGTGGATAAATATTGCAGTTGTCTTCCATTGTGTGGGCTCATGGATTGAGATGTCAAATATTCCTTCTGTTGTCTGCAAACAAGACAGCGACGCACTAGCCCTCAAGATTCCTAAAAAATTAATAAGCGGAAATCTTTATGAATACTATTCATAGAGACGAAGTTGAGATTTATCATAGCAGCTCATTCTAGCGTCTTTTGTTGGAAGTGTTTGCCTCTGTGTGGTCCTGTAATGGCTTGCACCCTGCTGGTCTGAACACCGCAGGGAGAATGTGTATTCCAGAGGCTTCCGGCTCTGCTGTGGGCCCGTGAAGCACCGAGCATACCCACTCGCCGTGGGGGTTCGGCAGCAAATAAGAGAATTAGGAGAATCTCGGCTTGAAAAGACAGCGTGTCATCGGCGTTGAAGCGTTTTCGAGGTAATAATGTGTGAAAAGTCAGTTTTTTAATTGATAATGGTTGGTGTCCTCTTTCTTTTCTTGTTGTTTTGGAGGAGATTGTTGTTGTGGGATTTCAATAGGAAGTCAAACAGAAAGTACTACAGTAAAAAAAAAAAAATCACAAAATGTATGTAAAAGTGCAGTACAATCGAGTTTGGAACTGATGTCTTCATAGTAGTAAAGATAGTAATGGTAATGGTTTAATTTCATTTGAACATGCATCAGATCTTCCTGCTTTCCTAATATAGTTTAGGTTTTTTTAATTTTTTTTAATTTTATGATTTTTTTTTTTTTTTTGTCACATAATCAGTTCACAGTTCCACATGTCCAAAAGGAGTAGGAAGAAGCAAAGCTTATTCAATCCTACCCCTCCATCTGGTACTTTTACAATCAGTAACTGTTACATTTGTTCACTTCCTGCTTTCCTAATATAGTTTAAGTTTTTTTTTTTTTATTTTATGATTTTTTTTTTTTGTCACATAATCAGTTCACAGTTCCACATGTCCAAAAGGAGTAGGAAGAAGCAAAGCTAATTAAATCCTACCCCTCCATCTGGTACTTTTACAATCAGCAACTGTTACATTTGTTCACTTCATGCTTTTCTAATATAGTTTAAGTTTTTTTTTTTTTATTTTATGATTTTTTTTAATTTTATTTTTTTGTCACATAATCAGTTCACAGTTCCACATGTCCAAAAGGAGTAGGAAGAAGCAAAGCTTATTAAATCCTACCCCTCCATCTGGTACTTTTACAATCAGTAACTGTTACATTTGTTCACTTCCTGATTTCCTAATATAATTTCAGTTATTTTTTAATTTTAATTTTAATTTTAATTTTAATTTTAATTTTAATTTTAATTTTAATTTTTATTTTTATTTTTATTTTTATTTTTATTTTTATTTTTATTTTTATTTTTATTTTTATTTTTATTTTTATTTTTATTTTTATTTTTATTTTTATTTTTATTTTTATTTTTATTTTTAATTTTAATAAAAAAAACTTAAATTATCTTAGGAAAGCAGGAAGTGAACAAATGTAACAGTTACTGATTGTAAAAGTACCAGATGGAGGGGTAGGATTTAATAAGCTTTGCTTCTTCCTACTCCTTTTGGACATGTGGAACTGTGAACTGATTATGTGATGCATTCAATTGTAATCTGAGCCATGTTCAAATGAAATTAAACCATTACCATTACCATGATGTCATAAAAAACTGGAATCTCAAAGCAAAACCAGCGCCACTTCCCTCATAAGAGATTTCCTATTCGGTGGTCATAAACATGTTCTTTCTGTCATTCCTTCATAAAAAGGGTCCTTTTGGACAATAGGGGCACATATAAGTTCAGGCTAAGCGTCTTTGTAGCAAACAAACACACACTCATTCAATTGTTTCACGTTCCTGCAACTGCTTCTCTCCCTTCACGCTGAAATTATACAGCGAGGGTGTTGCAACGTTATCTGTGACGGCGCTTTCACACTTACAAAGTATCAGTGTTTGTTTGCTCTTTTCCGTTTTTTTGTTTTTTTTCTTTCCGAGCTGATTTGCACAGGCAATATAACACCCACGTTTTGCCTTTATTAGAAGCTGCCGCTTGGTGTTTCTGCGTGGAGGAACAACCTGGAGAAGTGCTCGTGTGCACGTGACGGCGGCGGGAGTCGTGCGTCGCATTGGTTAGTAAACCACATTAGCTCTGTGATTATTTTAATGAATGCAGGTGAGGGTAAATATTTCAGCAGAGCAGAGCTGAGCTGTTTTGCTGGAGATTACACAAAACGCTTTTGTTAACATTAAAAGATAATTTTCCCATTCCGTTTCATTTGTCGCTGAATAATGAATGAATCTCAGCGACGGAATACATGCAAATGAACGAGATGAGCATAAATGAAGGTGGCGAAGAGTTTCTAAACAAGGTCTGCAACCATGTAAAGGCGTGGAGAGGCGTCATATAGGCCGCTATAGACGAGCGTTAAGACAAAACTTCTTCTTCATCGGTATTTTTTTTATTTCTTCACGAAAACACCACTTAAGAGAATGTTTTTCAAAGAAATGATGTGTCAGTCAACACAGCGTTAATCCCCTTTATGGTAATGGTTTAATTTCATTTCAACATGCATCAGATTACAATTGAATGCATCACATAATCAGTTCACAGTTCCACATGTCCAAAAAGGAGTAGGAAGAAGCACAGCTTATTAAATCCTACCCCTCCATTTGGTACTTTTACAATTAGTAACTATTACATTTGTTCACTTCCTGCTTTCCTCATATAGTTTAAATTGTTTTTTTTTGTTTCTTTAAAATTTTTTGTTTTTTTAACTTTTTAATGTTTTTTATTTACTACTATTTTTATTTTTATTTATTTTTATTTGTACTCCGGTTTCCTCCCACATTCCAAAAACATGCTAGGTTAATTGGTAATGGTAATGGTCATGGTTTAATTTCATTTGAACATGCATCAGATTAGAATTGAATGCATCACATAATCAGTTCACAGTCCCACATGTCCAAAAGGAGTAGGAAGAAGCAAAGCTTATTAAATCCTACCCCTCCATCTGGTACTTTTACAATCAATAACTGTTACATTTGTTCACTTCCTGGTTTTTTTTATTTTTATTTTATTTTATTTTATTTTATTTTATTTTATTTTATTTTATTTTATTTTATTTTATTTTATTTTATTTTATTTTATTTTATTTTATTTTATTTTATTTTATTTTTTATTTTATTTTTTTTTAACTGTCAATATAGTGAAATATAAAGCACATCATGACTGGTTCAAGACTTGTATTAAGTGATTAAGTGATTAAGTATGAAGTATTTGTGATTTTAGAAATAAGGAGTTAGTATGTTCTCTGTAGGCGGCATTATGAATTATCCTTACTGGCCTTTTTTGCAATACATCTAGCAAGTGAAGATTGCTTTTATAGTTATTACCTCATATTGGTGGAAAATGACACCACTTGATAGCGGAGCTCGTCCTCAGTCTTTGTATTGCAAATCAAGTGTTGCATTTACAATTTGCTTAAAATTAGATTGTGGATGTTTTAATCAACTTGCATGGGAACGCCCCCGCGACCCGACCTCGGATGAGGTGGCGCCTTTTTGGGGTTTTAAGGCCAGGATACGTCTCGATCCGCCGTCAGAGCTGATGATTGTTTCTCATTGGAAAACGTCAGTAAACATCATTTGCATTGAGTCAAATGTAGGATCTCACACTGTCCATAGCGCCCCTTATTCGCTCGCAGTACAACACCTCCTTACTAATTAATTAGTCCGTCATCCTCCCTGCCAGCCTGAAACCATTCGACACCCGACTCCACGAACTCGTCACTCCGGCTTCTCCTCTCCGCTCAGGAAGGACGCGTCTTCCCCCATTGTTGTCTTTAAATGAGGTTAATGGTATTCATTAACTGCGGTTTCGTGATGGAAATACAGCCCGGCTTTGAATGTCAAAGTCTCATTGGAGCGACGACCCCATTTGTCCACAAGGGTGACAGGCAACGAATGTTCCTGGAAGCTTTTTTACCAGGGGATTTGCAAATGAAAGACTCTACGTTTCCTTATCTTCCCGTGGAAGTTTGCTGTGTCATCATTTTCATTTGAAGAGGCCCGTTTTGTATTAGCTGACTGGCCAGTCTGCAGAGGTGGCAGCAAGTCGGTGTCGAGTCGAGTCTCGAGTCGAGTCTCAAGTCGAGTCTCAAGTCGAGTCTCAAGTCGAGTCTCAATTCAAGTCTCAAGTCGCATCTCAATTCAAGTCTCAAGTCGCATCTCAAGTCGCGTCTCAAGTCGCGTCTCAAGTCGCGTCTCAAGTCGAGTCTCAAGTCGCGTCTCAAGTCGTGTCTCAAGTCACGTCTCAAGTCGCATCTCAAGTCGCGTCTCAAGTCGCGTCTCAAGTCGCATCTCAAGTCATGTCTCAAGACGAGTCTCAAGTCGTGTCTCAAGTCGCGTCTCAAGTCGAGTCTCAAGTCATGTCTCAATTCGACTCTCAAGTCGAGTCTCAAGTCGAGTCTCAATTCGACTCTCAAGACGAGTCTCAAGTCGAGTCTCAATTTGAGTTTCAAGTCGCGTCTCAAGTCACGTCTAAAGTCGACTCTCAAGTCGAGGCTGAAGTCCAGTCTGAAGTCCAGTCTCAATTCGAGTCTCAAGTCGCGTCTCAAGTAGCGTCTCAAGTCGCGTCTCAAGTCGCGTCTCAAGTCGCATCTCAAGTCATGTCTCAAGACGAGTCTCAAGTCGTGTCTCAAGTCGCATCTCAAGTCGAGTCTCAAGTCATGTCTCAATTCGACTCTCAAGTCGAGTCTCAAGTCGAGTCTCAATTCGACTCTCAAGACGAGTCTCAAGTCGAGTCTCAATTTGAGTTTCAAGTCGCGTCTCAAGTCACGTCTAAAGTCGACTCTCAAGTCGAGGCTGAAGTCATGTCTCAAGTCGAGTCTCAAGTCGAGTCTCAAGCCGAGTCTCAAGTCGAGTCTCAAGTCACATCTCAAGTCGCGTCTCAAGTCATATCTCAAGTCGAGTCTCAAGTCGAGTCTCAAGTCGAGTCTCAAGTCGAGTCTCAAGTCACGTCTCAAGTCGCATCTCAAGTCGACTCTCAATTCGAGTCTCAAGCCGAGTCTCAAGTCGAGTCTCAATTCGACTCTCAAGTCGAGTCTCAATTCGACTCTCAAGTCGAGTCTCAAGTCGAGTCTCAATTCGACTCTCAAGACGAGTCTCAAGTCGAGTCTCAATTTGAGTTTCAAGTCGCGTCTCAAGTCACGTCTAAAGTCGACTCTCAAGTCGAGGCTGAAGTCCAGTCTGAAGTCCAGTCTCAATTCGAGTCTCAAGTCGCGTCTCAAGTAGCGTCTCAAGTCGAGTCTCAAGTCGAGTCTCAAGTCGAGTCTCAAGTCGAGTCTCAAGTCGCGTCTCAAGTCGCGTCTCAAGTCGCATCTCAAGTCGAGTCTAAAGTCGAGTCTAAAGTCACGTCTCAAGTCGAGTCTCAAGTCGAGTCTCAAGTCGAGTCTCAAGTCGAGTCTCAAGTCGAGTCTCAAGTCGAGTCTCAAGTCACGTCTCAAGTCGCGTCTCAAGTCGACTCTCAAGTCGAGTCTCAAGTCGAGTCTCAAGTCGAGTCTCAATTCGACTCTCAAGTCGAGTCTCAATTCGACTCTCAAGTCGAGTCTCAAGTCGAGTCTCAATTCGACTCTCAAGACGAGTCTCAAGTCGAGTCTCAATTTGAGTTTCAAGTCGCGTCTCAAGTCACGTCTAAAGTCGACTCTCAAGTCGAGGCTGAAGTCCAGTCTGAAGTCCAGTCTCAATTCGAGTCTCAAGTCGCGTCTCAAGTCGGTCTCAAGTCGAGTCTCAAGTCGAGTCTCAAGTCGAGTCTCAAGTCGAGTCTCAAGTCGCGTCTCAAGTTGCGTCTCAAGTCGAGTCTAAAGTCACGTCTCAAGTCGAGTCTCAAGTCGAGTCTCAAGTCGAGTCTCAAGTCGAGTCTCAAGTCGAGTCTCAAGTCGAGTCTCAAGTCACGTCTCAAGTCGCGTCTCAAGTCGACTCTCAATTCGAGTCTCAAGTCGAGTCTCAAGTCGAGTCTCAATTCGACTCTCAAGTCGAGTCTCAATTCGACTCTCAAGTCGAGTCTCAAGTCGAGTCTCAATTCGACTCTCAAGACGAGTCTCAAGTCGAGTCTCAATTTGAGTTTCAAGTCGCGTCTCAAGTCACGTCTAAAGTCGACTCTCAAGTCGAGGCTGAAGTCCAGTCTGAAGTCCAGTCTCAATTCGAGTCTCAAGTCGCGTCTCAAGTAGCGTCTCAAGTCGGTCTCAAGTCGAGTCTCAAGTCGAGTCTCAAGTCGAGTCTCAAGTCGAGTCTCAAGTCGCGTCTCAAGTTGCGTCTCAAGTCGAGTCTAAAGTCACGTCTCAAGTCGAGTCTCAAGTCGAGTCTCAAGTCGAGTCTCAAGTCGAGTCTCAAGTCGAGTCTCAAGTCACGTCTCAAGTCTCGTCTCAAGTCGACTCTCAATTCGAGTCTCAAGTCGAGTCTCAAGTCGACTCTCAATTCGACTCTCAAGTCGAGTCTCAATTCGACTCTCAAGTCGAGTCTCAAGTCGAGTCTCAATTCGACTCTCAAGACGAGTCTCAAGTCGAGTCTCAATTTGAGTTTCAAGTCGCGTCTCAAGTCACGTCTAAAGTCGACTCTCAAGTCGAGGCTGAAGTCCAGTCTGAAGTCCAGTCTCAATTCGAGTCTCAAGTCGCGTCTCAAGTAGCGTCTCAAGTCGGTCTCAAGTCGCGTCTCAAGTCGAGACAACATTGTTTGAGAAATGTTTGAGTCCTTACAAGGTGACACAGCCTTTATAGTCGGAATTAAGTATTAAATATGTTTTAAGTCATCAGACTAAGTCAAAGTCAGGTCCAAGTCCTTGATTATATTATCAAGTCAGTCCAAGTTGCGTAACTCCAACTATGCCCTCTGTGTGTGTGTGTGTGTGTGTGTGTGTAGCAGAAGCCTCAAAAAAGTCATTACCGGAAGTCAGTTGTACCTTCAAATTAAAGGTTTCTAGCACTAGCAAGTTGGGCCACTGGTTAAGCAACATGGTTTGTGTTCAGGGACAAGGGGCAGTCAATTTGACTTTGGACATTTTTTTATGAGAATGAATTGTATTATGAATATGAAAATACAAAACCGATAAGACTTATTTGGTATTGTTGGTGTAATATGAATAATTCATTGTAGTTAGTGGTTTTAACATTATTATTTTGTAGGTGAATTTGTTTTGACGCCTCCTAGAGGTCGTGCTTATATTGCCTAATGGGCCAGTAGGCTCTGCTTCCGTTAGTATGATTTTCATCAATGAATGGGCAATTATTACACATAGTTTATTGTTTTCTTTCTGTACAATATTAGAACATGGAATAAGATCTGCTTCTTAGAATTCTACCTTAATGTAACGATCGAAATAGCTAACAGAGAACCGTTTTCATCAGGAATATAAAGCCACGTGCCTTTGCTAGTTTTATTTTGAAGATCCCAACCGGAAGTGTAAAAGTAGCATTATTATCCTAGCTTGATGTCCGCGAGTACTCTCCTCCCTGTGTGACTGTGAGCTTCTTCACTGAGTGGACGTGTTGATAACCTCGGTTTGTTTCTCGTCGTGGCGCGGATAAGGACGGTCGCCACGCCTTCAGGGAGGCACTTTGACACGGCGTGAGCTCCTCTTTCATTGTACTCTTCACCTGACTGGATTTTTTTTCCGCTAAATTCCCCAGGAGGAACATTTTGTCTCCATCAATCACGCCTCTTTTGGTTGTGTGGTGGTGGCGGTGGTGGTGTTGCCTTCAAGGTGGACGCTGATTACTATTTTTTTTGGGGGGGGGGGATATCACTTGTGTGCATCGGTTATCGTCGGAAAGCCGTCGGATGAAGGATGGGGATCACAGTGTAGTGGCGGTAAGTTGTAAACCGAGGTTACATTTATTGCATTGCTCCTATTTAGAACATTGGGCTTTAAATGCACCATGCATCAAGATAAGTGGCATGACATTGAGATGATTGCAGCACTTTATTGTGTGGTTGGTGGGGTGTGGGGGGGTGGGGGACCCCCCCTCCAAACCCCCCATCCCCACCTCTTTTGGTGAGCATGGGATGATTTCTGTGTAAGTCAAACACCCATAAAGATAAAGACAGTGGACATTGATCACTCATGTGGAAATCTAATTGTTCTTTTGGTAGCCATTCATGTGGGAGGAGATGCTTAGTGGACATTTTGGTTGACAATGTCATTTGTTGCATGTTTATCACAGCGGTTGCTTCCTGTGATTTAATAACAGGTTAGCATTTAGGCTACAAAAGACAGAATTTACCTTTAAACAAATATGCTCATATATCCCTTGTATTGTATACAGTAGGTGTACCTAATGGAATGTCTGTAAGGAATTCGAATTATGCATTTTCACCCCTCCGAGGCCTACAAATGTACCAAAACGCTAAAAGGATTTGTTATCATTCCCCGGCAGCTTACTGCAAGGTGCAGTGTCACAAACCAGTTAGGTGGGAGGAATTGTACTCTTTGCCAATATTACCAGTCAAGCCACTTTTCGAGCATCGTTTCGCACGCCCTCGGCTCTTCTAAGTCGGGCTTGCGCTTGAAAGCATCGCATTTGTGGACCTTTTTTTAAAAAAAAAAAACGCTTCCTGCTGCTGCTGCTGCTGGGGCGTTTTATTGCCACGTTTGAGAAATGTGTGTTTGCTGAGCTTCACTTGCAACGTGGTTCTCGCTTTGGGAATCGATTTCTGCTACTGTTGATTAAGTGCTGTGCAAAAGCAGCGGTTTTCTTGTTGGAGTGACCTTTGACACGGCATTCATCGTGAAACGGTAAACAGCGAAGAGCGCGCATTAGTCATTCGGGCTCCATTACACTTTTTTTTTTTGTCTGACTTGCGCATCTTTCTTAGATAGTAGTCTTCACTCTTTTGTTTTTGAGTTGTGGGCTCCTATGGAGCAGCTACACACAATAACTCGCATAGAGAACTTTTTAGATCTTCCAGAATCTGCACCCAGCTGTGTTTTCTTTTGATTTGTGCTAACCGCCAAAATGATATTTTAATTTATTCCACTATTTCACGCCCACTTTGCTGTGATTGGTCACATGCCCAAAGTGCTTCCTAACTACAATTCTAATACAGTGGATATAGAGTTCATAATAAATGAATAAAGTCTCTGGAGAGCTAATTGAAAAGTCTTTAGGAGCTAATGGCGTTTTGAGTCCCCTTTTAAGATTTGACGCCGGACTGATTGTCAATCAAACGTTTGTATCTCCGAGCACAAAACTATGATGCGTTCAAAGTTGTATATACTGTACAATACATTATGGTAATGGTTTTATTTCATTTGAACATCCCATAATCAGTTCACAGTTTCACATGTCCAAAAGGGGTAGGAAGAAGCAAAGCTTATTAAAGGTTACCCCTCCATCTGGTACTTTTGCAATCAGTAACTGTTATATTTGTTCACTTCCTGCTTTCGATAATACAGTTAAAGTTTTTTTTTGTTGTTTTGTTTTTTTTAATTTTTGAATTTTTTGGTAATGGTAACAAATGTCATTGTGTGGTCATATCACCTCGTACTTAGGTATGTGAAAAAAGGAAAAACAAAACAAACAAAAAAAACCTTAATATTTTTATTTTTATTTTTATTTTTATTTTTATTTTTATTTTTATTTTTATTTTTATTTTTATTTTTATTTTTATTTTTATTTTTATTTTTATTTTTATTTTTATTTTTATATATATATATATATATTTTTTTTTTTTTTGTCACGTACCGAAGTACGAGGTGATATGACCATACAATGAATATTAAATATACATTAAATATGTTAATAATGTTTTCTGCTAAAAAAAACACCAAAATTTCTTTTTTTAGCAGAAAACACATATTTTTGTAATAATTATATATTTAATAATTTACATTTAATAATTATATATTTATATTTTAAAAAACACCAAAATGTCTTTTTTTTTTAAAGAAAACAACAATAAATTTGATCTATGTATTACAGTTCTATCAGTACACAATGTACACATGTAGAAAACGCTATCTATCTTATGAACGTCTGCATTTCAACGCGTTACCTTGATTCATTTTGCCAGTCAGCCGGTTCACCGGCGTGCATGAGTCATATACGTATACAGGCGTATACAGGTACAGACAAACCTCCACATTACCAGGTACCAGGTGTGCCGTTTATGAGCGTATGAGAGCAGCTTTGCAGACTGTTTGTGGAAGACGAGTTTCAGGGTCCTTTCTGTCTGTCTGTCTGTCTGTCTGGGGCGGACGGGGAGACACGGTAGCTGTTAGTCCGCCTGCACTGACAGCTTTATCGGCGCACACAAGGTTTATGGTGGTGCGCAGTGTACGGCGTGGGGGGGGGGGGGGGGTGGATTCCAATCGTTTGTTCCGCAGGCATGATAGAATTCCTTCACAAGAAATAAAAACGAGTGTAGTCTAGCAAGGAGCCTTTGCAGGGGATTGCTGGATTTTGGGATTAATCATCTGAATTAATCAATCAATATTTGTCTAAAAACCTGTTCCTAATCTTAATATTTCATCCTTTTTTTGCTCTTTTTGCATAAAGCAGAAGCTTTAATGCATGCTTGGGTGGCTTTTTAGTTCAGTAGGTTTTTTGCTATGTTGTAGTACTTTTCTCCATATAGTTTTTGTCAGACAGGAAGTGAAATTTTTGTTACGTAATCTTAAAAGGAAGCAAATATAATGGTGGTAAAAAAATAAAAAAAAATGCCTGGAGTGCATTTTCATCTTCGGTGTCAAGTAAACAGGTCATGTTATAAAAGAGCGGCATTGACGGTGTAGTGGTTCACATTGCTGACGTTTATGCATGTAGCCTGGGATGGATGAAAATGGATGGATAGCTGGACCTTCACGCTGTTTGTGACAATGTCAAAGATCAGCATCTCAGGTCGAGGTTTGAATGTTGAATGAGTCTGTCAAGGGCAAAAGGAAGGAAAGACGCCTCGGACAATGAGGAATTTTAATGGAATAAAGAGAGCGACGTAGGGGTGCCACAGTAGGGAATTCAACAGGCATCTAATTACCTCCCAACAGGAGGCTGGGCTCCATGGAAACACTCCACACGCTAGCAGAAGCCTCTACATGACCACGTGGTTATTGACAGTGTGTCTTTATGGATTTGCCAGGTCAAAGAAGCAATGAAATATGATTAGATCCCGATGGACTCTTCCAGAAAGATCTTAAGTATGCATTTTGCTGCATCAGATGTATGGCCTTGCATGATTGGCTCGTTATGCATTACACTGTACGCTGAACGACATGGATGGATGGATGGATAGACTTCCTTTATTATCATTGCACAATAACACAGCAGTGAAATAATAATAATAATAATAAAAAAATAATAAAAAATAGTAATAATGATGGAGAATAAATATATGACATCAAATATGACCAACAATGTACAGCGTAAACAGTAAATTGCACATAATAACGTAGTATGATTATATAATAATAATAATAATTTATTATTATTGTTGTTGTTATTATTATTGTTGTTATCTTATAATAATAATAATGTATTATTATTATCATTTTCATTAACTATTGAAATAATATAATAATAATAACAACAACAATAAATTATTATTACTATTATTATTATTAAATTATGTAATAATATAATAATAAAAATATTATTATATTATATATTATTATTATTATTATATAATGTATGATGATGATGATTATTATTATATAACAATAATAATGTAGTATTATTATTATTCTCCTTAACTACTGAAATAATATAATAATAGTAAGAACAATAAATTATTCTTACTATTATTATTATCATTATATTATATAATAATATAATAATAAAAATTTATTATTATTATTATTATTATTATCATTTTCCTTAACTACTGAAATAATATAATAATAATATTAACAACAATAACAATAAATTATTCTTACTATTATTATTATTATATAATAATATAATATTTTTTTATTATTATATGATTTATTATTATTATTGTAATATTATATTCTATATTATTATTATTATTATTATATGTATCATCATCATACACTATATACTACTATCATAACAATATAATAATAATGAATCATTATATAATTTATTATTAGTATTATATTATATATTATTATTATATAATGTATGATGATGATGATGATTATTATTATATAAGAATAATAATGTATTATTATTATCATTTTCCTATCTCTAATCCCATTACGTGCAACAGGAGTCAGGATGAGCCCAGACCGTGTATTCTCCCAGCACTAATTAGCGTGCATTGACATCATACATCAGTGGTGACACGGTGCACGGCATCTGCCCACGCTGGTTGTAATGAGGAGATAGATGCACTATCTGCATGAGAGGAGACAGCCATGATGACTCCAGTAGACGTCTGATGATTAGATATGCATCTGTTAACAGTCTCGGCAACATATTGCACAGGTTGGCTGTGTTTGGCAGTTTACACCAGCAGAACCGTGAAGAAAAACACTATTGCGGCATTGAGCACCTGCACTTTTTTTCTACATTTGCATTAATGATGTCTGCTAAGTGTGGAATGTTATGAATATTTAGTGAGAACATCTTATTCCAGTCACAGTGATTGGAGATTGGAACGTTTGGACGCCACTATGTCCACGCTGAATGACAGATTTAGGCCACGCTCAGCTTCATGTGTGTATTTTTTCACACATGAAGTGGTTTTATTTCATTTGAACATGCATCAGATTACAATTGAATGCATCACATAATCAGTTCACAGTTCCACATGTCCAAAAGGAGTAGGAAGAAGCAAAGCTTATTAAATCCTACCCCTCCATGTGGTACTTTTACAATCAGTAACTGTTACATTTGTTCACTTCCTGCTTTCCTAATATAGTTTAAGGTTTTTTTGTATTTTTTTTGGTGATTTTTTAATTTTTTGTCCCGTACCAAAGTACGAGGTGATATGACCATACAAGAACTCACAAAAATATTACAAAAAATGGTCAAATTTTATGAAGCTTTTTAAAAATTTTTTAAATTATTTTCTATTTTTATTTTATTTTTGTCACATAATCAGTTCACAGTTCTACATGTCCAAAAGGAGTAGGAAGAAGCAAAGCTTATTAAATCCTACCCCTCCATCTGGTACTTTTACAATCAGTAACTGTTACATTTGTTCACTTCCTGCTTTCCTAATATAGTTTAAGTTGTTTTTTTTGTTTGTTTAAATTTTAAAATTTTGTAATTTTCAAATTTTTTATTTTTTAAAATTATTTTTACTACTATTTTTATTTTTATTTGTAGTCTACTTTCCTCCCACATTCCAAAAACATGCTATGATAATTGGTAATGGTAATATTTCTATTTTCATCTATTCTAGTGGAATTCTTCCAACTCATTGTAATGGTAATGGTAATGGTTTTATTTCATTTGAACATGCATCAGATTACAATTGAATGCATCCCATAATCAGTTCACAGTTCCACATGTCCAAAAGGAGTAGGAAGAAGCATAGCTTATTAAATCCTACCCCTCAATCTGGTACTTTTACAATCACTAACTGTTACATTTGTTCACTTCCTGCTTTCCCAATATAGTTTAATTTTAATTTTAATTTTAATTTTAATTTTAATTTTAATTTTAATTTTAATTTTAATTTTAATTTTAATTTTAATTTTAATTTTAATTTTAATTTTAATTTTAATTTTAATTTTAATTTTAATTTTAATTTTAATGCACATCATGACTGCTTCAAGACTCTTCATCCTTGTATTTAGCAAACATCAACTGCTTGTATTGTTTCTTGAATTCGCTTTTTTAAGGTGTAAAGCACAAAACATTTTGCGTAGCGTAAACACCCCCCCCCCTTAGAGTCACATGACTTCTCTTTGCGTTGTGTTTGAATGAAAGAAACAGCACCCAGCTTCCATTGTGTTGAATAAGAAGCACAGATGGCTGCAGTGAAAGTGAAGGTGTTACACTTCCATACAAGTCCATACACATGACCCCCCCCCCCCCCCCCCCCCCACACACACACACACAAAAGCATGTGCGAACACAACCGTGTGTCCACACTTGCATAGGAATGAGGATGTCTTGGCAGGGTGTGGAGGAGTCGTCCCAGTGGTCTTTCTACTTGGATGGATGGAGCAGTGGGTGGGGTGTGGGGTGGGGGGTGGACAGGGTGGGTGTCTAACAGGTGCCGTATGTGTCAACACGCTCCGAGTCACATTCATAACAATAAAGGGACTCGGGGATTGGGTGTTCCCTGATCATTCCCCCCGACATGTGTCATACCACATCCACGGGAGGAGAACGGGGCGTGGGGGGGGCGTGGGGCCGAAATGTCTCACTAGTAACTCAATCCAATGTCGGGCTGCTGTGTGGGTGCAAGTGTGCAAGCAAGTGTTTTTTTTTTTTTTTCACGACACAATGAACTCATTTGTTTGGGTGCTTTGCTCCCCCCCCCAAACAGACACACACCACGGCCCACGATGGTGAGCAGGGTGGACATATGGTGGAATTATGTGCCCACATTGAAGTGTGACGTGTTCAAGATATAACCTTTAACCCTTAGATGCACGAGTGACTGGACCCTACACTCTTCCATAAGTGGGGCAAAAATCACTTGTATGATATTTAGTATTATTATTATTATTATTATTATTTAGGTTAATTTATTCCTGACAGCCAAAGTTGATAAGAATCAAAGGTTCCTATTGGATTCCATAGAAAATGCATGCGGGTCATTTTTGACCCACTTATGGAAGGTTGGGGTAGTAAAAATATGAATGACATGATATCAAAAACATGTTTTTTGAGGAATACCTGGAATATGAAATTATAAAATGTTTTCATTAAAAAGATATTTCAAGAAAACAACCTGACCGGGTCATTTTTGACCCACTTATGGAAGGTTGGGGTAGTAACACAAAAACTGAAATTACTTAAAATGTATAAAAGGTAAGTTAAAAATGTGAATGGCATGATATCAAAAACATGTTTTTTGAGGAATACTTGGAATATGAAATTATAAATTTTTTTCATTACAAAGATATTTCAAGAAAACAACCTGACCGGGTCATTTTTGACCCACTTATGGAAGGTTGGGGTAGTAACACAAAAACAAAAATTTCTTAAAATTTATAAAAGGTATGTTAAAAATGATATCAAAAACATGTTTTTTGAGGAATACTTGGAATATCAAATGATTCAAAAAATAATAATTTCAAAGATATTTCAAGAAAACAACCTGACCGGGTCATTTTTGACCCACTTATGCATCTAAGGGTTAAATCAACAACGGGGGCCATGAAAGCCTCCCAATGTGAAACGGCCATCTTGGCTAAAATGAATAGATGGGTATGAATGTGCAGTACAAAATAGCCATACTGGGACTCTGCTGTGTGGCAGCGTTGCTTTCAAAGAACACCGGGGCGATATTGTGTCCTCAGCTGCAACACCCTCGGGCGCACAAAACGGTGTCAGGACCAAAAATACACAAGTCGGACACTCCCAAATTGAGGTGTGTTCCAGGAACGATCACATAGAAGTACAAAAGCAGTATATCTTGGTGTCATATAATATCATATAAGTCCTTTTATAGTATTTGAGTATTATTGATGAGGTGAGACTGAGTCCATATGGAGCATTTCTTCTAGACTTGTATAACAGGAAGTCCTTTATACAGCTGATAAAAAGAAAAGAGGAAGTAGGTGCATGTGGTACTTTGTTGTTTATAGTCAAATATTGTGAAACTGTCACCCCTTTGCAGTAAATGTACTACTGTATTTCCTTATTTTCCTTATTTTGTCTATATGTGCCCTATATGTCCAAAGACAGCTGGGATAGGCTCCAGCACCATGAATGAATGAGTTCTCCTCCTATTTTGTGTGGAAGTGGTAACTTTTTGGCTTCTTATTTTGTCTTTCCCCACCCTCGGACATCTCTGTGTGGAGTTTGCATGTTCTCCCCGTGCATGCGTGGGTTTTCTCCGGGTAATCCGGTTTCCTCCCACATTCCAAAATCATGCTAGGTTAATTAGCGCCTCCAAATTGTCCATAGGTATGAATGTGAGTGTGAATGGTTGTTTGTCTATATGTGCCCTGTGATTGGCTGGCCACCAGTCCAGGGTGTACCCCGCCTCTCGTCCAAAGACAGCTGGGATAGGCTCCGGCACCATGAATTAATGAGTTCTCCTCCTATTTTGTGTGGAAGTGGTAACTTTAGATTTTAACGTTGTACTTCTTTAGACTCAGTAGTCTACTCGCCATGTTTATTGCAGGCACGGGTATTATTGATACAGGGTTACGACCCTGAAGGACGGATCTTCATCTTCATCCCAGATTCCCAAAAAATTCCTAATTATAGATAAAGCATATGTAGCCTTTATATGCTTTATTTAAAAAAAAGACCTCATAGTGATGATAACAAAGCAGCCACTATACTCCATCTACCCCCACTCAGGCTTCACCTTTGACCTTTGAGGTCAAAGGTCAAACTGTGGTTCCATTTGTTCGGACTAAGCCTCTTCTGTCGGCTGCTGCTGGTAACCTCAGTAACGTTTGTCAGAGACCACATTGCTGTCCTTTTAGTGTGTGCGTGTGTCATGCTAGCTCTATGCGGTGGAACAGGTTTCGCCGAAGCATCGGAGCGGTCGGACAGCTTCAGGTTGCTCCTTTACGGCGGCCATTGTTTCATCAACACTGCGACGACACACCTACACACACAGCTACACACACACACAGCTACACACACACACACAGCTACACAGTCAAGGGTGCTGATAAAAGACCGTGTCTCCAGACAACGTTAATCACCATTGAACAAAGCATGCAGCCCCCCCCCCCCCCCGCCCCCGATGGCCATGATAACAGCGTGGCTGAAGTTCCAACGACACATGCACACGCACGTGCACGTGCCTTGAACAATGACTCTCAGTCTAGACCAGGGGTCTCAAACTCAATTTACCTGGGGGCCACTGGAGCTAGGGTCTGGGTGAGGCTGGGCCGCATCAGGTAAAAAAAAAAAAAAAAAATATATATATATATATATATATATATATATATATATATATATAAATTATATTAATAAATATATATAATATAATAGTCTTCAATGCTTCTGCTATACCCTCCACTTTTTCAGTGCTTTGGTTCTTTGCAAAAGCTATGATAAAATATTTAATTATAATAAATTCTAATAAATTATTATAAATTATTATAAATAATTTTTTTATTTATTATTAAATAAATGTTAATTTTTATTTTTTGACACAAAATAAGATGGAAAAATAAAGAAGCAAATAAAAAATAAATGAAACAAATGAACAAATGAATTTTTATTTATTATTAAATTATTAAATAAATGTTTAATGTTAAGTTTTATTTTTCGACACAAAATAAGATGGAAAAATAAATAACCAAATCAAAAAATAAATGAAACAAATGAACAAGTTAATTTTTATTTATTATTAAATTATTAAATAAATGTTTAATTCTAAAAAAAATTTCGACACAAAATAAGATGGAAAAATAAATAAGCAAATCAAAAAACAAATGAAACAAATGAACAAATTAATTTTCATTTATTACTAAATTAATGTTTAATGTTAATTTTTATTTTTCAACACAAAATATGATGGAAAAATAAATAAACAAATCAAAAAACAAATTAACAAATTAATTTTTATTTATTATTAAATTATTAAATAAATGTTTAATGTTAATTTTTATTTTTTGACACAAAATAAGATGGAAAAATAAATAAAATCAAATCAATAAACAAATTAAACAAATTAAACAAATTAAACAAATTAAACAAATTAAACAAATTAAACAAATTAAACAAATTAAATTTGGTAATTGTTTTTAATTCTGTAAAGCACTTTATGTTGCATGTCCTTGCAGGAAAAGTGCTCTACAAATAAAGTTGATTTGATTTGATTTACTGAGAGCCAACATAATAACTCACTACACCGGCTCTGGTGGTTTTCCTCTTCTTGGGGAAATCCCAGTCAGCTTTAAGCCTTAAAATGGGGGTGTCACAGTGACCCGGCGTGTCATATACATACAGTACTCAGACATTGATGACTTACTTGTCCACATTGTGCAGTGCAGCCGCCCTCCCGACCAGACCCGAGTTAGGGTGTGATGACGCAATGATGAATCACATGCATGCAGACGGCTGCTGGCGCTTAGGAGGAAGCAAATGGGGAGAAATAAATAGAAGATTATCTCAAGCGATACAGGAAGTCATTGCACGTACAATGAAGCCGACTCCAAAAAATTAATTTAGTGAGGGTTTGCATGCATGAAATGATTTATAGATCTTGGAGATTGTACAAAAACAGTTTCTGGTCCTTTTGCTTGACCTATTACACAGAACACCTCCTTCCAGTTTCTACAGGCCTGCTGTTTTTTTTCCTCCCTTTCCATTTATCAGGCCACGTCTCCGTGGTAATGCAATGCAAAGGAGGTCGCTGCAAGGACACAGCAGACTTCTCAAATGAATTTAGATCTCGACAATCACATTTTGAGGAAAAAAACAGTGACAAAAGCCGACTGTTTTGATTTATTCTCAACTTTAAACCCCCTAAAAGTTGCCGTATGCATCCTCTATGGCAGGGGTCTCAAACTCACGGCCCCGCGGGACGCTAGTTTGAGGCCCACGCCTTGATATGAAAGTTTAATTTGTTTAATTTGTTTTTTAGCTAGCTAGGAATTCTTCAAAAATAGATTCAGATTGGAGTAATAATCCATACTACAAGAAAAAAAATTTTTTTTTGGTTAGCATCCACCGTGTTTAGCTTGTTTTTTTTTTTTTTGGTTTAAAAAATTTTTTGCCAGAATTTTGTTAATATATGTGGCTTTCTGGAACAGATTCGCTGGATTTAACTTATTTTAAATGTACTCAGTTTGTGTCAGTTTTGGTTAGAGACGAATGAATGATGCTAACCAAGGTTCCGGTGTATAATAAAGATGCTGCATATTTTCTTTCTTAGCTAGCGAGGAATTCTTCAAAGATAGATTCAGATTGTGGTAACAATCCATACTACAAGAAAAAAAATATTTTTTTTGGTTAGCATCCGTCGTGTTTAGCTTGGTTTTTTTTGGTTCCAAAAAATTTCTCCAGAATTTTGCGTACAATTTCCGGCTAATGTTTGTGGCTTTCTTGAACAGATTCACTGGATTTACCTTATTTAAAATATACTCAGTTCATGTCAGTTTCGGTTAGAGACGAATGAATGATGCTAACCAAGGTTCCGGTGTATAATAAAGATACTGCATATTTTCTTTCTTAACTAGTTAGGAATTCTTCAAAGATAGATTCAGATTGTGGTAACAATCCATACTACAAGAAAAAAAATATTTTTTTTGGTTATCATCCACCGTGTTTAGCTTGTTTTTTTTTTTTGGTTTCAATTTTTTTTTGCCAGAATTTTGCGTACAATTTCTGGGTAATATTTGTGGCTTTCTAGAACAGATTCACTGCATTTACCTGATTTAAAATTTACTCAGTTTGTGTCAGTTTTGGTTAGAGACAAATGAATGATGCTAACCAAGGTTCTGGTGTATAATAAAGATGCTGCATATTTTTTTTCTTAGCTAGCTAGGAATTGTTCAAAGACAGATTTAAATTGTGGTAACAATCCATACTACAAGAAAAAAAATTTTTTTTTGGTTAGCATCCGCCGTGTTTAGCTTGTTTTTTTTTGGTTCCAAAAAATTTCTCCAGAATTTTGCGTACAATTTCCGGCTAATGTTTGTGGCTTTCTTGAACAGATTCACTGGATTTACCTTATTTAAAATATACTCAGTTCATGTCAGTTTCGGTTAGAGACGAATGAATGATGCTAACCAAGGTTCCGGTGTATAATAAAGATGCTGCATATTTTCTTTCTTAACTAGTTAGGAATTCTTCAAAGATAGATTCAGATTGTGGTAACAATCCATACTACAAGAAAAAAAATATTTTTTTTGGTTATCATCCACCGTGTTTAGCTTGTTTTTTTTTTTTGGTTTCAATTTTTTTTTGCCAGAATTTTGCGTACAATTTCTGGGTAGTATTTGTGGCTTTCTAGAACAGATTCACTGCATTTACCTGATTTTAAATGTACTCAGTTTGTGTCAGTTTTGGTTAGAGACAAATGAATGATGCTAACCAAGGTTCTGGTGTATAATAAAGATGCTGCATATTTTTTTTCTTAGCTAGCTAGGAATTGTTCAAAGACAGATTTAAATTGTGGTAACAATCCATACTACAAGAAAAAAAAATTTTTTTTGGTTAGCATCCGCCGTGTTTAGCTTGTTTTTTTTTGGTTTAAAAATATTTCTCCAGAATTTTGCGTACAATTTCCGGTTAATGTTTGTGGCTTTCTTGAACAGATTCACTGGATTTACTTTATTTTAAATGCACTCAGTTCATGTCAGTTTCAGTTAGAGACGAATGAATGATGCTAACCAAGGTTCCGGTGTATAATAAAGATGCTGCATATTTTCTTTCTTGTCACTGTCCATAATAGAATCAGACAAATACTGCGATATACAATATGATATTTAAAAGTCATAAAAAAAATCCAGTCCGATATAATTGTTCCTCATACTTCATACTTCCACTTCCTCATATTTATTTAAAATGTATTGTAGTTAAATGTGACATGTAGAGGACATGACTTCTGCTTTGTGGTCTATTTTTGTTGAGTTTTTTTGCGCATGCATGCATTCATTCAAGCCCCTCCCTTCTGGCTGACAGACAGCAGGAATAACATGCATTGTCAACATCTGAAATAACTTCCGACATGTTGCTCAAGAGCTCTCTTTCAGCTTGTTTGTGTTGTTTTTTTTTTTACCTTGAGAAACATAATACCATCTGTTTGTGTTATTGTGTATCCGTGTATAGTTCTACCCTTACAAGGCAGTTCAGTGAGTACTCAGATGCGGTGTTGAATATTTAAAGAGTGTAACCCCAACACATACAGTGAAAGATATACTGTAATACGGGGCGGAAATGGAGGCCACACACTCGGTTTTACGGCTGGTTTCCTTGGTGACTGAGTGACCCACATTTTCATCAGGGTCTCTGTCTTGTGGGACTCGGCACAGCTGTTGAGGGGGCGTCTTTTCTCCCCCCCCCCCGAATGATGACATAGTGGATGAATAGAACCGAAAGAACATAAGCTAAAAGCATTCACTACACGTACTTGATCTTTTTTTTGACTTTTTATGTGTTCAATTCCAGCCAGGAATGCCCCAGACTGTGTGCTCAGGCGCCATGTTCACCACTCCCAGTGGCTTCAGCCCCCATCTGGCCTGCGCTGAGCCTGGGGAGGAGGAGGAGGAGGAGTCCACGCAGGAGCGCCAGGGGCCCGCGGCTTGCCTGGCTGATGGGCCCGCCATCACCTCTGCCTCACTGGAAACCCTCATCCAGAATCTGGTGCCTACTGCAGACTACTACCCCGAGGTAAGGGGCATAAGGGGGAAATAAAGTTACCACTTCCACACAAAATAGGAGGAGAACTCATTAATTCATTCATTTTCTACCGCTTATCCTCACGAGGGTCGTGCTGGAGCCTATCCCAGCTGTCTTCAGGCGAGAGGCGGGGTACACCCTGGACTGATGGCCAGCCAATCACAGGGCACATATAGACAAACAACCATTCACACTCACATTCATACCTATGGACAATTTGGAGTCGCTAATTAACCTAGCATGTTTTTGGAATGTGGGAGGAAACCGGAGTACCCGGAGAAAACCCATGCATACATGAGGAGAACATGCAAACTCCACACAGAGATGGCCGAGGGTGGGGAAACACAAAATATGAAGCCAAAAAGTTACCACTTCCACACAAAATGGGAGGAGAACTCATTCATTAATTCATTCATTTTTTACCGCTTATCCTCACAAGGGTCGCGGTGGGTGCTGGAGCCTATCCCAGCTGCTATTTCTCTCACATTCCAAAAACATGCTAGGTTAATTAGTGACTCCAAATTGTCCATAGGTATGAATGTGAGTGTGAATGGTTGTTTGTCTATATGTGCCCTGTGATTGGCTGGCTGGCCACCAGTCCAGGGTGTACCCCGCCTCACGCCCGAAGACAGCTGGGATAGGCTCCAGCACCCCCCACAACCCCCACGGTAGAAAATGAATGAATGAATGAGTTCTCCTCCTATTTTGTGTGGAAGTGGTAACTTTTTGGCTTCTTATTTTGTCTTTTCCCTCCCCTCGGCCATCTCTGTGTGGAGTTTCCATGTTCTCCCCGTGCATGCGTGGGTTTTCTCCGGGTATTCCGGTTTCCTCCCACATTCCAAAAACATGCTAGGTTAATTAGCGACTCCAAATTGTCCATAGGTATGAATGTGAGTGTGAATGGTTGTTTGTCTATATGTGCCCTGTGATTGGCTGGCTGGCCACCAGTCCAGGGTGTACCCCGCCTCTTGCCTGAAGACAGCTGGGATAGGCTCCAGCATCCACCGCGACCCTCGTGAGGAAAAAGCGGTAGAAAATGAATGAATGAATAATAAATAAACATTCCTTATGTATCTAAGACAATAAATACCCAAACCAAATGGAGTTTAAACCCCTGCCAAAGGTCTCGTAGTGCTCCTGTTGACATGATGGCAATTGTCTCCTCGTGTCCTTTACCAGAAAGCCTATGTGTTTACGTTCTTGCTGAGCGCCCGTCTGTTCATCCCTCCTCCGGAGCTGCTGGCCCGAGTGTGTGAGCAGTGCATCAAGCAGCAGCAGCTGGACCAGAGCCCACTGGATACGGTCAGCACTGCACCACACTCTTAAAAAAAAAAAAAAAAACACAGCACACTTTAGGAGTACATGTCCCCGTGTATACCTTACCACTTTTTCTTTATGATGCATTTCATGCAGGCAAAAGTGCGCAAATTCGGTCCCAAGATCCTGCAGCTGCTCACCGAGTGGACGGAGACGTTCCCGTCTGATTTCAAAGATGAGAAGATGGTCGGACTACTTAAAGACATCATTCATAGGATAGCTCCCTGTGATGAGGTAAACTTTGTTTGGGAATGCTTCTGGGAATGCGAGGCACAAGTTGCATCCACATTGTTGCCGCGGCCGTTATTACATAAGATATATATATAAATATATATATGTCATAGCTTGAGTGAAGAATGCAGTGATGGGGAATTAAATTCTGCTAAATCACGACCACTGTGTCAGGCTGAGTAGCCACAGCGCCGCGTTACACAATCTTCGCATGGCAGGGCAGGGAGGAAGGAAGGATGTGAAGAGGAGAGGTTTTATCTGCAGCCTCAAGGGAGACGGGATGGGATGGATACGGGATAGATGGATGGAGAACGCTGGGGGGGATGGGCTGCAGAGGACAGAAGGGGAAAGGTAAAAGAGAAAGAGGAGTCTGAGCGGAAGGACCCGGGACGATGGAGGGAGTGGATGTGAGCACTGGAAGAAGGGAAGAGCAGGCGGTGATGAATGTGCTGCTATTTCTGTCACGTGTGTGTGTGTGTGTGTGTGTGTGTGTGTGTGTGTGTGTGTGTGTGTGTGTGTGAGAGCTCGGGTCATTTGTGAGACACACTGACCTCACAGCAGCCTCTGTGACCAGCATCGGGGGGGGAGAACCGAAACACTTACTCACTGCATTGCTGCAATTGAGTGTTTCTGTGCAAAATATCTGAAAAAAAAAGATTACATAAGTGGTAATGGTAATGGTTTAATTTCATTTGAACATGCATCAGATTACAATTGAATGCATCACATAATCAGTTCACAGTTCCACATGTCCAAAAGGAGTAGGAAGAAGCAAAGCTTATTAAATCCTACCCCTTCATCTGGTACTTTTACAATCGGTAACCGTTACATTTGTTCACCTCCTGCTTTCCTAATATAGTTTAAGTTTTTTTTTTTTTAAATTTCAATCAATTTAGTTTAATTTAATTATATTTTATTTTGTTTTATTTTATTTAAATTTTATTTTATTTAAATTTTATTTTATTTAAAATTTCATTTTATTTTATTCCATTTAGTTTCATTTTGTTATATTTTGTTTTGTTTTTATTTTAAATTTTATTTTGTTTTATTTTATTTTATTTCAATCAATTCAGTTTAATTTTATTATATTTTATTTTTTTTTGTTTTATTTTATTTTATTTAAATTTTATTTTATTTAAAATTTCTTTTTATTTTATTTTATTCAATTTAGTTTAATTTTATTATATTTTATTTTGTTTTATTTTATTTTTAATTTTATTTTATTTTATTTTATTTTATTTTATTTCAATCAATTTAGTTTAATTTTATTATATTTTATTTTGTTTTATTTTATTTAAATTTTATTTTATTTAAAATTTCTTTTTATTTTATTTTATTCAATTTTGTTTAATTTTATTAGATTTTATTTTGTTTTATTTTATTTTAAATTTTATTTTGTTTTATTTTATTTTATTTTAGTTTATTTTCCTTCATAAGTGAACATATTTCTGTCTAAATGCTTCTAACACAACGCCTTTCATGCATATTCATGTTCATGTTTATTTAGGAATATTTAGTACACAGATTTATGAATATTTTAATTAAATAAATGTTTTTTTTTCAAACAGTGCCGAACAGTGTTTTTTTTTGAGTGTGTACCTTATGGTGTAGATCTACAAAGTACTTCTCAATTATTCATTGACCGTAATTAAGACCTACTACTTCCCTCGTTGTTCTTCTCCATGCAGGCCTACTGGAAGACCTTAAACCAGGTGTTGCAGAAACTGAGCCAGAGGCTGGCCTTGATGAGTCAGGGGGAGGAAAGCATCGTGAAGATCTCCCTCAACGCCTCCTCCATCTCAGACAAGCTCGTGGCCTTCAAAACCAAGCCTCCGCCCATACAGAAGGACATGCTCTCCATTTGCAACGACCCTTACACTTTGGCACAGCAGCTCACCCACGTGGAACTGGTAAGGGGGGGGGGGTCAGGAAATGAGACGATAACGAGGATGGATGAGGAAACGGAACAGTGGGTGGATGATTGGAGTGAGGGGGGGGGGCATGATTTACAGTCAGTCGTCAAATGATCACTGTTTTGTGGTTAAATATGGTTTGTTATTAGTAAAAAAAAAACAAAACAAACAAAAATAACTAAAATACAAGACATTCAAAAGACATGATATGAAGTGTAAACAGTAAAAAAAGTATTTGCTATCATTTATTTGATTAAAAAACGAAAATACAAATACAAGGCATTCAAAAGACATGAAGTGTAAACAGTAAAAAAAACATATAATATCATTTATTAGATAAAAAAACAAAAATACAAATACAAAACATTCAAAAAATATTTTTGTAATCATATTTATAGATGAATAGATAGATAGATAGATACAACAATGCACAGCGTAAACAGTAAATTGCACATAATAATAACGTAGTATGATTATTAGATTATATAATAATAATCATAATAATTATTATTGTTGTTTTTATTATTACTATATAATAATGTATTATTATAATTTTCCTTAACTACTGAAATAATATAATAATAATAATAATAATAGTAATAATTTATTGTTGTTGTTAGTATTATTATTATTATATTATATATATTATATTATATATAATAATATAACTATAATAATAATATAATTAATAATTAATAATATAATAATATAATAATAATTTATTATTATTATTATTAAATTTGAGACCTGTAATATTTGTAATCATTGTCATTTTTTCATATAAATTGAGGGATCAAAAGCGGTATCGGCCATCAAATATTGGCTCAAGCAAAATTGGCCATCGGCTGACGGTGATGGAAAAAAATCGGTATCGGTATCGACTCCAAAAAAAAACATATCGGTCGATCCCTAGATAACATCACATGTTCAGGCATGGAGATAGAAAGTGGAGATGTTGGGAAGTATTGTTGCACAATGAGACATTCGATATAAAAAATAAAAAATAAAAAATAAAAAATAAAAAATAAAAAATAAAAAATAAAAAATAAAAAATAAAAAATAAAAAATATTATCACCAATAAGCGGACAAAGGAGACAAATGCAATGACACGTTAGACATGGCATGGTGTGTTTTATGTGTTTGCATTAGTCCCTGAGTCAGCATCTATATGTGTGTGTGTGTGTGTGTGTAGTCTTGTCTGAGAGATGACATCACCCCGCTTGTCACTCACGCGGCCCGCGGCATCAAACAACGGGGCTAAAACTGCAGTGAGTGTATTAGATGTGACAGCGTCACACTCTAACGGACACATATTCATCAGAGGACATTTCATTGACTTGCATTCATTTCCTTAACGTAACGACATGCCTAACCTTTATGACACATATATGTGTGTGTGTGTGTTTCATTAGGCGAATGTGATGAGTTACAAGCGGTCACTTTCCTCGTGTGCAATACTGCCAATATTGCTCTCATAAATGAATATTGCGTCCACTCTTGAGGAAATGCAATTCCACCGGGTCACGTCAATGAGTCGTTACTTCCTCTTATTGATTAACTTCCATTACTGAAATGAAAGAATTATTAATGGGACTATTTGTGTGTGTGTGTGTGTTGTTTTTTTTTTTCAGGAACATTTGAGTCATATCGGACCAGAAGAGTTTGTCCAAGCTTTTGTACAGAAAGACCCGCTAGATGGGACCCAGGTATGTTTCCATACGTTGTTGCTGTTTGTAATAATAATAATAATAATAATAATAATAATAATGTGGAGAATAAATATATGATATCAAACATGAACAACAATGTACAGCGTAAACAGTAAATTGCACATAATAACGTAGTATGATTATTATATTATATAAAAATAATCATAATAATAATTTATTGTTGTTGTTGTTATTATTATAATTATATAATAATGTAGTATATTATCATTTTCCTTAACTACTGAAATAATATAATAATAATAATAGTAATAATAATTTATTGTTGTTATTATTATTATTATATTATATAATAATAATAAAATAATAATAATAATTTATTAATATTATATAATTTATTATTATTATATTATAAATAAATAATAAATAATAATGTGGAGAATAAATAGATGACATCAAATACGAACAGTGTAAACAGTAATTTGTACAAATAATTTCAAAAATGTATTATCATTTCCTATTATGCTCTATTATATCTTGTCACGTTCATATATATTTATATTTATATCCCTGTATATAATCCACACCGTATCATAGTCATAGCTTGTTATAGTTTGTACATATATATGTCATTTTACAGCTTTATTTTATTTCTTCGTTTATTTACTTATATGGTATTTATAAATTAGCACTTCTGGTTGGATGCTAACTGTGTTTTGTCGCACTGTAACAGTGACATAAGCAATAACAATAAAGTTTTATTTTAAATTTTTGATGCTTTTCTACTGAGTTGTGGACTATAGTGCAGCGAACAACAGGGATCTTTCTAGAGCTTCCAGAATCAGCACCCATTCCAGCTGTATTTCCTTGAATCTGTTTTTAATTTATTTCACATACGGCATGCCCATATTAGGAAGTCTGGCTCACTGTGACATCACAGGAAGCTAGCATTCCGAGCCGTCCCAAATTTCTTTCAAATCTCATTATCTGAAAATTGGTTGGTTTAAAACAAGAATATAACATTCTAACGACATTTATAGGTTAAAACGTTGTAAAAAGTATAATAGTTCCCTTTGTATTAAAACTGCTAATATGTATTTTAATAACAAAATACATATGCAGGAGGTAGCAAGCAATTTTTCCCTAAAAATGGACACACAGGCAACGCTGTGAAGGTCACAACCAGCAAAGTGTCATTCATCTGCGATATCACCAATCCGAATCAAACGAATCAAACGAATCCTTTCACTCTCGGCTGTCACTCATTCACTGTGGTTTTCTTTCACTTTCAGTCCCAGTAGCCCTGAATGTTTATCCTCACGCCATCGATCGTCTCATTTCTACTCTCAGCCTGCCGCTGTCTTTTGTCATTTACACTCGCGCAGGGGGGTCATCCTGTAGACAGGAAGCTAATTAGCATTAGAGGAATTCCCAATGGAAGCACGACTAGCTTGGATTTTGATTGGTGTTTGTGTGTGCATCATCAGCAACCGTGCTTCAGCGAGCAGAAGAAGAAAACCTCCAACCTGGAGGCATATGTCAGATGGTTCAACAGACTGTGTTACCTGGTTGCCACGGAGATCTGCATGGTGAGTCATGGATGTCGGTCCGCTGCTAATTGACTCCATCTTGACACTTATTTCATTATACAAGAAAATATTTGTTGAATATTTCCTATATGGCTGCACGGTGGTCGAGTGGTTAGCGCACAGACCTCACAGCTAAGAGACCCGAGTTCAATCCCACCCTCGGCATGGGTTTCTCCCACGTTGCAAAAACATGCTAGGTTAATTAGCGACTCCAAATTGTCCATAGGTATGAATGTGAGTGTGAATGGTTGTTTGTCTATATGTGCCCTGTGATTGGCTGGCCACCAGTCCAGGGTGTACCCCGCCTCTCACCCCAAGACAGCACCCCCGCGACCCTTGTGAGGAAAAGCGGTAGAAAATGAATGAATGAATGAGTTCTTCTCCTATTTTGTGTGGAAGTGGTAACTTTTTGGCTTCTTATTTTGTCTTTCCCCACCCTCGGCCATCTCCCCGTGCATGCGTGGGTTTTCTCCGGGTACTCCGGTTTCCTCCCACATTCGAAAAATATGCTAGGTTAATTAGCGACTCCAAATTGTCCATAGGTATGAATGTGAGTGTGAATGGTTGTTTGTCTATATGTGCCCTGTGATTGGCTGGCCACTAGTCCAGGGTGTACCCTGCCTCTCACCCCAAGACAGCTGGGATAGGCTCCAGCACCCCCCTTGCGACCTTCATGAGGATAAGCGGTAGAAAATGAATGAATGAATGAGTTCTCCTCCTATTTTGTGTGGAAGTGGTAACTTTTTGGCTTCTTATTTTGTCTTTCCCCACCCTCAACCATCTTTGTGTGGAGTTTGCATGTTCTCCCCGTGCATGCGTGGGTTTTCTCCGGGTACTCCGTTTTTTTCCCACATTCCAAAAACATGCTAGGTTAATTAGCGACTCCAAATTGTCCATAGGTATGAATGTGAGTGTGAATGGTTGTTTGTCTATATGTGCTCTGTGATTGGCTGGCCACCAGTCCAGATTGTACCCTGCCTCTCACCCCAAGACAGCTGGGATAGGCTCCAGCACCCCTTGTGACCCTTGTGAGGATAAGCGGTATAAAATGAATGAATGAATAAAATACATAAATTTTGTCTTTCATAAGGTTTTCTGCTCTTACACCAATAAAACTATCACAAAGCTCCATCGCCCCCTGGTGGTGGAATATATAAATGCATGCCCATCACTTTAACCACTGAGTCCTTTATACAATTCAGAACCGATATCGCCTCGTATGATATCACCGTGTGCGATGATGTCCCTCGCTGTCGTTGCAGCCTGCGAAGAAGAAGCAGAGAGCCCTGGTCATCGAGTTCTTCATCGATGTGGCGAGAGAGTGTTTCAACATCGGAAACTTCAACTCACTCATGGCGATCATCTGTGAGTCCACGCTAACCGTATGCTCCATTCAATTGCTTGAATAATTCAAATCATACCAACCCCCCCTCCCCCCTTTCAGCTGGAATGAACATGAGTCCAGTGTCCAGACTGAAGAAAACTTGGGGCAAAGCCAAGACGGCCAAGTTCTTCATTTTGGAGGTAACGGTAGCCACCCCCCTCCCCCCCCCCCCCACCCCGATTATGTACAACGTCATAACATTTTTTTTTTTGACAGCATCAAATGGATCCGACAGGAAACTTTTACAACTACAGGACCGCCCTGAGGGGCGCCGCTCATCGCTCTCAGACGGCCAACAGCAACAGAGAAAAGGTAGTGATGCGTCGCTGCGATTCTATGATCTACGATTCTATGATCTACGATTCTATGATCTACGATTCTATGATCTACGATTCTATGATCTACGATTCTATGATCCTCGTCTTGGTTTTTTTTCTCCCGTCCTCAGATCGTGATTCCTTTCTTCAGCCTCCTCATTAAAGACATTTACTTCCTGAACGAAGGATGCGCCAATCGCTTGCCCAACGGCCACGTCAACTTTGAGGTGAGACGCAACCGTTTAGCGTCAGCATCAGTGAAAAATGCTAATCATGCTACGTATCGATAATAATATTAATAACAATAACAAACTTCTTTCCTTTTTAAAGAAATTTCTGGAACTGGGAAGGCAGGTTGGGGAATTCATCACCTGGAAGCAGATGGAGTGTCCCTTTGAGAAGGATCAGGCCATCCTACACTACCTCCACACTGCCCCCATCTTCAGCGAGGATGGTTAGTCCCTGCTCATAGGCACTCCAGTAAAAAGCAGTAGTGGAAAGGAAATTACTCTTTTTTT
The DNA here is from genome assembly GCF_037039965.1 of Doryrhamphus excisus. NCBI lineage: Eukaryota > Metazoa > Chordata > Actinopteri > Syngnathiformes > Syngnathidae > Doryrhamphus > Doryrhamphus excisus. The sequence continues at coordinate 3,129,461 of NC_136378.1, forward strand.
TTTTTTTAACGCTTGGGGAAAAGACAAAATAAGAAGCCAAAAAGTTACCACTTCCACACAAAATAGGAGGAGAACTCATTCATTTTCTACCGCTTATCCTCACAAGGGTTGCCGGGGGTCCTGGATCCCAGCTGTCTTCGGGCGAGAGGTGGGGTACACCCTGGACTGGTGGCCAGCCAATCACAGGGCACATATAGACAAACAACCATTCACACTCACATTCATACCTATGGACAATTTGGAGTCGCTAATTAACCTAGCATGTTTTTGGAATGTGGGAGGAAACCGGAGTACTCGGAGAAAACCCACGCATGCACGGGGAGAACATGCAAACTCCACACAAAGAGAGCCGAGGGTGGGGAAAGACAAAATAAGAAGCCAAAAAGTTACCACTTCCACACAAAATATGAGGAGAACTCATTCATTCATTTGTTTTCTACCGCTTATCCTCACAAGGGTCGCGGTGGGGGGTGCTGGAGCCTATCCCAGCTGTCTTCGGTCGAGAGGCGGGGTACACCCTGGACTGGTCGCCAGCCAATCACAGGGCACATATAGACAAACAACCATTCACACTCACATTCATACCTATGGACAATTTGGAGTGGCTAATTAACCTAGCATGTTTTTGGAATGTGGGAGGAAACCGGAGTACTCGGAGAAAACCCACGCATGCATGGATAGAACATGCAAACTCCACACAAAGATGGGCGAGGGTGGGGAAAGACAAAATAAGAAGCCAAAAAGTTACCACTTCCACACAAAATATGAGGAGAACTCATTCATTCATTCATTTTCTACCGCTTATCCTCATGAGGGTCACGGTGGGGGGTGCTGGAGCCTATCTCAGCTGTCTTCGGTTGAGAGGCGGGGTACACCCTGGACTGGTGGCCAGCCAATCACAGGGCACATATAGACAAACAACCATTCACACTCACATTCATACCTATGGACAATTTGGAGTCGCTAATTAACCTAGCATGTTTTTGGAATGTGGGTGGAAACCGGAATACCCGGAGTAAACCCATGCATGCACTGGGAGAACACTGAGAGATGGCCAAGGGTGGGGAAAGACAAAATAAGAAGCCAAAAAGTTACCACTTCCACACAAAATAGGAGGAGAACTCATTCATTCATTCATTTTCTACCGCTTAACCTCACAAGGGTCGCAGGGGGTGCTCGAGCCTATCCCAGCTGTCTTTGTTCGAAAGGTGGGGTACACCCTGGACTGGTGGCCAGCCAATCACAGGGCACATATAGACAAACAACCATTCACACTCACATTCATACCTATGGACAATTTGGAGTTGCCAATTAACCTACATCCACACAGAGATAGCCGAGGGTGGAATTGAACCCTGGTCTCCTAGCTGCGAGGTCTGCGCGCTAACAACACTGAGTTGCAATTTCAGATGTTTTTCTTTTTGTCATTTCACCACAAAAAAAAATACCAGTAATGGCAATGAAGAAAATTGTGATGGTAACCATAGAACCAGATATTAAACAAGATAAAACTACAAAATAGAAGTCTTGTATCGGATCTCAATCGATGAAGTCCTTCCTTCCTTCTCCTTTCCCAGGACTCTACCTTGCATCCTACGAGAGCGAGAGTCCAGAGAACCAGGTCGAGAAGGACAGGTGGAAAGCACTCAGGTGAGTTCAACATGCAAATTAACGAGCGAGAGCACGATTCCCTGAGCGGGCATCTTCTTTTTTTCATCAGGTCCAACATTCTGGGAAAAACATGAGACGCAGAGACGGCGCTGCTTTTCCCTGCGGCCAGCGAAGGGAGCGCACGTTCTCACATTGCACTATAAACGAACTGTGAAGGAACCGAGCTGGTACTTAGGTGTTTTTCTATGAAGAAAAAAAATGATGAACAGGATTCATCGAGAAGGATGAGTTGGGGGGTGGGAATGGCGGGGGGGGGGGGCGCTACACGTGATGTGAAAAAAAAATGAAGCTACTGAACAAATTATGATATAATACCATGATAAGGATATGTGTTTACTCTATGAAGACATGTTTACTACCATGGAGAGTTCCAGTTACAGGGAAAACCACTTCATAACATCATTTTTTTTTTTTTTTTTTTTAATTTGCTTCTTCGCTCTCTCGATTCCTTTTTGACCTTTCTTTACATTATCATGATGTGAAGGGCGCTGGCTAGCCCGTTATTAGCTGTTTACTTTTATTATAGTTCTACTGAAGGAATTACTGTATGTGCTATCCACATCTGTTTTTATTATTATTATTATTATTTATTGTATTTTATTTTGCAGGATTTAGGGAATATGAGCTGTTGCAAAAAGTGTTTACTCCTTTTAAGATGTATATCGTGCCATGAATGAAAGAGAAGTACACTTTTATTTAGCAACCAAGTGTCCCAAGTGTGTATATTCACCCCTTCCTCCATCTTGTCATCTTTCTGCTCCTCAGGAAGTTCTCTCTTTTTTGACTGATGTTCAGTTTTTATTATATTTATGGAGATTTCTGTGTTGGCAGATGTATTGTTTTTGTGTGTTTTTTTTTCCTTTACTGGATATGAAGTAATACAGCATGTTATAAAGGGTTATTTCTTCAAGGGTCACATTGTTATTGGCTATTTTTGCAAGATGTGAAATGGGAAATTGTGCCATATTATGAATTTACTGGTCGTCATAACAAGTCAGGTCCATCTTATTGTGAGGTGATAGTTTTTTTTTTAATGCTTTCGGGGTTCTTTGAGGGTGACGTATTTGGAAAAATGTGCAAAACTGATGTAATTAGAAGCATTTATCACTATAATAGCTTGATGTCAGTATTTTTTTTCTCCGAAGAAGCACCTTCTCCTATTCATCCATTACCTTTCCCTGTAACAAATAAGGAATAAAGCGGAAGCCACAGATATAACATCCGACACGCCATGACCGTATTTTCTTCATGTTATCCGATGACAATCGCCTATAAAACATCAATTTGATTCATGTCAACAATGCTATTTTAAGAATCGATGCGCTCGGTGTTGAAAATGAAACCTTTATGATCCCAGCATCACTGCAAAATATGTGTTCCTAAAAACCTTTAATAAAAGTAAGCCATGCTTAGTTGTTTGTCTTGTTTTTATTCACACCATGATTCATTTCTAATAAGTCAAAAATATCCTGAGAAAAGCAAGTCAGCAAATATACATTTGCATTAATTTGAATATGATTATTTAAATTTAGTAGAGCTATAACATCATTAGGACACAAGAAGCATAACATTTGAATCAATATCCTCCTCATATTGGGGGGAAAACAATAGCTGCAATCTAGTGTCAAGTGAAGGCATCATTTTTAAGCAGTTAATATTCCATTGTTATAATCTTACACTGGCAATTTTGTAAATTTATGCCACATTTTTATAAATTACACATCATTTGCAAGTACAGGATGTATTTTCCATAGATAAAACTGTTGTTTTTTTTAATAACATACTCTTTATGAACCTAAATTATGCTTGTTTTTGTAAATGACGTATCTAAACATTAATTGCAAAAATTTACCCCACATTTCAGTCTTGTAGGTCTTCTCCTTGTGAGTCAAATGTGATTTTAGCTAATTTGGTGTAACTTTCAAAGTTCCTGGAACTGAGGAAAGTCCCAAAAAATGCCTGGATGACCATAACCGCTCTCATCTTCCTCAGGATCGGTTTGGAGAGGTCTATCCAAAACCGGATGAGGTTTCCCTTCTCCGGCAAGGGCGCCGTGTTGTACCTGGTTGCGAGGCCAATGTTGACGGGTAAGGCCAGAATAATGGGGTACACGGCGCCTCCGACTACACCCACAAGTGTGCCTCTCAACAGCACGCAGCTCGGGCATTGGAGATCCCCTGATAGGAGCGGGCTGGTCACTGTGGCGTTGTAGAGGGCGTAAGTCGTCACAAAGGGCAGCACCGCCATCGGCAGGCTGGAGGTGATGGGTGCCTGTGTGACGTTCAGGGCACGGCGATACAAGCTGTTTGCTATCAGCCCTGCCAAGCCACCATTTCCGCCCAGATACATTGGTCCGTACATGAAGAGCTTCTGGTCAATGTCGGGCAGTTTGTGGAAATTCTTTGCCAGTAGTTCGACAATCACTGACCGTGAAAGGGTCTTACCAGCCACGCTTTCCTGTGCGTCGTTTTCCAACATTCTTCGGGTTATGTGCACACCTTCAAGGATGTCTTCTGGCACGTTAAACTTTTAATAATTTTAGTATTTCAATGTAGCAGAGGTGGCGTGTTTCCTTGCTGTCAACCGGGGAGCGGCCATGTTTTACCCACAAGGTAACGCCGACTGGAAATATCGTAAAAAAGTCCTGAATTTTGTTTTTAAGGAGACGTTGCGCAACCCAGTTTTTAATAAAACCCCGTTTGTTAACCTGTTTCGTATTATACTGTAAAATGGCAATCTTATAAAACATTATTACATACTTGATAACATAAAACTACTGTAATGATGTATACACAAGTACCTGGAAGGTTAAACTCAGGGCACAAATATGTAGTTCTAATGGGCGGGGTTTTGTGTGTCACTTGACCAAAAAAAAAAAAACCGTTCAGTGGTGTTCCACAGCATTCGCCATATTTGACAGAGCTTCGTCGAATAGATTTACGCAAATATTGTTTCTGCAGCACGGCTAGGTGAATTCCTGGAACATCGCGTCCAATTTAAGGAGGTGAGATAGATATCTGTGTGGTTTTTAAGAGCTAATTTATTCACAAAAGAAACGTGTGGTATATTCTGCGTATGAATGCTAAATTTAGCCCGTTAGCTTCTCCAATCTACGACGACAGGCCCCAACATGGCGGCTCTTTCTCACGGTAAATAAGCTAATTCTAACGTCGAATATTGCTTTAAGTCACAATTTTGGGATCGTTTTCACAATGCTTACTGTTGATAGTTTGAATATTAAGTGTAGTCTTCTATCATTTAAGGAACACTAACCACGTTTGTTCGCTTGTGGGAGTCTTTTTATGCTCGGTAGCTTAGGCCTAGTTCGTTGTACCTCAGCCGTGATCCGGTTCAAACCAGTTCCAAACAACATTGAAGTATCTTCGTATTGGCGCTAGTGTTTATTTCTTAAGTTACTACAAAATATCACAAGTCTAATGAGTGATCGTATTTTGTAATTTAATGTATTTGAAGACAATGTGCAATAGAACATGGCGGCCTTCGGGAAAACAAATAGCATGTACTCTGAATAGCCGTGAAGATGCTTTTTGTTTAATTTTTATCTTGATATAATATCGTTTACCGTTATGTTGCTGTTGATGAGTATTTATGCTTATGCGTCAATTTTTAAAATTTCATACAATTTAGACAAATGGTTCTTAAGCTTATTTTCACTCAATAATCACCTCAAAATAAGTTTGTTTTGCAAGTACTATTGTTTTTTGTCTCCGCTTACAATTACTGCTTAGCTTTGTAATATGTTATGTAATTGTGTATGTGTTTATGGCTTTAACAATTACATGTGATGTCATTATGCATATCTTTAGCTCTAATAATGCTATATAGTTTTGCCGCTAGATGGCGCCAATGTTCCACCACTGGTGTTCCTACCGCATTTCCATCATTAATCAAGTATTCTGTTTTGTTTTTGTCAGAATTTGACCAAAACATGTCACGTCTTTTGTAGATGCGCCATTGTACAACTTTGTACTCCCCGGGTGTTTGGCTTGACGAGTACAGCTGGGAGGAAAGAATGGACTATCGCAAGCGGAAGATGCGGGATTCGCACAGTAGCGAACGAGAAAACAAGCACAGAAGAACACACAGACACCACAAGACTAATGATGGGTAAATATTCCTTAATAATATTCCGCAATTTTCAGTTTATGACCCACTTTTTTTTAAATTTTTTGTGGAATGTTTACGTCACAGCCTCTTCCTGGAGAACCGCAGTTTAAACCACAGTCTTGAGTCACGCGGGAAGCACAACCAGGACTACAGTTTGGACACGGCCTGTGCGGAAGACAGCCGTTATTGTGCCTTCAAGGACCGGGATCGTGACTGGCACCATTACAGCAAGTCGTCCGGACGTAGCGGGCTCAGCGGCCGCAGTCACAGGAGCAGGCGAAGCAGACATAGAGACAGACGACACAGGCGTAGTCATTCTCGCCACCGGTCCTCCTCGGTACGGGTAACTTCCTTTCCAATCCACTTCTTCTTCTGTCTACCACAAACAATCATCAGGGTCATTATCTCTGGTGTTTAGCCAATGCTAACACCTTATGTTTCATACTGAAATGATTTCTAGTACTGAAAATTTAGGAACATGGGGATTGTAGTGGAAGGGGATCTAATATTAATGTTTTTTATGAACTATAGAAGAATGAATGAAGCTGTATTGCAAGACATACATACATGTAGAAGACTGTTTACACTCAAGTTCAGTTTTTTCCTGTACTACTTTGAGAAAGTCTCTCATCTGAAAATCTTGTTGCCATGTTTTTCTTCTGTAACGCACACTATGTGGTGGCTGGCGCCCAATTTCTCGATGGGGCTGAATTTGAATTTGCTGCTCCGTCCAATCGCCTGGCGGTGTTACTGAACGGGCCGAAACTGTCCACCCCTCACCTCCCCCCTTGGCCTGGTTGAATGAATGACGATGTCGCGTTGTGGTGGCCTGGTGCTGGCTGACTGATGGGTTATTGATGTGATGGCGGATTGCGGCGGTTCCGATGCAGAGGAGGAGCCATCGCCGCAGGAGCAGGAAAAGATCCAGGAGTGTTGAGGATGATGACGAGGGTCACCTCATCTATCACAATGGAGACATGCTGAAAGCGAGATGTATAGAATATACACTTTTTTTCTACTGTTGTTCACATTTTGTTTCTCTCACACTCTTGTCTGGTCTTTATTTCTAAACATTTGATAGATATACATATATTTTGTCATTAGATGACATACTAGAATAGGTTTGCTACTGCACGTGTAACATTAAACATTGACTTTTATGACATTATTCTCAAGCCAGATTAAATAGTTAATAGCTACACAGTGCAGTGAAGCAGCCACAAGGCAGTGTTTCACACATCAGTGCTTTGTTTCTAACTTATCTCCCCCTATCTTGTATAGATGAGATTGTGAGTACTCTTGGAGAGGGTGCCTTTGGGAAGGTGGTTGAGTGCATTGATCACCTCAAGTAAGAACTGATATCACTTCTTTTCATTTTATTTCTCATGTCAGAGTTTTAACATTTTGCTTGTTTGTTAGTAACGGTGCTCAAGTGGCTCTGAAGATTATTAAAAACATTGAACGCTACCGAGACGCAGCAAAGTCTGAGGTAGCTGTGCTGGAACAGCTCAAGTCTCTCGACGCTCAGAGCAGATAGTAAGTATTTACACATAACAGTAATTGGTTTGGAACTATGACAAACTAGATATTTCTAATTCCGTTTTTTCCCTCCGCCCACGCAATAGTGCTTGTGTTCACATGTTGGACTGGTTTGACTATCACGGTCATATCTGCATCGCCTTTGAGCTGCTTGGCCTCAGCACCTACGATTTCCTCAAGGAGAACAACTTCCAGCCGTTCCCCATCGAGCACATCAGACGAATGGCCTACCAGATCATCCGTGCTGTCAAATGTGAGTTAGTGGAGACACTTTGATGATTTTATGAGTGTTTATTTCCCTTTAATTTATGTATTTTTGCCTTTCCTCCCACTGGTACTAATTGAGGTATTTTACTCATCCCTTTTTTAGTTCTCCATAAACATAAGCTGACTCACACGGACCTGAAGCCTGAGAATATTCTGTTCATTGATTCAGAATATGAGCTAGAGTACAATTCTTCAAAGGTAAACATGCTTTGGCTTATTATTTATTTATTATTTGAAGGCTTCGTCTTAATGTAGTTTTACCAACGTAACCTTGTATTGTCACCATCCCTAGAAACGAGATGAACGGACATTGAAGAGACCGGATATAAAAATTGTGGATTTTGGAAATGCCACATACGAACACGAGCATCATACATCTGTGGTGTCCACGCGTCACTACCGGGCCCCCGAAGTCATTTTAGGTGCGTGGCGCTCTACATAACACTGAACTTTTCTTTTAGTGAGACGATTTTGTTAAGTGGATATGTTGTCTTTCAGATCTCGGCTGGGATCATTCCTGCGATGTCTGGAGCGTGGGCTGTATCCTCATTGAATACTACCTTGGTTCAACTCTTTTCCAGGTTTGTGGAATTATGGTGCATAGATGGAATATTCCACATGAACGCGTTTTACTATGTTGGTTTGTTTTCCCCTTCAGACTCATGACAGCAAGGAGCACCTGGCTATGATGGAGAGGGTCCTGGGCCCCATTCCTACCAGTCTCCTTCATAAAAGCAGGTAATGGAGAGGAAAATGTGTAACTTTAAACAAATACCCAACACTTTATAACAATGATGACTAATTGTTATTGTACAGAAAACAGCGGTATGTCCACCGTAGCAAGCTGGACTGGGATGTCGACAGCTCAGCCGGCAGATACGTCCGGAAGCACTGCAAACCACTCAGGGTGAGAAAGCGTCTTTAACCACCAGTTGTTGATACTAACAAAACAGTACACAATACCCACACTAAGTTTCTCTGTATTGCTTAGCACAGTGGTTCTTTTCAGTCATGCACACTTGTTAAAATTTGAAATACTACTGCAAACCTATATTTATCGGTATTGGTATATTTTATGTTTTGTTTATATGAACAAACCACTGGATGAGTTGATGGCACCAGCATGAAATATGCTATCAGGCCCGCCAACCTTAAACATTTTTTTTTATACTTTATTTTTATATTTCTTAAACAAAACGTCAACAGCATTACAAACACACTCTAAACATACACATGACACAATTTGGCTGTCACACATTCCCTGCCATGGTGCAATTTGAGTCATTTCCTTGATTTTTGTCCGTGAACAGTGTCCATTTCACCCATTTTTCTCCACATATGTCTTCTTCAGTCTTCAATCTATGTGTCAATAGTTCCATATCATATATTGTGCTCATCACACAAAGCCAGTCCTCCAGTACCGGGGGTCTTGGAAGAAGCCATTTTTTGGTAATGGCTTTTTTACCTGCTACCAACATGAATTTTATACAAAAAATACCTATCTTTTCTTAAGAGTCTCCCACCAGGTGGCCCAGATACAATGTCTCACATGAAAAAGTCACACTCTAACCTAAAATCCTCTCCATGGTTTTACATACCCTCTTCCAAAAATGAATGATATTTGATACCACACTGACGCCAGCATGGCTGGGCAACAACCTTAAACATTTTATGTTAATTGGCCACTTCCCCACTATGTAAGTAGCATTGGGTCAACTGGATGTGCTGTGATGTCACATTGAGGCATTGTACATCTAAGAGAATCTAATATTGTCATTTGGAATCTAAGAATTCAACATAGGGGGAAACATTCCTTTCTGTTTTTGATCCTATTTTTGCGCTTGTAGCTACATTTTGCATTTAAGCACAAGGAAGTATCCATATATTTGTTCTTATCCCTACAAATAGCGTTACATGGTTTCGCAAAATGAAGACCACCAGCAGCTGTTTGACCTTCTGGAGAAGTTGTTGGAATACGACCCAGCAAAGCGCATCACCCTGGACAAGGCCCTCCAACACCAATTTTTCTCCTGCTACCAAGACAGCAGCAGCAGCGCAAGCAGTAGCAACACCAAAAAACACTGAAACGTATTTATCGTCTGACGCCATTTTCCAAAAGGATGGCTCAGCCCCAGCCTCAACGTCCTCACTCTCCGGGAGAGGTGAACGTACGCAGACTGTATCAGTCCTCAGCCCTGCATTGCTGTACCCTTGTCCTTGGCCAAGAATATTCATTGACATGTCAATCATTGGATATTTCTGTCTGCTTTGTATATTTGCCATATGCCAAAGTACAGCCTGTGGATGGTTCAAATCATGTTTTTCTATTGTACAGTCCCTTTATAATGGGTTGGTCTTGACTGTTAAACTGTATTGCCTTTGTATCAGCAGCGTTGTATTGTAAAAAGTTATGAGGCGGAATATCTGTGTACATAGATTTTATTATATATTTTTGGGGGTCTCATTTGTTTTCTCAATAAATGATAATTACTAATGGATACCTCATGTTTTTTTAATTTTTTTTTACATGCAGTTGTCTGGTCAATCCAGTGGGGGGCACCAAAACGCAGCATGAAGCCCCCTTGAAAGACAAAAGTTTAAAGGAAACAAGTTAAGATTTGATAGACAATATATCACTGCTCTTGTAGTAGAACAAATACGGTAAACGTATGCAAGTACCTTAAATGAGAACGACTTAATTGGGCGTGGCTGTTTTGTAATAAGCAATCATGTCCTGGCCAATCGGCTGTACCTATGAGCTGTCAATCCGCCCTACCCCACGTGGTCAGGGGGCGGTCTTATCCGAAGTTGAACATGCAACTTTTAATGAGGCAAACAATTGGATGCATTGGTAGTTGCTCAACACACAAAGCAGAACTCCGCAAGCCTCGCTTCGCTCTTGTGGATCCGCATCCAAAGCATCTGTTGGCGGCGTAAAACCAGTGCGCACTGCCGAGCTTCGAAGAGCAAGAACCGGCTGACTGTGGATGACTGACGTTTACTTAAAGGACCGCCATTACCTTTTGACTTTTAAACCTCCAAAACAGGATTTCAGGTCATGGAGTCTTTGGGCGACCCAACTGGAGACGGCAAGTCTTCTGCGTGTCAGTGCGCACCTAAACCCGCACTCTACCGGTGGCCTCCGGGTCTCCCCGTCGCCGTGTGCATCCTGCTGTCCCTGTGCTCCATAAGCGTGTGTCTCCTCATGAGCGTCAAGACCCACCGGCTGGAGCAGCGACTCCAGATGGTACTGGACCGAGCGCCCGCCTTCCACCCGCCGCTTGGGGCTTTCCTCCACGAGGATGGGAGCCTGGTGCCTGAGTTGAGCTCCTCCGTGGGGAAACTCGTGGAAGAGGTACTTGTATACCTCAGCCAAAAGACTCTTTTTGGATGAGCCTGTGTGTAAAAATGGCGTACTTTACGCACGCTTAATGCCGGCAGTTTTCTGGTAATTGCGGCCCAATTAAAAGGGATATCCTCTGGGGAACAAGCGGACTTGCATTTGGACGATTAGTTTAAATGGTTTAAACTGCGATTAACTGCGATTAACCACTGATGATAGACGCTAAATGACGTGATTGGAAACCACTGCCATTACGGTACATTTAATAGTAGAAGATGGAGACTTCTGATTGGGACTTTTAGGGATATTTGAACTATTTTATGTTGGTGTTTGCAAACCAGAAAGTTGATTATTTTCACCGTTAGACCCAAGAAACAATTAATATTAAAACATATAAGGAATATTTGCTTTATATGGAATATTTTCATACCTTTATACTGCATGTTCATGTCTTACAATGTCATGTTCTATGTCTGCAGAAAGTCATGGTGCTCATGCCAAAGATGCGATCAACTCGAGATGTTGCCCAAGACTGCGCCTGTCCTCCAGGTACGTGGTGTGTTTGTATGTATGTGTGCCTGTCACTTTCTGTAGATGAGTGCTTCAAACCAACAATTCTTGAACTCCACCTGCGTGTTGGAGTCTTTAAATATGTTCCGAGCTCTTATTGTGACAGCAGTAGTACTTTCTCAATCAGGCCAGTGTGTGGGAGATGCTGACTTTGATCCATTTGGCTTGTTCCCTACAACGTAGGAAAGAGTGTAATTTACATTGTGGGACGACCCCTTATTTCCTATACAATTTGAAATGGAAGGCGTTCATTAGCTTTGGCTGGTGGTGCATTCATGGTGCTGTTCTAGTTGGCTGAGTTTTTATTGGGTTTGCACAATCTTCTGTCAGACTTGATGAGTGTGTACTAATACCTTTTAAAAGTGAACTGTAGTGACAGCTGTTCTTCAAGACCGTGATAAGTGAATTTTAAGTAGGGTTCGGTATTAATAAATGGAATATTTTCATAGTTAGAATAGGACATGACATTCCAAATACAATTGTTTACCATTATTAGAGCCCTCGAGACATGAAATAACACCCCTATAGTCACCTTTATGCTTACATTATCAATATAGTAGATATAATTACCATTATTAGAGCCCTCTAGACATGAAATAACACCCCTAAAGTCACCGTTATGCTCACATTATCAATATAGTAGATATAATTACCATTATTAGAGCCCTCTAGACATGAAATAACACCCCTATAGTCACCTTTATGCTTATATTATCAATATAGTAGATATATTACCATTATTAGAGCCCTCTAGACATGAAATAACACCCCTATAGTCACCTTTATGCTTACATTACCCAATATAGTAGATATAATTACCATTATTAGAACCCTCTAGACATGAAATAACACCCCTATAGTCGACTTTATGCTTACATTACCCAATATAGTAGATATAATTACCATTATTAGAGCCCTCTAGACATGAAATAACACCCCTATAGTCACCTTTATGCTCACATTACCCAATATAGTAGATATAATGACCATTATTAGAGTCCTCTATACATGAAATAGCATCCCTATAGTCACCTTTATGCTTACATTATCAATATAGTAGATATATTACCATTATTAGAGCCCTCTAGACATAAAATAACACCCCTATAGTCACCTTTATGCTTATATTACCCAATATAGTAGATATAATTACCAATATTAGAGCCCCCTAGACATGAAATAGCACCCCTATAGTCACTTTTATGCTCACATTAGCCAATATAGTAGATATAATTACCATTATTAGAGCCCTCTAGACATGAAATACCACCCCTATATATATATATATATATATATATATAGGTCATGGATCTTGGGTCTTGGCTCATGGATCTTGGGTCATGCGTCATGGATCTTGGATCTTGGATGTTGGGTCTTGGATCTTGGTTCATGGATCTTGGGTCATGGGTCTTGGATTTTGGCTCATGGATCTTGGCTCTTGGATCATGGATCATGGACAGGTCATGTTCTTCATAACAGTAATAATCGGTTGTGTGATGCTTCAACAAATGTTTGCGTCTTGATCCAAAATGGTCCAAAATGGGTCCGGTTTTATGAGTTCAGAGTAAAACGTTGTATGAAGTGTTTTACTGATCATGATTCTGGCATGGGGGGGGGGGGGGGGGGTTCATGCTAATTTTTTTTAGTAAGTTTGGGGTTTCCTGCAGTCTCCATGTTTTTTTCCCTTCCACTCTTTAATGTGGGGGTGTGAAAAGCAACAGGTGGAATTTCTGGCCTGTAGTCAACACGTTGTGTTTTTTAGTGTGCGTTGCGTTCATGTGTGCCAAGATGGAGTTCTGCCTCTGCTGCTGTTTGACCGGACCGTGCACAGCCAACGCTACTGATGCTGTTAATGCGAGTCGGGCCGCAACTATATACGCATCATAAAAACTTAGATTAGGACCAGCCTGGTTTACCTTTTTATGCATTTTTAGATAAATCGAACTATGACATGTCATGGAGTCGACATTGACGTGTTGTTTACTTGAAAGGAAAGCTGTTTATTGCCACGCTGGTGCAGCCAGAATGCCTGCGGACATTTTTTTGTTTCCTCGACAATTAGATTGCTCGTTATGGATTTGTTAGCCTTTCTCTGCTGCTTTGCTTTGCTCGCTCGGGGCGTCAAGTATGTGCACGTTGTTTTTGTTTGTGAGGCCCACAACAAACGGAAAGTGTTTTAAGGAGCTGTGTCCTCCTGCCTCACATGCGTGCAGACATGAACTAACACCCCATAGTCACCTTTATGCTTACATTATCAATATGGTAGATAATTACCATTATTAGAGCCCTTGAGACATGAAATAACACCCCTATAGTCACCTTTATGCTTACATTACCCAATATAGTAGCTATAATTACAATTATTAGAGCCTTCTAGGCATGAAATAACACCCCTATAGTCACCTTTATGCTTACATTACCCAATATAGTGGATATAATTACCATTATTAGAGCCCTCTAGGCATGAAATAACACCCCTATAGTCACCTTATGCTCACATTAACAATATAGTAGATATAACTACCATTATTAGAGCCCTCTAGACATGAAATAACACCCCTATAGTCACCTTTATGCTCACATTACCCAATATAGTAGATATGACAATTATTAGAGCCCTCTAGACATGAAATAACACCCCTATAGTCACCTTTATGCTTACATTACCCAATATAGTAGATATAATTACCATTATTAGAGCCCTCTAGACATGAAATAACACCCCTATAATCACCTTTATGCTTACATTACCCAATATAGTAGATATAATTACCATTATTAGAGCCCCCTAGACATGAAATAACACCCCTATAGTCACCTTTAAGCTCACATTACCCAATATAGTAGATATAATGACCATTATTAGAGCCCTCTAGACATGAAATAACACCCCTATAGTCACCTTTATGCTCACATTACCCAATATAGTAGATATGACAATTATTAGAGCCCTCTAGACATGAAATAACACCCCTATAGTCACCTTTATGCTTACATTACCCAATATAGTGGATATAATGACCATTATTAGAGCCCTCTAGACATGAAATAACACCCCTATAGTCACCTTTATGCTTACATTACCCAATATAGTAGATATAATTACCATTATTAGAGCCCTCGAGACATGAAATAACACCCCTATAGTCACCTTTATGCTCAATATAGGAGATATAATTACCATTATTAGAGCCCTCTAGACATGAAATAACACCCCTATAGTCACCGCTGACATGCGTGCATCCCATAAATTGACGCAGTCTTTGAAAGGGGGGGGGCGGCGGCGGCGGCTCCTCGCTCTCTGTAAGGAGAGACCCTCGTCTCTCTTTAGCAGCACATTTGAAACCCGAAGCTCATCTCCGAGGCATCCATGATCACGTGTGTGTGTGTGTGTGTGTGTGTGTGTGTGTGACGGATACAGCGCCACATGCAGCATACATGACATTTCTGCCATGACAGCCTTTTTGCCCTCCAGCATCACCTTTTTCAGCACTGCATTCACACGAGTGTCCAACAGGGGGCGACATTTCCGCCTTGGAGTGGCCTGACACTGACTGACAGTGTAACTGTGACTTTGCTCATGTGCTGTCCGTTGTGGCACTTTTTACACTCACACAAACTGCTAGGCAGTGCAGCGCTTCTTACAAGCTTCAGGTGTTTGCCATTAACACCCTCCTCACACACACACACACACACACACACACACACATGACTTGCACCACATGGACACAAACAGTCTTCCAGTCTGGGCTAATTACAACCATGTGAGTGTTGTATGTGTCCTGTATTGTCATCGCGGCAATTTGCTTTAAAAAGCTTTTTAACACGCCTCATTCTGCTGGGGGTTGAGGTGGGGGGGGGGGGGGTGCAGTGACTCTGCCCACTCTCGGGCACAGATCCAAATATAAATGCCAGGCGGAGGCGCATATTAATATTACATATTAGTCTCGTCGCCGGTGAAATTCTGTTCAGACTCTTATAGAAAAGGTAAATTCTACTATGGTTACCATGGTAATTGTTTTCATTTGAACATGCATCAGATTACAATTGAATGCATCCCATAATCAGTTCACAGTTCCACATGTCCAAAAGGAGTAGGAAGAAGCAAAGCTTATTAAATCCTACCCCTCCATCTGGTACTTTTACAATCAGTAACTGTTATATTTGTTCACTTCCTGCTTTCCTAATATAGTTTAAGGTTTTTTTTAATTTTTAATTTTTTGGTAATGGTACCCATTATGTCATTGTATGGTCATATCACCTCGTACTTCGGTACGTGACAAAAAAATAATTTTTATTTTTTTAATTAAATTTTTTACAATTTTAAAATTAAAATTTTTTATGATTTAAATTTTTTTAAATTTAAATTATTAAAATTTAAATTATTAAAATTTAAATTATTAAAATTTAAATTAAATAAATACAACTTCAACTATAGTAGGAAAGCAGGAAGTGAACAAATGTAACAGTTACTGATTGTAAAAGTACCAGATGGAGGGGTAAGGATTTAATAAGCTTTGCTTCTTCCTACTCCTTTTTGGACATGTGGAACTGTGAACTGATTATGTGATGCATTCAATTGTAATCTGATGCATGTTCAAATGAAATAAAACCATTACCATAAATCGTTGGGGCATAATCCATTCTAGAACACTATCCAATTGAATGTAGTACTTGGGAAATAAAAATAAATGAATAAGTAACAAAACACTCGTCATATGCAGGACAAAAAGTATGGTGCTGCATCTGGAGTTTTACTGCTTCTGTCCCTGCATGATTATTACGCCCAAAAGCAAAAAAAAAAAAAAAAAAAATTAAAAGCAAAACACCCGGCCTCCATTTCATCCTTTTGCTTTGTAAACGAAGCTGTTGTGCAATAGTGACGTCTTGCATAACGTAATGCAATGAAAGCCGTTTATTAATAAAGTCCATCAAAACAAAGCAATTATTCAGATTTCATACTTTGGTGTATGTCGGCGTCAGATTATGCACTGCGGCAATTCATTATTTGTGTCATAAAAGCCAAAGAAAAAGCCAAAGGTGCTTGGTCTTTTTTTTTCTATTGTGCACCTGAGGCAAATTGGGTTGCACCACCATGGAGGCCTTAACAATACACACACTCACATAGCACAATCAGAGTTATGTACATATGACTGAAGGACAAATGCTAGCGAGAGTCCGCAAAAGTTTTATGTAAAACTTGGAAAATGTATGAAGACTCCAAGTGTTTGGCGTTAGCATGCGCCAGGGCGGGAGGTGAGACCCCCGGCTGTGTGGTCAGATCCATTTCCATCTGATAAGAGCTTATTAACACCCTGGATGGCAACACTGAGCTGGAGATAAGCGTGTTTGTGTCTATTTGGCTCTTGGCTCTTTGCTCTTGGCTCTTGGCTCTTGGATCAAGGATCTTGGATCAAGGATCTTGGACCATGGATCTTGGACCGTGGGTCTTGGATCAAGGATCTTGGACCGTGGGTTTTGGATCAAGGATCTTGGACCGTGGGTCTTGGATCAAGGATCTTGGACCGTGGGTCTTGGATCAAGGATCTTGGACCGTTGGTCTTGGATCAAGGATCTTGGACCGTTGGTCTTGGATCAAGGATCTTGGACCGTTGGTCTTGGATCAAGGATCTTGGACCGTTGGTCTTGGATCAAGGATCTTGGACCGTTGGTCTTGGATCAAGGATCTTGGACCGTTGGTCTTGGATCAAGGATCTTGGACCGTGGGTCATGGATCAAGGATCTTGGACCGTGGGTCATGGATCAAGGATCTTGGACCGTGGGTCATGGATCAAGGATCATGGACCGTGGGTCATGGACCAAGGATCTTGGACCGTGGGTCTTGGACCGTGGGTCTTGGACCGTGGGTCTTGGACCGTGGGTCTTGGACCGTGGGTCTTGGACCGTGGGTCTTGGACCGTGGGTCTTGGACCGTGGGTCTTGGATCAAGGATCTTGGACCGTGGGTCTTGGATCAAGGATCTTGGACCGTGGGTCTTGGATCAAGGATCTTGGACCGTGGGTCTTGGATCAAGGGTCTTGGACCGTGGGTCATGGACCAAGGGTCTTGGACCGTGGGTCATGGACCGTGGGTCATGGACCGTGGGTCATGGACCAAGGGTCTTGGACCGTGGGTCATGGACCAAGGATCTTGGACCGTGGGTCATGGACCAAGGATCTTGGACCGTGGGTCATGGACCAAGGATCTTGGATCGTGGGTCATGGACAAAGGATCTTGGACCGTGGGTCATGGACAAAGGATCTTGGACCGTGGGTCATGGACCAAGGATCTTGGACCGTGGGTCATGGACCAAGGATCTTGGACCGTGGGTCATGGACCAAGGATCTTGGACCGTGGGTCATGGACCAAGGATCTTGGACCGTGGGTCATGGACCAAGGATCTTGGACCGTGGGTCATGGACCAAGGATCTTGGACCGTGGGTCTTGGACCAAGGATCTTGGACCGTGGGTCTTGGACCAAGGATCTTGGACCGTGGGTCTTGGACCAAGGATCTTGGACCGTGGGTCTTAATATTAATAATAACAACAACAATCTTGTCCTGTGTGTTTTCTGCACATGATATCCTAACTGTTCTCAGTCCACCAGACACGGTTCTCTCCCCACTGGAGACAGAGGCAAAGCTTAGGCTTTGGGGGCGGGGGGTGTGGGGGGGACCGAGAGCCAGGATGGGGGCCAACCACCCCCCCCCCATGAGCAGCATTTGTTTTTAAAACCATAATAAATCAGGCAGGAAGCTCTCCGCTAGCCAGCTATACATACCTTCACCACAGGAAGAATACATTGGTCATAACGGGGGCCATTAATGGCCATTTGAAAACCGTATACATGCAGGAAATGAGTCCTTACTTTTTTACATTTGTTCTCTTTTATGACATGAAGACATGACATTAAGACATGAACACGTACATCTTTCATGGAGAAATTTATTGCAAAAGTGAAATAGGCTGATCAAAGTTTAAGAACCAAAATCCTGGCAAATATGAGGATTCAGGCTCGGAAGCGCAGTCAGATGGTTGATCCGAGCAAGCGAGGCCTCTGGCGGCGGCGCACCATTGATCCTGATGTTGGACGCCGTAAGACTCGAAAGCCGCAAATCGTAAAATGCACGCCGCCCGAGGCTAAATTGAGTTCCAATGGCGTCTCTGTGTCACTCAAGGTTGTTTGAATCCCACTTTGTGCTTTTTTGCAGGGCTATGCAGACTTCCACTAACCTGCAACTGCATAATAGTGTTACATCCTTACAAGCTAATGCGTATGCTAACCCCGTGCAGTCGCCAGGAAACATCTGCGGTACATAAAAGTATAATTGTGAACATGAAGTTGCAGTTGCAGGTACGAGCCCTAATGTGTTCCGAAACTACAAAATGTATACGTTTCGGGAATAACACTTTTCATATGGACGCGCATTCACACAAATCATATCCAGAACGCTCAAGCTACCCCCCCCCCAACCCCCCCGCCCCCTCGGCCTCTCATCAACAGTCTTATTAAAGTTAGCTTTGTGCAACCGCAGCGTTTAATAGTCGCATAGACATTCTTCCTTTTCTGAAAAATAAACAGCCTGACCCAAGCAGGCCGCTATGCAGCCTGCGAAGGGACTCCGGGGGCCTCCCAGGGCCTCCCAGGGCCTCCGGGGTCCAGAAGGAAACACGAAGGCCGAGAGTCTAACCGACTTAATCTAGACACGGTATGGTAGCAATACACGCATTACTGTACCTTTTTTGGAGCAAAGCCATTGCAGAACCATTGCATTCATCGGGGGGGGGGGGGCAGCTTCACTCCATCATGGGTTCCCATGCAGAAACATATGAATTAATAAATCAAAAAAATTTATAAAAATAAATTCGGCCTATTAGACCCCCGAAAATTGGCATTTTTCTGCAAATTTGACCTATTTGATGCTGAAATGAAGCATTTTTAAGCAATGCCTATATGAATTCATATATAATAATAATAATAATAACAAGGCATCCAAAAAACGGCAAAATAATATTTACTTTTTATATACTGGTCACTAAAAGTCAGTAATACAACATACAAACAGCAGTCATGTCGCATGTGTGAATTATGTCCCAACAGACACAAGAATCCCTACTAAAAACCCTAATATGAGTGTAAAGGTAGTTATAGGGGTGTTATTTCATGTCCAGAGGGCTCTAATACTGCTAAAAACTGTATTTAGAATGTTGTAACTATAAAAATATTCCATTTATAATAATAAAATAATTTATAATCTTATGATGCGGAAATGGACTGATCACAGTCCGGTCTGGAAGCAATTAACCGTGATTAACAAGGGATTAATCTAACACTCTAACGACCAGAGGTGGGCAAATATTTTGACTTGTGGGTCGCATTGAGTTAACAAAATTGTCCGGGGGGGTCACAACATATATTTAACACACACTTTTATGCTTATAATTTTCCTTGAATTATTTGTCTAATTTTATCTGTTATTTTACATTTTTTTTACTACGTAAATATGAATACAACTGGCAACATGACTTGCCAGTTGTATTCATATTTAGAGCCCTCTAGACATGAAATAACACCCCTATAGTCACCTTTATGCTCACATTACCCAATATAGTGGATTTAATTACCATTATTAGAGCCCTCTAGACATGAAATAACACCCCTATAGTCACCTTTATGCTTACATTACCCAATATAGTAGAAATAATTACCATTATTAGAGCCCTCTAGACATGAAATAACACCCCTATAGTCACCTTTATGCTTACATTACCCAATATAGTAGATATAATTACCATTATTAGAGCCCTCGAGACATGAAATAACACCCCTATAGTGACCTTTATGCTCAATATAGGAGATATAATTACCATTATTAGAGCCCTCTAGACATGAAATAACACCCCTATAGTCACCGCTGACATGCGTGCATCCCATAAATTGACGCAGTCTTTGAAAAGAGGGGGGGGGGCGGCTCCCCCCCTATATGAATACAACTGGCAACATGACTTGCCAGTTGTATTCATATTTACGTAGTAAAGTGTGTTAAAAGTTGAAATACTTGTTAAAATTTAAATATGTTAAAATTTGAAATCTGGCGGGCCGGATTCAAACGCTTGGTGGGCCGCATGTGGCCCCCGGGCCGTACTTTGCCCACCCCTGCTCTAGACCCTTTTAGTATAAGATGACGATTCTTATGCAGGGTGTTCGGGTCAATACGGTACTTTTATGCCAATACAACAGAAATGACTACTTACAAAAATAACTTCATTAGGCAGTAATAGTAATAGTACACAACAGTAATAGTACATAATAAATGTATTACTGCATAATATGCAGTAATAATATATGCATTATATTATTAATATGCATTATATTATATTACATTAACGTCAGCAGTGGTATGTCCGACATGATGGAGCGGGAAAAAGTTCCCCTCCCATTCCATGTGGAAGTGGTTTTCGGATTCTTTGTTTGAAACACTTAAGTTTAGAATTGGAGGACTAACTAGTCAGCTGACTAACCTCGCTATGCACAAGGCGACGAGGCGAGCAGCCACGCACCCCTCCTGCTGCTGTTCGATGCCGTCGCAAGGTCACACTCTCCGTCAATTCCCAGCCTTGACGGACAGTAAAAGAATCATCCAACATGGCCGCTAAGCACTCAAACCGCCTTTGATGCAAATCCCTTCATCCGTACGAATATCCAACAGGCAGCTTACACACGGAAATACATTCCGGGGAACGCTTCCAACCCATTTAGTGCAGTAGGAATGTAGCGCGTTTGATTCCGGCTTCAGATAAGAAGCACCGTGATGGTCGAAAGGGAGGCGCAGGGTCGGCGCTCATCCCTCCTGGAGGCGCACTGAATCAGCGGCCTGGGTGTTTTGTGTGCCGCCACTGTGAAGGTTGATGATCCAGATGTTGACCCCCCCCCCCCCCACGCTCCTGCACTATGTAAAAGCCCCCACCTATCCTCCATCCAGGTTCGTCACTCGGCCGGCACCTCTTTTAATGAGAACAAGCGCTCATAAAAGTGATGCGGGGGCCTTTGAACGAACCTTTAGCATCACTCGTCAGTGTTGTTGGTACGTAAGAGTGAGTAGGGGGGGGTTGGGGGGGGGGTAGCTCTCAACAACTTAACACCAGCGCATGGGAAGGAGGGGTCCTCGGTTGGTGGGGGCGGACCTGCTTTGTCTCTAACTTGGACCTCGACTCCTGTCTTGTCTTTCTTTAGCACATTTTTCCCATTTCAAGTCATTTTTAAGCTCCGTTTATTATTGATAAAATGATGCTAATTGTAGGAGACCAGGGTTCGATTCCACCCTCGGCCATCTCTGTGTGGAGTTTGCATGTTCTCCCCGTGCATGTGTGGGGTTTTTTTTCCGGGTACTCCGGTTTCCTCCCACATTCCAAAAACATGCTAGGTTAATTAGCGACTCCAAATAGTCCATAGGTATGAATGTGAGTGTGAATGGTTGTTTGTCTATATGTGCCCTGTGATTGGCTGGCCACCAGTCCAGGGTGTACCCCGCCTCTCGCCCCAAGACAGCTGGGATAGGCTCCAGCACCCCCGCGACCCTCGTGAGGATAAGCGGTAGAAAATGAATGAATGAGTTTTCCTCCTATTTTTTGTGGAAGTGGTAACTTTTTGGCTTCTTATTTTGTCTTTCCCCACCCTCGGCCATCTTTGTGTGGAGTTTGCATGTTCTCCCCGTGCATGCGTGTGTTTTCTCCGGGTACTCCGGTTTCCTTCCCACATTCCAAAAACATGCTAGGTTAATTAGCGACTCCAAATTGTCCATAGGTATGAATGTGAGTGTGAATGGTTGTTTGTCTATATGTGCCCTGTGATTGGCTGGCCACCAGTCCAGGGTGTATCCCGCCTCTCGCCCCAATACAGCTGGGATAGGCTCCAGCACCCCCGCAACCCTCGTGAGGATAAGCGGTAGAAAAAGAATGAATGAATGAGTTTTCCTCCTATTTTTTGTGGAAGTGGTAACTTTTTGGCTTCTTATTTTGTCTTTCCCCACCCTCGGCCATCTTTGTGTGGAGTTTGCATGTTCTCCCCGTGCATGCGTGGGTTTTCTCCGGTTTCCTCCCACATTCCAAAAACATGCTAGGTTAATTAGCGACTCCAAATTGTCCATAGGTATGAATGTGAGTGTGAATGGTTGTTTGTCTATATGTGCCCTGTGATTGGCTGGCCACCAGTCCAGGGTGTACCCCGCCTCTCGCCCCAAGACAGCTGGGATAGGCTCCAGCACGATCCTTGTGAGGATAAGCGGTAGAAAATGAATGAATGAATGAGTTCTCCTCCTATTTTGTGTGGAAGTGGTAACTTTTTGTTTTTTTATTTTGTCTTTCCCCACCTTCGGCCATCTCTTTGGGGAGTTTGCATGTTCTCCCCAAAAACATGCTAGGTGAATTAGCGACTCCAAATTGTCCATAGGTATGAATGTGAGTGTGAATGGTTGTTTGTCTATATGTGCCCTGTGATTGGCTGATTGGCGACCAGTCCAGGGTGTACCCCGCCTCTTGCTCCAAGACAACTGGGATAGGCTCCAGCAACCCCCGCGACCCTCGTGAGGAAAAAGCAGTAGAAAATGAATGAATGATGCTAATTGTGCTAATTGCATACAGTTGTTTTTTGCTGGTGTCCCCGCCACGGAAACGTTACGTGTCATCGTCCTCCAGTTCATAAGCATGTTTTTTATGGCAACACCGACTGTTTAACTTTAGCTTTGGCTTTAGCTCCGCCTCCAGCTCCACCAGTGATGCACTTTTATCGAGGACATGTTTATGTACTCGAGTTGTTTTCTCACGTCCATATGGTTCTGCTTGTGTGATTTGGACCGAGGACAAATACAGGAATGAGTACAGGGAATCAGACATCCCGAGAGCGAGATACCGGGGTGCAATCTGATAAAGTGAAATACAAGAAGTTGACATATATAGAGGTAATAAAATATTACAATTTATGACTAAGTTTTTTTTTTTTTTTTTTTTTTAACTGATCGTTATTCCTCTGTTGGAGAATATTGTTTGGAAAGTATGAATTATAAGGAAATCATTTATACGTATATGCAACCGACTAAAGAATCCAAGCAAATCAATATGTAAAATATGCAACACATGCACTTGAATGCAACATTTTAGTGCAATGTTATGCAATTGTTCTTCTTCTAACTGACTTTATTCATATCATATTTTCACTTTATTCTGGTAACTGTCATTTTTTTCTTTAATATAATTTTCCAAAAATGACCATGTTATTTTTCTCATATTATGACTTTAAAACAATAGTCTTTTTTAATGTTTTTTAAAGTTTTTGCCCACCAAAACAATATTATTTATATATATATATCTTTTTTTTTTAATTGTATTTTTCAAATGTGCCGTGCACAAATTAAAAAAAAATAAATAATATGATAAAAAATATGATTAAAATATATATATATATATTAAAAATCTTTTTGGCACAGCACATTTTAAAAATGTTAAAAAATGATAAAAATATATATATATTTTAATCATATTTTTTAAATGTGTCAAGCACGAATAAAAAAAATGAAACAATAATATGATTAAAAAATACGATAAAAAAAGTGTATATATATATATTTAATTGTTTTTGGCAGAGCACATTTTAAAAATGTTAAAAAATGATAAATATATATATATATATATATATATATATATATATATATATATATATATATATATATATATATATTTTTGGCACAGCACATTTTAAAAATGTTAAAAATATGATAAAATATATATTTTTTTATCGTATTTTAAAAATGTGCCGTGCCAAAATAAAATAAATAAATAAATAAATAAAACTAAAAAAAAAAGTAAAACCAGTTGTGTGTCATGAGCATAGTGACTGGATCTAGTTTACTGCTGTTGTTTTTTTCCCAGTGCGTCCCAGTCACGTATTGCCGAAGCGGAAAGAAGCGTTTGTACCATTCTTTTGCCGGATAAGTCAAAAGTTCGAGGTCTGTTGTTGTTTTAAGAGCTGGGAGAAACTAGTGGGATGCAGGCACTCGCTGGGGCGGAGTCACGTCCTTTATGACTCACGTTGCCTCTTCATGTACGGCCCCTTGATGGATGGATGGATGGATGGATGGATGGATGGATGGGAGGTCCGGAATATTGTTTGGTTTTTTTTCCCCCAACCGTATAAACACAGTATTATAACACGCTTTAGCATCACTTCCACTTTTTTCACAGTCTGCTACCCTTGGAATCGGGTACCGAGCACATTTTTTAGCAACGTGGATGTTTGTGATCCGTTTACACAAGGACTTGTCACGCGGAATGACTTTATTGGCTGCAAATGCCCAGCTGCTTTATCCGTGGGAGATCTCACTTGATCCCGTCAGCCAGACGTGACAAAGTATCTTGTCTGGGGAAGCTAATTTGATTTTTCCCTCATTTGCATGTGAACTTTTAAACCCCTTTTCTCTTTTTTTTTTTTTCTTCCTGTAATATGAATACATGAATTCCACACATATTACAGATATATATTGACACTGTATAAACCTTGCAATGCTACATACACTCGGTGTTCCCAGCATTCACTCGTTAGCCACGGTGAAATATAGTGCGATAGTCATTTACAGCGGGAACCCGGAACCCTGGACTGGTGGCACATATAGACAAACAACCATTCACACTCACATTCATACCTATGGACAATTTGGAGTCGCTAATTAACCTAGCATGTTTTTGGAATGTGGGAGGAAACCGGAGTACCCGGAAAAAACCCACGCATGCACGGGGAGAACATGCAAACTCCACACAGAGATGGCCGACGGTGGGGAAGGACAAAATAAAAAGTCAAAAAGTTACCACTTCCACACAAATTAGGAGAACTCATTCATTCATTCATTTTCTACCGCTTATCACAATGTCACGTGGGTGCTGGAGCCTATCCCAGCTGTCTTCGGGCAAGAGGTGGGGTACACCCTGGACTGGTGGCCAGCCAATCACAGGGCACATATAGACAAACAACCATTCACACTCACATTCATACCTATGGACAATTTGGAGTCGCTAATTAACCTAGCATGTTTTTGGAATGTGGGAGGAAACCGGAGTACCCGGAAAAAAAACCCACGCATGCACGGTGAGAACATGCAAACTCCACACAGATGGCCGAGGGTGGGGAAAGGCAAAAAAAATTACCACTTCCACACAAAATAGAACTCATTCATTCATTCATACTTATGGACAATTTTGAAGTCGCTAATTAACATGTTTAGCATGTTTTTTGGAATGTGGGAGGAAACCGGAGAAAACCCACTCATGCACGGGGAGAACATGCAAACTCATGTTGGAATTGAACTCGGGTCTTCTAGTTGTGAGGCATGTGCGCTAACCACTTGACCACCGTGCAAATCGGCAATGTTGCTTGTCAAAATTTTGCCACTTTGGTGTCAAAATGATGACTCAATTCTTTTTCCACCTACCAAAATCCCACCCATGTGGACTGGATCCGGATTCAGTGTGTGTGTGTGTGTGTGTGTGTGTCGGGTGATAGAAGAGAAGAGGAGTTGAACTTTGGGGAAGCGGCTTTTCGCACCCCAAAGCAAGAAAGCTCGATAAGATCACAGCAGAGGCGAACGCAGCTGGAAGCCTTCCTGACTTGACCCCATTTCTCCGCCTCCCTCAAATTCCTCCACTCCTCTCTTGTCTTTTTTTTTTTTTTTTTTTTTCATCTTACCTTCCAACATCCAATCTCCTGCGTCCACCCATCTTTTCACTCCCAGCCCACTCCATTATTCTTCATTTTCCAAACAATGTCCTCACGTCTGGAGCTTCCTCCGCTCGTATTTTTTTTTCTCCTCCTTCTGTGTCGCATCTCCCATTTTATTACTGCCTCCTCTTCATCTCCCCCCCCCCCTCACTCCTTCGCAGCAGGACCTCGGTAAAGTGGGGTCAACCTTTAACATTTAATGCTGTGTCTCTGCGATGTTTGGGCCCCGCTCTTTGACCACCTTCACTCGTCCAGGACCCTCCGAAGTGACTGATTGCCTTTCATGTTTTCCCCAAGGTCGTGTCCTTGACATGACAGTAGGCCCCGCATTTCAAAGGCCGGCTTGAATGTTTTGATTTTACAAATTTTACATTTGTGGGTCAAAGACAAAGCAAAAATAGCGCAAAGCGGCTGTGCTTGTTATCTTTCGTGTCCTGTTTTTAAATATGGTCCCGTGAAGCCAAGGGGAGGGGGTCAATTTCTTTAGACACGTGCACTTGAATGCAACATTTTACATGCAATGTTCTTCTTGTCACTGACTTTATTCACATCGTATGTTCACTTTATTCTGTGGAATTTCTTCTTTAATATCATTTTCTAAAAATGACAGTTGTCTTTTTTTCTTTTTTATATTTTTTAAATTTTATATTTGTTTTTTTTAAATTTTATATATATGTTTGTTTTGTTTTTTGTTTTTGTAGTATTTATATAGTATTATATAGTATTTTTAGAATATATATATATATGTGTGTGTGTGTGTGTATAATTGGTCTACAGCACATTCTAAAAATACTATAAAATATATGTGTATTCTAAAAATACTAGATACTATATAAATACTATAAAAACAAAACAAACAAACAATATATATATATATATATAAAATTTTAAAAATACTATAAAAAATATATATACCAATTATACACATATATATTCTAAAAATACTATATAAATACTACAAAAACAAAACAAACAATATATATATATATATATACGTATATAAAATTAAAAAAATATATATATACAATTTTAAAAATACTATATAAATATATATATACCATTTATACACATATATATTCTAAAAATACTATATAAATACTACAAAAACAAAAACAATATATATATAAAATTTAAAATATATCTAAAATTAAAAAATATATAAAAAAGAAAAAAGACATTGTTTTAAAGTCATATGAGCAAAAAATTAACTGTGTGTGTGTATATATATTATTATTTTTTGTTAGTATTTTTAGAATGTGCAGTGGACCATTTTTTAAAAATATTTATATATATATATATTAGATATTTTTTTAATTGTCTATGCCACATTCTAAAAATACTATTAAAATATATATTAAAAAAAATATATATATATATATTTTTTTTTAATTGTATTTTTTGAATGTGCCGTTAAAATAAAAAAAAAAAAACAAAAAAAAAACAGCAGTGTGTCATGAGCATAGTGACTGGAGCTACATTATTGCTGAAGCTGTTTTAATATGGTCCCGTGAAGCCAGGGTCAGGTGGTCAATTTCTTTAAAAAAAAAAAAAAAAAGAAAATTCATAACGAGGAAGTGTAAGCGAAGGAGGGAATGTGAGCTGCGCGGTGTCTTGGAATGATTGTGGTGTATATTTAGCTTTGCTCGGATAGCAACACAAAGACAGCTGTTGTTGCACTTCTATTTTAGCCGCCTTAACCAGACCCCCCCCACCCCCACCCCCCTGTCTGTAAATAGTCGGCACTGTGTGAGACGCATTATTGTCAAATATTATTACAAGCCTGGATTTCACTGTCTGGGAACTTACGTCCACTGAAGCTAATCTGCAGCTAGCTTTGTTTACCCTCCTCCTCGCATCCAGTAATCATCCTCTGGCTGTAACCTTGCAACCTTTTGACCCCCCCCCCCCCCGAAAAGTGTCATCCCACAATCTCTCTCCACGTAAGCCTTAAAACCTAAACAAGTCCTATTTAGTGTGGCCAAAACAGGATGCCTGAAACACAGAACACCCCCCCCCCAATTCCACGCACACTCGTCTCCCGTTTCCACCGGGGACTGGACGTCCGTCAGCACCCTGGCATGGGTCTCCAGTCATATTGTGGAGTGGGAAGTCTTGGATGAGTGATGGGGTGAAGAATGAGGTTGGAGAAAAAGCAAGAATATAAAACCAGAAGCTGACTAATGAAAATAAACCTTTTGGGAAATGAAACCATAAAGACCATAAAGGACCATAAAGGACTCGTATGATCCAGGTTTTCAACCATTTTGGAATCGTCTCAGAGGTGTATTTCAAGGGTGTCGGCCCAAATCCAGCCTAGATGGAATTTAGACCATTTAAAAGGACTTTTTAGTTTTTTGGCATCACACCTTTTTTATGTCACATTTATAACCCTTCAGCTCCCATGTCTCTGTAGTTGGCATTTTAAGACGTGTAGTGAAGCCCCATGTTTAAATACAAGTGATACTATGTAGTACTCAGGTCATTGAAACATCAACCATAGCATGTCTGACATGCCTCTGAATATTATTAATATTATAATATTAAATATCCTCCCATCCCGTGTGGAAGTGGTAATTTTTTGGTTTAACCCAGAGCGTTTTTTTTTTTTTTCAGAAGTTTGTGATGGGAATAAATTGTGTGTGTATAATGACATGACCAGGCTCAGAATTTGTCAGATCCCACTCTTCACTAGCATTTTAAGACGTGTAGTGAAGCCACAGGTTTACATACAAGTGATACTATGTAGTAATCTGGTCATTAAAACATCAGCACTGCATAAAGTCAGCCATAGCATGTCTGGCATGATAAAGTGGGGATAAAAAAAAATATCCTCCCATCTCGTGTGGAAGTGGTAGTTTTTTTGGTTTAACCCAGAGTGTTTTTTTTCTTTCAAAAGTTTGTGATGGGAGTAAATTTACTAATTTAATGTATGTATAATGACATGACCAGGCTCAGAATTTGTCAGATCCCAGTCTCCACTAGCATTTTAAGACGTGTAGTGAAGCCACATGTTTAAATACAAGTGATACTATGTAGTGCTCAGGTCATTGAAACATCAACCATAGCATGTCTGATATGCCTCTGAATATTATTAATATTATAATATTAAATATCCTCCCATCCCGTGTGGAAGTGGTAATTTTTTGGTTTAACCCAGAGCGTTTTTTTTTCTTTCAGAAGTTTGTGATGGGAGTAAATTGTGTGTATAATGACTACTACTATATACTATACTATACTATGTAGTACTCAGGTCATTGAAACATCAACCATAGCATGTCTGACATGCCTCTGAATATTAAGTGGGGATAAAAAAAAAATATCCTCCCATCCCGTGTGGAAGTGGTACTTTTTTGGTTTAATATTATAAAATATTATTATTATTATTATTATAGTAATAATAATATATAATAGTAATATTAATAATATTATAATAGTAATAATAATTATATTATGATTATTATTCTCCCACGGATACTACTGGCTATGCCACGATATGTTTTGTTACATTCTCACTAGTGCTGGGCGATATATCCATTTATTTATCCATCTTGATATATTCTTCAAACTAACTCTTCTCGTTCCTCCTCAACTTCCCGGGATCATATTTCTCAATGTCACCAGTAGCGAAAACAACATTCCCATTCTAATCCGTGTTTCTTTTTTCATAATCCGGAACACACGCAACACAGACTCCCATGCATTAATATTTCTATGGAAAGTAGGAGATCAGGACTAAGCATGTATGAGAGGGTAAGAGGTGCAGGGGGGTGCAGGACCGGCCCAAAGGGTCAAACGGTCCTCCACAAAAACCAGATCAGATGACCTTGCTTTAATGGCCTTGAAGTGTCCGTCTGTCTGCCTGTCAGTTTGCTGCTCTGTTTACTGGCCTGCCCGCTGTCAATCATCAGTCTCTTAGACACACGGCCCCTCAGACCAGTTCCTGACCCCAGGCTCTGATACCAGACTCATTCAAGCTGAATCCAGTTAGTCGTGAACCAGACCCCAACGAGGACGCCTAACCTGCTTCCTGATCGCCAACTAACATGTAACACGCATGCTAGCACATACATAATGATAATAATACCGAACATACATGCAAGGCAGGGGTCTCAAACATGCGGCCCGCGGGCCAAATGCGGCCCGCCAGATGCCAGTTTGAGGAAGTTTAATGTTGAAATGACAGCTTAAAGCTGTGTGCACACCGGACACAATTAACATGATTAAATTATTCAAATTATTCAAAATATTCAAATTAAATTTTTACATTTTTAAAAATTACAATTAAAATTAAAATCTTATTTTGTGTATAGAAAAATAAAAATTAAGATATTTGAGAACAGTGGAATGTTTTATCAGATATTGTTTTATTGATTTTTTCCCCCAGTTTTTAATAAATGCATTTTGTTTTTTTTTTTTTTGAAAACCAGATGCGGCCCGGTTTCACCCAGAACCAAGATCCCAAAAATTTAAATTGAAATTACATTTTTTAAATATTTTTTTAATTTTTAAAAAAATGTTTTTTAAAAAATTGAAATTTTTTTTTTTAATGTAAACATTTTTTTTAATTAAAATTAAATGTAAAATTAAAATTTTAATCTTATTTTGTGTATAGAAAAATAAAAATTAAGATATTTGAGAACAGTGGAATGTTTTATCAGATATTGTTATTGATTTTTTTCCCCAGTTTTTAATAAATGCATTTTGGGTTTTTTTTGAAAACCGGATGCGGCCCGGCTTCACCCAGAACCTAGCTCTCGAAAATTAAAATTGAAATTGAAATAAAAATTTTTAAATATTAAAAAAAATTTTTTTTGTTTTTAAAAATTGAATTTTTTTTAATTTAAAAAAAAATTAAATTTAAAATTAAAATTTTAATCTTATTTTGTGTATAGAAAAATAAAAATTAAGATATTTGAGAACAGTGGAATGTTTTATCAGATATTGTTTTATTGATTTTTTTCCCCAGTTTTTAATAAATGCCTTTTGGGTTTTTTTTGAAAACCGGATGCGGCCCGACTTCACCCAGAACCTAGCTCTCGAAAATTAAAATTGAAATTGAAATTAAAATTTTTAAATATTTAAAAAAATTTTTTTTTTGTTTTTAAAAAATTTAATTTTTTTTAATAAAAAAAAAAAATTTAAATTAAAATTTTAATCTTATTTTGTGTATAGAAAAATAAAAATTAAGATATTTGAGAACAGTGGAATGTTTTATCAGATATTTTGGTGTGGAAAACCGGAACCAAAGTACTAAAAAAGTGTAGGGTATAGCAGAAGCAAAAGCATTGAAGATATATATTTTTTTTTTTTATTGATTTTTTTCTTCCAGTTTTTAATAAATGCTTTTTGGGTTTTTTGAAAACCTGATGCGGCCCGGCTTCACCCAGAACCTAGCTCCGGTGGCCCCCAGGTAAATTGAGTTTGAGACCCCTGATGCAAGGGATGGCGAAACTCGGATCCTGGATGTAAACCATCATGACTTCGACTCTGCACGCCAGAGTGGACGGGAAAGTAATCGACATAAAAAGCGTGGAAATCTTTTGACGCCCACGCCAAGCCACTCTTGCTGGTTATAATTGTGCATGCGGTCTTTGGCTCCTTCGCTGTCATATTTGTGCAATGTGAGTCGCCTTTGCGGTATCGTCACTTGGGGTATTATTATTATGACAAGCTAAAAGACGGCTCGTCTTTACGGTAATTAAAGTATCTTCAGAGGGAAAATCTTCCTTTTTTCATGCAGCTTTCACACACTCCCGTCCAAGCAGGCATGTGTGCACACTATGCGTACGTACTGTTTTTTTTTATGCAAGTGCGGCACACATGTGGAGGATATGATGACGCTTTGCATATGGAAGTGGAATCGTGTAGCAGCTGACTTCAGGGACGCAGTTTGGGACCGGAATAACTTGCCTCAAGCAGGTCTTGGACTGTTGGACTGATAGGTGATATGACGGCATTTATTTTATATTTACACATATAGACAAACAACCATTCACACTCACATTCATACCTATGGACAATTTGGAGTCGCTAATTAACCTAGCATGTTTTTGGAATGTGGGAGGAAACCGGAGTACCCGGAGAAAACCCACGCATGCACGGGGAGAACATGCAAACTCCACACAGAGATGGCCGAGGGTGGGGAAAGACAAAATAAGAAGCCAAAAAGTTACCACTTCCACACTAAATAGGAGGAGAACTCATTCATTTTCTACCGCTTATCCTCACAAGGGTCGCAAGGGGTGCTGGAGCCTATCCCAGCTGTCTTCAGGCAAGAGGCGGGGTACACCCTGGACTGGTGGCCAGCCAATCACAGGGCACATATAGACAAACAACCATTCACACTCACATTCATACCTATGGACAATTTGGAGTCGCTAATTAACCTAGCATGTTTTTGGATGCAACATACAAACTCCAAACAAAAATTTGCCGAGGGGGGAATTGAACTTGGGTCTCTTAGCTGTGAGGCCTACGCGCTAACCACACCAGTGCAGCGGAAAAAGTTTCTCCGGGTACTCTGGTTTCCTCCCACATTCCAAAAACATGCTAGGTTAATTAGCGACTCCAAATTGTCCATAGGTATGAATGTGAGTGTGAATGGTTGTTTGTCTATATGTGCCCTGTGATTGGCGGGCCACCAGTCCAGGGTGTACCCCGCCTCTCGCCCGAAGACAGCTGGGATAGGCTCCAGCAACCCCCGCAACCCTCGTGAGGATAAGCGGTAGAAAATGAATGAATGAATGAGTTCTCCTCCTGTTTTGTGTGGAAGTGGTTACTTTTTTGGCTTCTTATTTTGTCTTTCTTCACCCTCGGCTATCTCTGTGTGGAGTTTGCATGTTCTCCCCGGGTACTCTGGTTTCCTCCCACATTCCAAAAACATGCTAGGTTAATTAGCGACTCCAAATTGTCCATAGGTATGAATGTGAGTGTGAATGGTTGTTTGTCTGTATGTGCCCTGTGATTGGCTGGCCGACCAGTCCAGGATGTACCCTGCCTGAAGACGGCTGGGATAGGCTCCAGCACCCCTGTGACCCTTGTGAGGACAATAAAAAAATGAATGAATGAATGGTCATTGATAGTGTATCAACAGTGCCTCCTCTGGTTGCAGCCAAGTAGTGCACTCTTTGAATCTATTAATGAAAGTATTCCATTGAAAGTATATTGAAGTATATTTTCAAGGTTATGATTCTCCATATTTCCGTTCATAAAGTTGTACTTGATGTACAAGAGACGCCATGACTAATCCATGTACCGCAGAAATAAGATGCTAATGCTAAATAAGTTGTTTCTGAAGCGTTTCCACAAGCGTGACATCCGTTCTTTCCACACCGTATCATTCATTTCTGGTCATACGGCCTCAAAAAACCGCTAGTTCAAAGCCCTGGCAGAGGTTGCAGACTTCCATCAATCTCTGTTTTTCG
Organism: Doryrhamphus excisus; assembly: GCF_037039965.1. Taxonomy (NCBI): domain Eukaryota; kingdom Metazoa; phylum Chordata; class Actinopteri; order Syngnathiformes; family Syngnathidae; genus Doryrhamphus; species Doryrhamphus excisus. The sequence continues at coordinate 3,163,167 of NC_136378.1, forward strand.
CTTTATCTGCATCACGTCGATGATGGATGTAGCGAGGTTAATGCAATGTAACTATTCATTTGTCATTTATGGATTAACTTTAATGATCATAATTGGACGGCGTGTCTGAAAATAATCAGTGTTCTTGTTCTTTCTCTCCTGTGGCCATTTTATGAAGATACAATTCAGTGTTTGACATGCGTCTTTTATATTGATTGTTCAAGTGATCTCCATGTTAATCCCAATCATGACTCAGGTTTTTTTTTTTTTTTCAAGCTCAGATGTAAATCCTCAGTTTGAACGACCCAAAAAAAAAAAAAAAACCTCAGTCGCTTCCAATTTAGCCCAACTCGCATGTCGTCCGATGGGCTTTGAGAGCTGTGATTTAGTCAAGATGTTTGCAGTTGCACAGGACTTGAACATAATACCGTAATTAGGTTGGCAGCACATTATTTGACAAAAAAGTTTTGGAGTGCTGCTCATGGCTGCTTTGTCCTCAGATCCCCGTTTTTTTTTTTTTTTTTAAACGTATTTTTCCTTTTCGTGTGCAGGGGTCTCAAACATGCGGCCCGCGGGCCAAATGTGGTCCGCGGGACACTAGTTTGAGGCCCCCGTCTTGATATGAAAGTTTAATGTTTGATATGGATGCTGTATGGTATCATGTACCCAGAAAAAAAATATTACGTTTGATTAATGTTCACGTTAAAGGTTAAATAACTGTTAATAGTTATCCTCCCTATCAGTGTGGAAGTGGTACGTTTTTTAAAACGTATTTTTCCTCGCCTCTGCAACATGTGTGCAGGGTTCTCAAACATGCGGCCCGCGGGCCAAATGTGGCCCGCATGACACTAGTTTGAGGCCCCCGCCTTGATATGAAAGTTTAATGTTTGATATGGATGCTGTATGGTATCATGTACCCAGAAAAAAATTATTACGTTTGATTAATGTTCATGTTAAAGGTTAAATAACTGTTAATAGTTATCCTCCCTATCAGTGTGGAAGTGGTAAGTTTTTTAAAACGTATTTTTCCTCGCCTCTGCAACATGTGTGCAGGGTTCTCAAACAGGCGGCCCGCGGGCCAAATGTGGTTCGCAGGACACTAATTTGAAGCCCCCGCCTTGATATGAAAGTTTAATGTTTGATATGGATGCTGTATGGTATCATGTACCCAGAAAAAAATTATTAGGTTTGATTCATGTTCATGTTAAAGGTTAAATAACTGTTAATAGTTATCCTCCCTATCCGTGTGGAAGTGGTAAGTTTTTGGCTATTTAAGTTTAAAAGAAATAACTTGGAGGCTACCGTTTAGGTCGCTAGCTCTCTAGTTTGCGAGTTAGCATGTGTCTCAAGACCCTGCAGTTGCGCAATATGTTGTAAATCAGGGGTCTCAAACACGCGGCCGGCGGGCCAAATGTGGCCCGCAGGACACTAGTTTGAGGCCCCCGCCTTGATATGAAAGTTTAATGTTAGTGCGGCCCGCGCAAGTTTTTATATGGATGCTGTATGGTATCATGTACCCAGAAAAAATTATTACGTTTGATTAATGTTCATGTTAAAGGTTAAATAACTGTTAATAGTTATCCTCCCTATCCGTGTGGAAGTGGTAAGTTTTTGTCTATATGTGCCCTGTGATTGGCTGGCCACCAGTCCAGGGTGTACCCAGACAGCTGTGATAGGCTCCAGCGCCCCCGCGACCCTCGTGAGGATAAGCGGTAAAAAATGAATGAATAAGTGAGTTCTCCTCCAATTTTGTGTGGAAGTGGTAACCTTTTGGTTTCTTATTTTGTCTTTCCCCACCCTCGGCCATCTGTGTGTGGAGTTTGCATGTTCTCCCCAAAAACATGCTAGGTTAATTAGCGACTCCAAATACTAGCCCAGCCTCAGATACCAGAACAACAGAGTACAGTTTTCGGAGGCTTATTCCGTCGGTCCCATCGGGTATTTACTGTCCATCCAACCATTGTGAACTCATGTGTCACCAGACACGCTTGCTAGCTAAAGAGCATGCGAAGGAGCACTCGTTCCAAATTCCTTCGACTGTTTTCATTGTGTCTCTACGGAGGGATGAGTCCAGCAGGGTTAAATTTAGGCTTCCATGTTTCAGTTCTTCTTCTATTGTCAGACAGCAGACACAAGTGTGGCGGACAGCGGGGGCTTAGTATGTGTCTCTGTGTGTGGGGGGTGGGGGTGGGGGGGGCGCTGTGGTGGGCCGTTTAATACTCAGATGATCAAGTCCAGAGACCAGAGATGATGAGAAAGATCATCACCTCGGTTGAGAGACAGATAGCCAGGAACAGATGCGGCAGCGGATGAAGCAAAGGGGTGAAGCAAAGGGATGCAAACAGAGTGATGGACAGATGGAGGTGTGAAATGAAAGCAGGAGAGAGAGGAGGTCGACCCTGACGGCGATCACAGGGGTCGTGACCTTCTGACAGGTGTGGCGGATGGATGCCATAGCTGCAGCCTTGCAGGGGGGGGCGGACGACAGATCACAGGTCCGCTCGTCTTTTGGTCTTTCCGCCGTACCGCCAATGACATTCCGACTTTATTGTGCGGACGTTTGTGTTAGTGGGTGTTCCACAGTCCTTCAGAAACAGAAGGCGGTTCATTGACTTGCATAAAACCAGTATCTGGTCTGAGGACCACTATTGGTCTCAAATTGTCCAATGCTCCGGATGCATTGGTCCATGGTGGTGGTGGGGTGTGTGTGTTACAGCCTTTTATTGGATCCACGACCATCACCTTATGTTGCGACATGATAATGCATCAGTACACAATTCCGGGAAGCTGAAAACATCCCAGTTCTTGCCTGGCCAGCATCCTCACCAGACTTCACCATCCAGTCTAAGGTTTCACTGAACCACCTAAACCTAAAAATTGGACTCCAACGTATCTTCATTCATTCATTCATTTTCTACTGCTTATCCTCACGAGGAACGTGCTGGAGCCTATCCCAGCTGTCTTCGGGCGAGAGGCGGGGTACACCCTGGACTGGTGGCCAGCCAATCACAGGGCACATATAGACAAACAACCATTCACACTCACATTCATACCTATGGACAATTTGGAGTCGCTAATTAACCTAGCATGTTTTTGGAATGTGGGACGAAACCGGAGTACCCGGAGAAAACCCACGCATGCACGGGGAGAACATGCAAACTCCACACAGAGATGGCCGAGGGTGGGGAAAAACAAAATAAAAAGCCAAAAAGTTACCACTTCCACACAAAATAGGAGGAGAACTCATTCATTCATTCATTTTCTACCGCTTATCCTCACAAGGGTCGCGGGGTGCTGGAGCCTATCCCAGCTGTCTTCAGGCGAGAGGCGGGGTACACCCTGGACTGGTGGCCAGCCAATCACAGGGCACATATAGACAAACAACCATTCACACTCACATTCATACCTATGGACAATTTGGAGTCGCTAATTAACCTAGCATGTTTTTGGGGAGAACATGCAAACTCCACACACAGATGGCCGAGGGTGGGGGAAAGACAAAATAAAAAGCCAAAAAGTTACCACTTCCACACAAAATATGAGGAGAACTCATTAATTAATTCATTTTTTACCGCTCATCCTCACAAGGATCGTGCTGGAGCCTATCCCAGCTATCTTCGGGCGAGAGACGGGGTACACCCTGGACTGGTGGCCAGCCAATCACAGGGCACATATAGACAAACAACCATTCACACTCACATTCATACCTATGGACAATTTGGAGTCGCTAATTAACCTAGCATGTTTTTGGGGAGAACATGCAAACTCCACACACAGATGGCCGAGGGTGGGGAAAGACAAAATAAAAAACCAAAAACTTACCACTTCCACACAAAATAGGAGGAGAACTCATTCATTCATTCATTTTCTACCGCTTATCCTCACAAGGATCGTGCTGGAGCCTATCTCAGCTGTCTTCGGGCAAGAGGCGGGGCACACCCTGGACTGGTGGCCAGCCAATCACAGGGCACATATAGACAAACAACCATTCACACTCACATTCATACCTATGGACAATTTGGAGTCGCTAATTAACCTAGCATGTTTTTCACCTCGATGGTGACAAACGGAGTATTCGAACACAAACGAAATGCATCTTCAGATGCACAAAGCAACACATTTCAGTCGCAAGCACGATTAGACTTGAAGTAGACGAGGCCTCATTGCACACCGGTGACCCTTGGACATGTCGCACCAATAATTCAGCTCCTGCTGGAAGATCTGTTAGGACCCCTCATTAGCTCCCGACTCGGAGCTTTTATACCACCTGATACCCAAATGAGCGAGAGACACCTCGGTGACAAAACACACCCGTAAATCACCCTCCTTGGCGAGGCAATGTGCCGTCCCACTTAAGTATGACATCACAAAATTCCAAATGGGAATCACATGTGGCTTCCTGCTAAGTCAAGTCAATAAGAACGGGAGGAGGATGGAGCGTTCCGAGGGTGTCGGGAGGCGAAGCTTGCGGTTTGATGATCTGTGTCCAGCCTGTGTGTGTGTGTGCGGTAGATTGCGTTTGTGTGTGGTGCAAAGGGATCCGCCAGATCTTCCGTGATGGAGGCCAGGATGCCAGGCACCCTGGGGGAATGCTGGGAATGCCGAATGCCCTTTCACAGTGACCCGCGTTTGCTGTGTGTTTGAGTGGAAGATAATTGAGAAACGTAAGGGAGTAAGCTAGTGGCCTTGAAGGCTCTATTGCCCCCCCCCCCTCTAAACCCCCCCCCGCCCTTTTATGAGCACAGTGACCCTGCAGCGATGCTCCACAGCCAGACTAAATGGCCTAATACATTTTCCACGCCTGCCTTTGTAATTAAACTCTCATCTTACCGAGCGCCGTTCATTTAAAAGGCTCGCACCTTCTCACGCGACGGGTTCCATATTAACAATTTTCATTAAAATTCTCACTTAAGACAATCCAAACATATTTCAGGAAATGAACCGCTCTGGATAGCATCACAGATGACATGCACTCTGTTCCAGTAATGAAAATACAGGGTCAGATAAAATGATCTGTAGGTTAAATAAAACGCAAATAAAGTAAAGACAAATTTACATATAATGCCATTTTGGTTTCAAGTTGGTAACCCGTAACAAAATGGTGTTTCCAAGCTGGTACGGGATCATGTCTACTAAGATTGAAGTGCAAACGGAACGCTTGTTGTGTTGCAGTTACCGATTTGTTTGTTTTGATAAATGTTTCCATCACCGGTCCAATTCATGGCAGCAACTGAAAAATAATCGAAAAACAATGGCGTTATAAAGAAACAAAGCAAAATGGCATTATATGTACTTTTCGAAAATAAAAACACTTTTTTGTATTTTTACTTTATTTGTGTTTTATTTAAGCTACAAATTTGTCACATCATTTTGCCTGACGCTGTAGATAATGATAATGGCGTTATAAAGAAACTAAGCAAAATGGCATTATATGTACTTTTTGAAAATAAAAACTTTTTTGTATTTTTACTTTATTTGTGTTTTATTTAAGCTACAAATTTGTCACATCATTTTGCCTGACCCTGTAGATAATGATAATGATAATGGCGTTATAAAGAAACTAAGCAAAATGGCATTATATGTACTTTTCGAAAATTAAAACTTTTTTGTATTTTTACTTTATTTGCCTTTTATTTAAGCTACAAATTTGTCAGATCATTTTGCCTGACACTGTAGATAATGATAATGGCGTTATAAAGAAACAAAGCAAAATGGCATTATATGTACTTTTCAAAAATTAAAACACTCTTTTGTATTTTTACTTTATTTGTGTTTTATTTAAGCTACAAATTTGTCACATCATTTTGCCTGACCCTGTAGATAATGATAATGGCGTTATAAAGAAACGAAGCAAAATGGCATTATATGTACTTTTCAAAAATTAAAACACTTTTGTATTTTTACTTTATTTGCCTTTTATTTAAGCTACAAATTTGTCACATAATTTTGCCTGATCCTAATAATGGCGTTTATAAAGAAACAAAGCAAAATGGCAAATTATATGTACTTTTCGAAAATAAAAAACACTTTTTTGTATCTTTACTTTATTTGCCTTTTATTTAAGCTACAAATTTGTCACATCATTTTGCCTGACCCTGTAGATAATGATAATGGCGTTATAAAGAAACTAAGCAAAATGGCATTATATGTACTTTTTGAAAATAAAAACTTTTTTGTATTTTTACTTTATTTGTGTTTTATTTAAGCTACAAATTTGTCACATCATTTTGCCTGACCCTGTAGATAATGATAATGGCGTTATAAACAAACAAAAAAAATGGCATTATATGTACTTTTCGAAAATATACTTTTTTGTATCTTTACTTTATTTGCGTTTTATTTAAGCTACGAATTTGTCACATCATTTTGCCTGACCCTGTAGATAATGATAATGATAATGGCGTTATAAAGAAACAAAGCAAAATGGCATTATATGTACTTTTCGAAAATAAAAACACTTTTTTGTATTTTTACTTTATTTGCCTTTTATTTAAGCTACAAATTTGTCACATCATTTTGTAGATCCAATCGATTTTTCACATTTTAATGTGTGTTTTAATGTGTGTTTCAAAGTCATCCACAAGAGAACTTAATCGAGGTCTAATGAAACACGATGAGTTCTAGGTAGACGTCACACACGAGGACAGTCGGAACTCTGAATATTCCTCACGTATGAAGGTCCTTTTCACCTGAAACTTCTGCTCGAATTACGTTCAATCGTTCAACAGCCGGCGCCGTGTTGGACTTGGAATCGGTCCACGGTGTTATCTTGGATCATTTTTAGTCTAAGTGAAACTTAAATCATTGAGTAAACAATCGATAAAAAAGATTTAGGAACCGTGAGTGACTTTGGGTGTGGATTTGTGGAGACATTTGTCTCCATGATAAGTCTATCAGTCATTTCTGGTCTTTGCATGAAGAATCCAGACCTTGTGTTTAGAATCCGTCATGCTCTTATCAGGACCGTTGTGGGGGTAAGGCATCCTGATCGATTGTCTGTGCTTGCTAATTGGATGGCTCTATTTTGTTAAATTGTGGACAACCCAGAAAAATCAGATTGGACTCGGACGAAGCGAAGAAAGACCCAGAAGACATAATGTGTTTGCTGTGACACATAGATCACCATCGGGAACGCTAAAGCCGAGCGGTGTCTTGCAGCATAGGAGCGAAGGCCATGTTTAGAGGAGCGTTGGAATGCTTTGGCACGTTGTCGTCCCGCTGCTACGGGCGATGGCGGTGTCGGGTTAAAGCGGGATCCTTGGTTACTTACATTCCTTTCATCCTCTCCCAATTCTGAGGGGGGTAAAACATACCGACAAGCCCACGGATGGAATCGGATCGCTGTATCACACACCCCGCCGCGGTCACGGTGCCATGGACTTCTTTGGCTTCTGTGCGCATAAACGTGCATCCCATTGGGAAGGGCACGATGACCTTGAGCTCATTTGCCTGTCATTGTTATCACGTCTGCTGTGCTACCCAATCCCTAATCCACTTAAATGTCCTCAATATGGGAGTAATTATTATTATTATTTTTCACTTTTTTTTTTGACACTCTGTGTGGTCATTTTAACTGCTTCTTACAATTCAGGCAGGTTTGATTCCCTCCCACAGTCAATCCACAACGACTAATTTATATGCAAAATGTAGTACTTTTTATTTTACTAGCGGTATTAGCTGGGTATATCACGATATCGCTAGCTCTAAATTGCAACACATGCACTTGTTGGACTCGGCATTTGACATTTAGCAGCAACTCGAATCCATTGATGGCCTTTAAGAGGGCAACGATGCCAAGACAACGAAATGATACAACCGCTGACCGTCGGACTAATTTTTGGACGTTTTCCATAACTTCCATATATGCTTTGCTATCGACAACAGTCAGATATATCGACTTGTAATATTTTATGTGCAATAATAAACATGTGTGATCTTTAATATGATATGCAGACCGCACAATGTTTGCATTAGAAGCGACTTAAAAACCAGCCAATGACGGTACAGGTGGACTGTGCAGAAAGGCGGGACTTACTGTCAGGTTACGCGGTAATAATGAACAAACACAAAATAAGACGCATCCTGCAATATGCAATATTCAAGCGATTTAGGAAAAAAGTACCAGATTTATTTTAAACATTTTGTTTCAATAAAAGTCATCAAAAATCATCACCATCACTGCACATTGTTGGGAGAGGTCCCGGGCTTCCCAGCATGCTTTGCGGCAATTTATATTGTTTTCAGCTAAACCGAACATTCTCCGACTGTCAACAAGTCAGAGAACTCGGACTAAGTATACAATTTTGGAAAGTTGCACATTTGTGCGTGGCACAAACATTCACAAATGAAACACTTATCTAAAATAAATTAATTAAAAATAAATAAAAATAAATAAATATATCCTAAAAATACAATAATAATAAATAAATAATAATAATAAAATTTATTAAAATAAAAATATATAAAATATATAATGTATACAATAAAAATATAGAGAAATATAGAGAATTAAAATTTTAGTTTTAATTAATTAAAATTTAATTGAATATTAAAATTATTAAAATTATTAAAATTATTAAAATTAATAAAATTAATAAAATTAATAAAATTAATAAAATTAATAAAATTAATAAAAGTATTAAAATTATTAAAAGTATTAACATTATTAAAATTATTAAAATGTAATTGAATATTAAAATTGAAATTATTGAAATTATTGAAATTATTGAAATTATTAAGATTATTAAAATTATCGAAATTAATAAAATTAATAAAATTAGAATTATTAAAATTAAACTAATTAAACAAATAAATAAAAAAATAACTATATTAGGAAAGCAGGAAGTGAACAAATGTAACAGTTGCTGATTGTAAAAGTACCAGATGGAGGGGTAGGATTTAATAAGCTTTGCTTCTTCCTACTCCTTTTGGACATGTGGAACTGTGAACTGATTATGTGATGCATTCAATTGTAATCTGATGCATGTTCAAATGAAATAAAACCATTACTAAATGTGGCACAAACATCCACAAATGTGGCACAAACATCCATATAAAAACCTAGTGACTTTCATGTGATATTAAATTGCTGTATAATGATAAAGCTAGTTTGGTTGGTTTTGCAACACTGGATTTGATATCCTGATGATGATCCTTGAAAGAAAATTGTGTTGAACGTTCACAAGGAACCACGGACCTGGATCTGAACTTCTGACCTCAGCTTCTTGGATTATGGCAGAATTAAATTCAGATTCTTGCTCCATCATTACGTGCAGAATGTTTAATATTTGTTTAGAAGATACTCAAATAGGAAAAAAAACATTCAAGTGTGGTTTGAGCTTGTGAACTTTTTCTATTTTTAAAAGTGCCGTGTCAACATTTCTTCTTTTTTTTCCAAAATTCCGCGGAAAAACCTCAGGAATCTTCGGGACTTTTATGGTGATTATCTCATTGTCAACATCAGGCTCCGCAGAAGCCGCTGGAGCTGAGCTTTCATTTAATGAGATCTTTTGAGGAACATCAGATAAAAAAGAATCAACATAGACCAGGCTCCTTTAAGACATCGCCAATTACACGCTACTGATTCTGTCAAATGACTTTATGGCCAAAGCAGATGTTTCTGTGCTTGTAGTATAAGCGCCGGGATATTTTATAGCGGGACTTGTCACTCAAAGCAGACGTAGCCTGCTCTGAACTACGCTAATCTACACAGGAAGCAGCGCTGACATAAACGCTTACACCTACCATGTTTGTTTATCTGAGGGTTTGTTTTTTTTTTTTAAGGGACAAAAAGTCGCAAATTAGATGTTTATTTGTAAAGATCAACATTAGCGGTGCTCTAAAAAAACACATTATTCGGGTCTTCACTTGGAATTTATCGTTTCAGCCTTTCATCCGCACGGAAAACGACCTTATGGGGGACCTGAAATGTTTTGAAAACATACACCTTCCTGCAGATGGTTGGAGAATAATACCGTATTTTTTGGACTATAAGTCGCTCCGGAGTATAAGTTGCACAATTAGTTAGAAAAAAACATACATAAGTCGCACAAGACCAAAAATGCACAATTAGGTAGAAAAAAACATACATAAGTCGCACTGAAGTATAAGTCGCACAATGCCAAAAATGCACAATTAGGTAAAAAAAAAAAACATACATAAGTCGCACTGGAGTATAAGTTGCACAATGCCAAAAATGCATAATTAGATACAAAAAAACATACATAAGTCGCACTGGAATATAAGTCGCACAATGCCAAAAATGCACAATTAGGTGGAAAAAAAACATACATAAGTTGCACTGAGGTATAAGTCGCACAAGGCCAAAAATGCATAATTAGGTAGAAAAAAACATACATAAGTCGCACAAGACCAAAAATGCACAATTAGGTGGAAAAAAAACATACATGAGTCGCACTGGAGTATAAGTCGCACAAGGCCAAAAATGCATAATTAGGTAGAAAAAAAACATACATAAGTCGCACTGGAGTATAAGTCGCACAAGGCCAAAAATGCATTATTAGTTAGAAAAAGACATACATAAGTCGCACTGGAATATAAGTTGCACAATGCCAAAAATGCACAATTAGGTAGAAAAAAAACATACATAAGTCGCACTGGAGTATAAGTCGCACAATGCCAAAAATACATAATTAGGTAGAACAAAACATACATAAGTTGCACTAGAGTATAAGTCGCACAAGGCCAAAAATACATAATTAGGTAGAAAAAAACATACATAAGTCGCACTGGAGTATAAGTCGCACAATGCCAAAAATGCATAATTAGGTAGAAAAAAAACATACATAAGTCGCACTGGAGTATAAGTCGCACAAGGCTAAAAATGCATTATTAGGTAGAAAAAAACATACATAAGTCGCACTGGAGTATAAGTCGCACAATGCCAAAAGTGCATAATTAGGTAGAAAAAAAAACATACATAAGTCGCACTGGAGTATAAGTCGCACAATGCAAAAATGCATAAATGGGTAGAAAAAAACATACATAAGTCGCTCTGGAGTATAAGTCGCAGGAACAGCCAACCTATGAAAAAAAGTGCGACTTATAGTCCAGAAAATACGGTATAATAGTTATGGCCTTACCTATGCTGTTTTCTGAAAACAATTAATTTAGCTGAAGTTGTGCAGGGAGGCTGATTTTTAGCCGTCAGCTGAATTGTGTTTTTCCAAGGAAATCCCCAACCATTACTTACATACGTGTGGCCTGGTGTGGTGCAGTAAAGTGTGCCGACCTGCTTTGGCGTGCTGTCACTCTCTGATGACTATCACCGTGATTGGAAGTGTCATTAGTTCCAGCAGAGCCTGCAAAAAAAAAAAAAGGCCTGGAGGAAAACATGTTTATCTCCAGACACGCCATGGTTCCACTCACGTATACAAATAAACACACACATGGAAATGCAACACACCGACGCTATTTGTTCGAATCCCTGCTGTTAGTTTGTGTGCCTTTTTTTTTTTTTTTTGCTTTTGACCCAACACAACGTATCCATTTCAAGTGTACACATCACTTCCTGTTTCTCAGGTATTAATGGGCATTAAGTGCTTTCTAATGTGTAGGGCGGTTGCCAGGTTAGCTTTGTATACTTTTTTGCGGGGAAAGCAGATGTTTGCGGGTAAACAGTGGTTCTCCTCCAGATGGGACATCAAATGAAACATGTCCTTGAGTGCTTTTAACACATGATTTATTGGCACGGAGTGTGGATGACTCTTCCCACGCTTTAACCGGGAGTCCACGTATTCAGTTCTCGTCTTCTTCCACTTACTGTAGAATCTCCAAGATGGAAGCCTGACATCCACCAGATTGTTGGGAGGAGAAGTCCTCTGCACCAGAGTCAAACAGATACATGACGACAGTTTAGGTTGCTCATCCATCTGTTTTCCATGCCGCTTATCCTCACTCGGGTATGCATACTAGGGAATGCTGGAGCCTATCCCAGCGATGATAGTGTTGCATGCAACCAATGTGAAATGCATACAGATACATGACGGTTAAGGTTAAGGCGACCCATCCATCCATTTTCTATGCCGCTTAGCCTCACTAGGGTATGCTGGAGCCTATCCCAGCGATTTTAGTGTTGCATGCAAACAATGCAAAATGCATACAGATACATGACGACAGTTAAGGTTACCCGTCCATTTTTTATGCCGCTTATCCTCACTAGGGTATGCATACTAGGGTATGCTGGAGCCTATCCCAGCGATTTTAGTGTTGCATGCAAACAATGCAAAATGCATACAGATACATGACAGTTAAGGTTGCTCAACCATCTGTTTTCCATGCCACTTATCCTCACTCGGGTATGCTGGAGCCTATCCCAGCGATGATAGTGTTGCATGCAACCAATGCGAAATGCATACAGATACATGACAGTTAAGGTTAAGGCGACCCATCCATCCATTTTCTATGCCGCTTAGCCTCACTAGTGTATGCTGGAGCCTATCCCAGCGATTTTAGTGTTGCATGCAAACAATGCAAAATGCATACAGATACATGACGACAGTTAAGGTTACCCGTCCATTTTTTATGCCGCTTATCCTCACTAGGGTATGCATACTAGGGTATGCTGGAGCCTATCCCAGCGATGATAGTGTTGCATGCAAACAATGCAAAAATGCATACAGATACATGACAGTTAAGGTTAAGGTGACCCATCCATCCATTTTCTATGCCGCTTATCCTCACTAGGGTATGCTGGAGCCTATCCCAGCGATTTTAGTGTTGCATGCAAACAATGCAAAATGCATACAGATACATGACGACAGTTAAGGTTACCCGTCCATTTTTTATGCCGCTTATCCTCACTAGGGTATGCATACTAGGGTATGCTGGAGCCTATCCCAGCTATGATAGTGTTGCATGCAAACAATGCAAAATGTATACATATACATGACAGTTAAGGTTACCCATCCATCGGTCCATTTCCTATGCAGCTTATCCTCACCAGGGTATGCTGGAGCCTATCCCAGCGATGATAGTGTTGCATGCAAACAATGCAAAATGCATACAGATACATGACGACAGTTAAGGTTACCCATCATCCGTTTTCTATGCCGCTTATCCTCACTCGGGTATGCTGGAGCCTATCCCAGTGATTATAGTGTTGCATGCAAACAATTTAAAATGCATACAGATATATGGCGACAGTTAAGGTTACCCATCCATCCGTTTTCTATGCCGCTTATCCTCACTCGGGTATGCTGGAGCCTATCCCAGCGATGATAGTGTTGCATGCAAACAATGCAAAATGCATACAGATACATGAAGGTTACTCATCCATTCATTTCCTATGCAGCTTATCCTCACCAGGGTATGCTGGAGCCTATCCCAGCTATCTTTGGGCAAGAGGTGGGGTACACCCTGGACTGGTGGCCAGCCAATCACAGGGCACATATAGGCAAACAACCATTCACACTCACATTCATACCTATTACTATAGCTATTACATTACATGACTGTCCATATAGTGCAGCTTCCAACTATATTTTTTATATTATCCATATTTTAAGTTTTGTTTTCACGTATTGAGGAGTACTAAGACCGTGCTAAGATGCTAATGTCCGTGTGTAGGCTGAGGAATGTGTTTGAAGTACTGGTATTCCAGGCACTCCAATTTTGGTCCCCAAAATGTCCGAGTGTTGTGACTTCTACTCCATTCCAAGTCAAACGGCCACCCTTCCCTTCCCTAACCTTAACCTTGAGCGGGCCCGTTCACCCCCCAGCCCCGCCTGTCTCCATCAATGTCAATGAGAGTTCCTCTGAGCCCATCCACCCCCCCCCCCCCCCATCCCGTACACAGCCGGCAGTCGTCGTCGTCTTTTCTGCTTTGGTAAAAAATGATGGCGTGAAGACAGATGCCTGCCACTTCTCATCATCTTCTCCGTAACGTGACCTCACATCTGGCTTGGGGGGGGGGGTCGAATCCCCGCGGTCTAGATTATTCATTAATTCATCCATTTTCTACCGCTTATCCTCATTAGGGTCACGGGGGTGCTGGAGCCTATCCCAGCTGTCTTCAGGCGAGAGGCGGGGTACACCCTGGACTGGTGGCCAGCCAGCCAATCACAGGGCACATATGGACAAACAACCATTCACACTCACATTCATGCCTATGGACAATTTGGAGTCGCTAATTAACCTAGCATGTTTTTGGAATGTGGGAGGAAACCGGAGTACCCGGGAAAAAAACACGCATGCACGGGGAGAACATGCAAACTTCACACAGAGATGGCCGAGGGTGGGGTAAGACAAAATAAGAACCCAAAAAGTTACCACTTCCACACAAAGTAGGAGGAGAATTCATTCATTCATTCATTTTTCTACCACTTATCCTCATGAGGGTCGCGGGGGTGCTGGAGCCTATCCCAGCTGTCTTCAGGCGAGAGGCGGGGTACACCCTGGACTGGTGGCCAGCCAGCCAATCACAGGGCACATATAGACAAGCAACCATTCACACTCACATTCATACCTATGGACAATTTGGAGTCGCTAATTAACCTAGCATGTTTTTTGAATGTGGGAGGAAACCGGAGTACCCGGAGAAAACCCACGCATGCACGGGGAGAACATGCAAACTCCACACAGAGATGGCCGAGGGTGGGGAAAGACAAAATAAGAACCCAAAAAGTTACCACTTCCACACAAAGTAGGAGGAGAACTCATTCATTCATTTTTCTACCGCTTATCCTCATGAGGGTCGCGGGGGTGCTGGAGCCTATCCCAGCTGTCTTCGGGCGAGAGACGGGGTACACCCCGGACTGTTCGCCAGCTGAAAATTCCTCCCCGTGTGTCTTCTGAGCTGTAATTGTTTGCCGATGTCAAAACCGGTGGAAGTGGGATGACCTTTTCGGGGCCCCCGGTCGCCGAGGGAAAGTTCATTACCAGAAATGGAAACATCAACTCTCCGCGTGAGGCCGCACACACAAACACTCGGCGAGACTCGGAACTTTTCACGGAAAGAACAGGACACTTGTCTTTGCAAACAATGTTCAAGTCCTCCATTGATATCATTCAGTCTTGTTTGACAAGCATGCACACAAACGCCGTCTTCTCATTGGTCCACGGAAAAAACCTGGAATGTCGATCGGCAATACCCAATTTCGGAGTCTGTCTTACATAAGTACATTAGCCAAGAGGTAGTCGAGATTATTTATACACACTTTAGTTGCACTTTAGATTAGGTACACCTGCACAATCTCCCACAAGTCCATCTCCTTAGGGACGGCGGAATCGAGCAGGGGGTCTCGACGGGGTCCGGAATCACATTTCAACCAAGTGACTGACACGGCACCAAACAGGAGGTCATTACTCAACCAAGCAGTCACGGTGACGGCTCGCTGTGGAAAAGTTTTCGCATCTTTTAAAGTGCCGCAAAGCATGCTACAGTAGTACTATATGTAGTACTATATACCTCGAAAGACATAGTTTTAGCAATTTTTTTAAGTGCGGCAAAGTATGCTACTGTAGTACTATATGTAGTACTATATACCTTGAAAGACATAGTTTTAGCATCTTTAAGTGCGGCAAAGCATGCGACAGTACTACTATTTGTAGTACTATATACCTCGAAAGACATAGTTTTTGCATCTTCTTAAGTGCGGCAAAGCATGCTACAGTACTACTATTTGTTGTACTATATACCTCAAAAGACATAGTTTTTGCATCTTTTTAAGTGCCGCAAAGCATGCTACAGTACTACTATTTGTAGTACTATATACCTTGAAAGACATAGTTTTAGCATCTTTTTAAGTGCCGCAAAGCATGCTACAATACTACTATATGTAATACTATATCAACTACCTTACCTCGAAACACGTAGTTTTAGCATCTTTTTAAGTGCCGCAAAGCATGCTACAGTACTACTATATGTAGTACTATATCAACTACCTTACCTCGAAACACGTAGTTTTAGCATCTTTTTAAGTGCCGCAAAGCATGCTACAGTAGTACTATATGCAGTACTATATCAACTACCTTACCTTGAAAAACATAGTTTTAGCATCTTTTTAAGTGCCGCAAAGCATGCTACAGTAGTACTATATATGTAGTACTATATACCTTGAAAGACATGGTTTTAGCATCTTTTTAAGTGCCGCAAAGCATGCTACAGTACTACTATTTGTAGTACTATATACCTCAAAAGACATAGTTTTTGCATCTTCTTAAGTGCGGCAAAGCATGCTACAGTACTACTATTTGTAGTACTATATACCTCGAAAGACATAGTTTTTGCATCTTTTTAAGTGCAGCAAAGCATGCTACAGTACTACTATATGTAGTACTATATACCTCGAAAGACATAGTTTTTGCATCTTCTTAAGTGCGGCAAAGCATGCTACAGTACTACTATTTGTAGTACTATATACCTCAAAAGACATAGTTTTTGCATCTTTTTAAGTGCTGCAAAGCATGCTACAGTACTACTATATGTAGTACTATATACCTCGAAAGACATAGTTTTAGCATCTTTTTAAGTGCCGCAAAGCATGCTACAGTACTACTATATGTAGTACTATATACCTCAAAAGACATAGTTTTTGCATCTTTTTAAGTGCCGCAAAGCATGCTACAGTACTACTATATGTAGTACTATATACCTCGAAAGACATAGTTTTAGCAATTTTTTTAAGTGCGGCAAAGTATGCTACTGTAGTACTATATGTAGTACTATATACCTTGAAAGACATAGTTTTAGCATCTTTTTAAGTGCGGCAAAGCATGCTACAGTACTACTATATGTAGTACTATATACCTCGAAAGACATAGTTTTAGCAATTTTTTTAAGTGCGGCAAAGTATGCTACTGTAGTACTATATGTAGTACTATATACCTTGAAAGACATAGTTTTAGCATCTTTTTAAGTGCGGCAAAGCATGCTACAGTACTACTATATGTAGTACTATATCAACTACCTTACCTCGAAAGACATAGTTTTAGCATTCTTAAGTGCCGCAAAGCATGCTACAGTACTACTATATGTAGTACTATATACCTCGAAAGACATAGTTTTAGCATCTTTTTAAGTGCCGCAAAGCATGCTACAGTACTACTATATGTAGTACTATATACCTCGAAAGACATAGTTTTAGCTATTTTTTTAAGTGCGGCAAAGTATGCTACAGTAGTACTATATGTAGTACTATATACCTTGAAAGACATAGTTTTAGCATCTTTTTAAGTGCCGCAAAGCATGCTACAGTACTACTATATGTAGTACTATATCAACTACCTTACCTCGAAACACGTAGTTTTAGCATTTTTTTAAGTGTCGCAAAGCATGCTACAGTACTACTATATGTAGTACTATATACCTCGAAAGACATAGTTTTAGCATCTTTTTAAGTGCCGCAAAGCATGCTACAGTACTAATATATGTAGTACTATATCAACTACCTTACCTCGAAACAAGTAGTTTTAGCATTTTTTTAAGTGCCGCAAAGCATGCTGGGAAGCACTTTTTGAAAAATTGCGATAGAGTGAGGGTGTGATGTTCGAACCACCGATTTAGCGAGGAACGACCAACAAGTGCCCTTCACACCTTCCCCCCCCCCACCACCGCCCACCCAACCCCCCCACGGTCTCACACTTGAGTGGAACTTCTGCTATCATCCTCCGTTTTTTCCCAAGCCGCCCCTCGTCCGTCACCATCCTCCCCAGAGAGAGGCCACCTCAGCAGGCCGAGCCAAGCTGCTCGCTGCTGGGACAAGCTGTGCTTCCTGGTGGGTGATAAGTGACGGGGCAGAGACAGACCGGGCAGGGTCCACATGGAGTGACCCTGAGGGGGGTCAAAGGGCACGCTAGAGGTCATGTGTGTGTGGAAGGTGACGCGGGACTCGAGTAGGAACCACAGCACATGTGGGATATTGCACCCAAAGCATAATAATCAACGAGGAGAACGGTCTAACGAGGGCCAATTAAGGAGTTTGTTTTCAGAACGTCTGCTTCAAGCATCCGACTTGCCGCTCATGAATCTTTTGTAGCGCTAAAGCGAGCAAATTCACGTTTCCAACTACTGATGGGGACGCACATTTTCAGAGGCTGTTTATTGACCATGAAACTGAAGCCAGCGGGGTCCTGAGTTCATATGAAGCCGTGTCATTTCTGCTTTTATGTTTAGCGCCCCTTTATTGGATATAGTTTAGGGTTCAACGCTGCGGCTAATTAGCTAAGTGTGTGTTAGGCGGTAAGGCGGGGGTGGCCACACTTTGACCAACGACGGCCTTCTTCTTCTTCTTGGAAATTTTCTTCTCATAAATGTGACTCCATTCTCACGATAATGTTTGATATTTTATACATTTTTATGAATTTTATTCAAACTTTCAACTTTTCATTCAAACTTTTCCGCCAATTAAAATAAATAAATAAAAAAAAATATAAAAAATATAAAAAAGAAATAAATAAATTGTTTGTTTCTCATATAAATATGGTTTTAATTTTTTATATGAATTTTATTCAAACTTTTCCGCCAATTAAAAAAAAAAAAATAATAAAAAATATATAATATAAAAATGAATAAATAAATTTGTTTGTTTCTCATAATAATATGGTTTTAATTTTTTATATGAATTTTTTTCAAACTTTTTCGCCAATTAAAAATAAATAAATAAAATGAAAAATATAATATAAAAATTAATAAATAAATTATTTGGTTGTTTCTCATAATAATATGGTTTTAATTTTTTTATATGAATTATATTCAAACTTTTCCGCCAATTAAAAATAAATAAATAAATAATCTAAAAAATATAATATACAAATTAATAAATAAATTATTTGTTTGTTTCTCATAATAATATGGTTTTAATTTTTTTATATGATTTTTTTTCAAACATTCAAACTTTTCCGCCAATTAAAATCCAATCCAATCCAATCCACTTTATTTATATAGCACATTTTATAAACAGAGTTTCCAAAGTGCTGCACAGACTAGTAAAATTAAAAAGTAATAATCCAAAACTAAAAGAGCATTTAAGAAACAAAATAATAAAATAAATATTAAAATATTAAAAACAAGAAACAAAGCAATAAAAGTATAAAAAATAAAACTAATTACAATAAAAACGAAGAACTAAAAGACACAGGACCATACGACTCACTCCGAGCTAAAAGCCAGAGAATAAAAGTGGGTTTTAAGACGAGACTTAAAGCTTTCGATATTGGGGGCCTTTTTTACTTGGGAGGGCAGAGAGTTCCATAGTTTGGGGCCGACCACAGAAAAGGCTCGGTCCCCCCTGGTCTTAAGTCTCGTCTTAGGCACCACAAGTTGGAGCTGGCCCTCGGACCTCAGTGACCGAGCTGGAGAGTAAACTTGGATGAGGTCCGAGATGTATTTGGGGGCCAGCCCATTCAACGCCTTAAAAACAAACAATAAAATCTTAAAATCAATCCTAAAACGAACGGGCAACCAATGTAGGGAGGCCAGAATTGGGGTGATGTGCTCCCCTTTTTTGGTTCCTGTTAAAAGCCGTGCCGCAGAGTTCTGGACTAACTGTAAGCGGGAGAGAGACTTTTGGCTAATTCCAGAGTAAAGTGCATTACAGTAGTCCAGACGTGATGAAATAAAAGCGTGCATGACTTGCTCAAAGTGTTGCAAAGATAAAAAAGATTTAATTTTAGATAAAAGCCGAAGATGATAAAAACAGGATTTTATAACTGCATTAATTTGTTTGTTGAGTTTAAAATCACTGTCTATTATGACGCCAAGGCTGGTGGCTGAGGGACGAATGTTGTTTTGGAGGGGACCGAAGTCTATAGGGGGGCCTTTATAGTTGAGGAGGATAGCTTCGGTCTTCTCTTCGTTAAGCATTAAAAAGTTGTGGGCCAACCAGGCCTTGACATCCCTTAAGCACTCAAGAAGGGGTGTCAGGGGGGCATGATCATTTTTTGCGAGTGGCAAGTACAGCTGGCAGTCATCCGCATACAGGTGATAGGAGATGCCATGCTTTTTAAGTACTGCGCCAAGTGGGACCAGGTAGAGGGCAAATAAAATGGGCCCAAGAATTGATCCTTGTGGAACTCCACAGTCAAGCGGAGCAGTGGAGGAGTAAGATCCCCCAAGTCCCACGGCAAGGCATCTCCCTGACAGGTACGACCTAAACCACTCAAGAGCAGACCCCCTGACACCCACACAGTTCTCCAGGCGAGATAAAAGAATGGTATGGTCCACTGTGTCAAAAGCAGCAGTCAGGTCTAAAAGCACTAAAATGGCTGAACCACCAGAGTCAGTTATTAAAAATAGGTCGTTAAAAACCTTTAAAAGTGCAGACTCAGTGCTATGAAAGGCCCTGTAACCTGACTGGAAAGTGTCTAAAATCCCATTCTCGTCTAAAAAAGGTTGCATCTGTGCAAGAACACTTCTTTCTAAAATCTTTGAGATAAAAGGCAGTTTAGAGATTGGCCGATAATTTGATAAAATTGAAGGATCCAGACTAGTTTTTTTTCAACAAAGGTTCAACAGTAGCCTTTTTACAGAAAGATGGCACGATACCAGAGGCCAGGCTACTGTTGATGATGGCACACACAGAAGGACCCACGGTTGGCCAAACCTCCCTAAAAAAGCGAGGTGGGACTGGGTCGATGGGGGAAGAAGAAGGCTTAAGACCCTTTACCATCTCCGTGATAAAAGCCAGTGACACAGGTTCAAACTGATAAAAACCTTTAGAGCACTGTGTCAATGTGGGCATATTAAAAGAGGGGGGTGATATATTACTTCGTACAGATGCAACCTTATCCTTAAAAAACTGCAAAAAGTTTTCACACGTTTCATAAGATTGTTCAAGTATAGTGGATGGACTGGGATTTAAAACAGAGTCAATAGTTTTAAAAAGAACACGTGGGTTGTTAATATTGTCTGATATCAAGTCTGAGAGGTATTTTGTTTTCTCAATCTTCACCACGTTCTGATAATGTCTCCAACTGTCCTTGAGGATTTGATAGGAGACCTGTAGACCGTCCTTCTTCCACCTGCGCTCTGCTTTTCGGCATTCACGCCGGGCTGCTCGAGTGACATCGTTGAGCCACTCTTCCTGTTTAGTTTTGGGGCGCATGGCTTTCAGGGGGGCTAAACTGTCCAAGACAGTCGCACAGGTAGAAGTAAAGCAGTTCATCAACTGCTCGGTGTGCAGCGCAGCGCCTGAGGTCATAAAAGCCTCAGACGCAGTGGAGAACAGAGTGGCAAAGGCCGAGGCCGCGTCAGGCTTGATAAAGCGACCAAAGCGAACAGGAGCAGGCAGGCTGGTGTTACAGTGTGCGTCTAAGTCAAACCTAACCGGACTGTGGTCCGAGAACACCGCATCACCTACAGAGACGTTATGAACAGTAAGACCATAAGACAAAACCAGGTCTAAAGTGTGTCCATGTATTTGTGTAGCTCCTGTTACACTTTGTGTCAAATTAAAAGCTTCCATCAATTCTAAAAAGTCTTTCGCCATAAGCGTAGAAGGGCAGCAGACATGAATATTAAAATCACCCACAATTAAAATTCTGTCATACTCTACCAGCATTGCAGCGACAAAGTCAGAAAAGTCCTGAATAAAATCCTTGTTGTGCTTGGGTGGTCTATAAATGACAGCGCAAAGCACCCGCTCATGTTGATGAAGTTCGAAGCAGCTCACCTCAAATGAGCCGAAAGACACCACTGACAGTGGCTTATGGCGCAAAGACGCTTTTAAAATAATAGCAATACCTCCTCCACGGCCAGTGGTTCTTGGCGTGTTGATGAAGGTACAATCAGGAGGCACCAGCTCAGAGAAGGCAGCGGACTCACCGGCATTAATCCAGGTCTCCGTGATGAATAGTAAATCCAAACCGTGCGATTTGAAGAGGTCCTGGAGGATAAACGTCTTGCTTGAAACTGACCGCGCATTCACCAGTGCACATTTCGTTGGGAACCTAAGTGCCGCTGAAACTGCACGGTTTAGCGGCCGAAGGTTGCCGGGGCTGACGCCGGCAGCGGCCCAATGAGGACGGCGAGTACGTAGTGCACGACATTCGTCGTGTTGCCCAACGATCGGCACCAGCCAGGCTCCAACGGAAGCAAGGAAACGCCGAGAGAGGAAGCGGCGAAAACAATCATTATAGTCGCTCGGAATATTTTGTGGGGACCGTGCCACCTCGGGAGAGAATGCCAGCCAAGCTTTGAGTTTCACGAGTCTCCCACCCCGTGTCCGCCGGCGGCGTCTACGTTTCCTGGGAAGCGACGGCTCTGCCCGCAGCAGAAAGTTTGGCACATCGGACAGGTATGAGGGACGCGGTTTGTGTGACCCCCAGTGTTCTTGTTTCACACATACTGCAACAATGTGCTGGATTTTAAGTAATTCTTGGCGGTTATACACCAGCAGAGAGTCTATGGTCCTTAATATAATTAAAAAAACAAAAAAAGCGAAAGTGAGCTGACCGGGACGGCGAGCCAGACACACCGGCGCCATCTTGAACCGGAAATTCCGGTTTATTTATTAAAATAAATAAATATCAAAAATATAATATAAAAAATAAATAATTTGTTTGTTTCTCATAATAATATGGTTTTAATTTTTTTATATGAATTTTATTCAAACATTCAAACTTTTTTGCTAATTAAAAATAAATAAATACATAATATAAAAATATAATATAAAAAATAAATAAATTATTTGTTAGTTTGTTTCTCATAATAATATAGTTTTAATTTTTTTAATATGAATTTTATTCAAAAATTCAAACTTTTCCGCCAATTAAAAATAAATAAATAAATATAAAAATATATAAAAAATAAATAAATTATAATTTCTTCGTTTGTTTCTCACAATAATATGGTTTTAATTTTTTTATATGAATTTTATTCAAACATTCAAACTTTTCCGCCAATTCAAAACAAATAAATAAATAATATAAAAAATATAATAAATAAATAAATAATTTGTTTCTTTCTCATAATAATATGGCTTTAATTTTTTTTAATTTCAACTTTACGCTACTAAGTTATTATCCACATAACATTACGTCTTATTGCTAAACTACAACTTTTTTCTTATTATTTTTTAACCTGTGAAATAACTGAGGATTTTTTTATTTTATGTTCTCTTCCTGTTTAATTGTAATTTTTAGAACGTGCCGCCATAAATAGCCTGTGGGCCGCACTTTGGACACCCTGCTTAAAGTCCAGCGTAGAGTTGCTAGCATTAGCTTTGATGAATTGTGTATATATGTTGCTATGGAGACCCCGGAACGCCAAACAAGTTGTGTACAATATGGACACGAGTCAGAACCCCCCCCAGAAAAACTAACTAATGAGCTCTAATTTGCTTTGCCCTTTTCTGTATGTCATAAAAATGCAATCCAAGTACTTCCTGTTTGGCAGGAAATGCTTGTCCTGGATAAGATCTATTTGCATAAAGATGTCGGAATGAACGCAGGACGTAATGGTTAACAGGAGAGCAGAGTCGGGTCATAGTTTGGTTCCACTTAAGGGGGAAAGTCCTTGTCCTGAAAGTGGTCTGGTTTTCGACCAACTTTCTGCTATTTGATCTTTTTTTATCGAATACGTCAGCTTCAGGACACTTGGTACAATCGGGTATTTCCATCTTATTCGGTACACGACTTGCCGGTGTTATTCGGGACCCAATTAAATGCTTTCCAAATATCCCGACATTCATCAATGCAACACATCATTGGTTGAATTTGTATTTTTCGGAAAGGGATGTTCACACTGAATGCGTTTCGAATCCGGAGCTGAAATGGATTTGGTGTGAGTCAGAGGTAGGGTTAGGGTTAGGGTTAGGGTTAGGGTTAGGGTTAGGGTTGAAGTATTTGTGATTTTAGAAATAAGGAGTTAGCATGCTCTCTGAATTATCCTTACTGACCTTTTTTGCAGTACATTTAGCTTAGTGAAGATTGCTTTTATAGTTATTATTAGCTCATATTTCCACACAATAAGTAAGATATGGTAGAACCAGAGAGCAATAAAGAGTGTGGAGTGATTTCTGATTCGGAAGTTTACTTAATCAGATGTTTATGTTGCTTTCAAATCCGGTTGTAATTTGTTGCGCTAGATATTATATTAAGATGTCGAAAAATGGCTATTGACGGCACGAGTAGCCTCAAAACGCCCACCAGTCATGTGAAGGTCCAGGAACATGCGTTCTTCAGCTGGAGGAGCATCTGCTGTGTGGTTTGCTTACTTTGCGGTTTATCCGGTCTGGCGTGTGTGGCAGGTGGGCGTGCCGTCCCCGGAGAACTGTGTGAGACCGCATTTGTCTTCAGGTTACATGAGATAAAGATGGTGGGTAATGTAATGTCATGCTGCTTTAAAAAGCCAAGCGGAGGGCGTTCTGCCGCCTGGATGACATCAGGTTTGACTCATTGGGGGAGTGGAAATTTGCATGGCTGCTTTTTGGTTTTGTTTGAAACCTGAGATTCACCCTAACTGCTTTATTTCCTTTCATATGTGGATTATTTATGTCTGCTTTTTGTGTAGTAGTTTAATTCCCATGCATTCCTGCTATGTGATGATGGGGGTGCTGGGGCCTATCCCAGCTGTCTTAAGGCGAGAGTGGGCGGGGTACACCCTGGACTGGTGGCCAGCCAATCATAGGGCACATATAGACAAACAACCATTCACACTCACATTCATACCTATGGACAATTTGGAGTCGCTAATTAACCTAGCATGTTTTTGGAATGTGGGAGGAAACCGGAGTACCCGGGAAAAATCCCCACGCATGCACGGGGAGAACATGCAAACTCCATACAAAGATGGCCGAGGGTGGGGAAAAGAAGCCAAAAAGTTACCACTTCCACACAAAATAGGAGAACTCATTCATTCATTCATTTTCTACCGCTGATCCTCACAAGGGTCGCAGGGGGATGCTGGAGCCTATCCTAGCTGTCTTCAGGCAAGTACAGGGTACACCCTGGACTGGTGGCCAGCCAGCCAATCACAGGGCACATATAGACAAACAACCATTCACACTCACATTCATACCTATGGACAATTTGGAGTTGCTAATTAACCTAGCATGTTTTTGGAATGTGGGAGGAAACCGGAGTACCCGGAGAAATCCCCACGCATGCACGGGGAGAACATGCAAACTCCATACAAAGATGGCCGAGGGTGGGGAAAGACAAAATAAAAAGCCAAAAAGTTACCACTTCCACACAAAATAGGAGGAGAACTCATTCATTCATTTTCTACTGCTTATCCCCACGAGGGTCACGGGGGGTGCTGGAGCCTATCCCAGCTGTCTTTGGGCGAGAGGCGGGGTACACCCTGAACTGGTGGCCAGCCAGCCAATCACAGGACACATATAGACAAACAACCATTCACACTCACATTCATACCTATGGACAATTTGGAGTCGCTAGCATGTTTTTGGAATGTACCCATATAAACACGATAATAACATGCAAACTCAGAGGGTGGGATTGAACTCCTGTCTCCGAGCTGTGAGGTCTGTGCGCTAACCACTCGACCACCGTGCAGCCCTTATATCAACCAAAATATAAACAACTATTTTTATTATTACCATTTATCACCCCCACTTGTTAAAAGTACACAACCTTAGACACTTGGCAGGGAATCAAGTAGAACACATTGAGGAGTGGAACCCCCCCATAAAACTTTGCCCCCATATTTACAAATGGACAGCCTTTATAATGTCAGAATTCGGACAAAGCTGCTTTCCCCACACAGCAGGAACTTCCTGCTTTATAATAACAAACCTCTGGGTTTTGTCTGTGGGTGCTGGCCCTTTAAATGTGTGCGTTTGTATTCCGACTCAAACAAAAAAAAAACGAAAAAAAAAAAGCGTGCTGAGCGTAAAGAATGAGCCGTGTCACGACGGCCTTTCTGCTGCCACCCTGCCTGCGTGCCCCGCGGCTCCCTCCGTTTCCCAGAGGGCCAATCCAAACCGTGCGTCAAGCCGCCGACCTTTCAACCTGGGCTGTAACCGCGCTGATTAAGACTTCATCAACGTGGTCCTCGCAGCTGTGCGCCGGTGCACTAAAAAAACCCCCGGCTTTGTCGGCGCACACGTGCATAACGCGCTGACCCACAATCACTGAATGCTAGCTAACTTGCTAACCTTCTGACCTTGATGACTAGCTTCTTAATCTCCCTTCCTACGAGTCTTCGCCTACCGTGTGTGTGTAGGGCGTCGAGGTGTGAGAAACAGGAAATGAGCGTCCAGACGACACTAAGCCAAAGATTCATATCCATTCAATGTGACTTAGACCTATGGGACAAGAACAGGATGGGGGCGGGGGGTGGGGGCGAGGAGGACTGTAAGACCCCGGATTTCTAGCATGTGGATGCTAGTTGAAAGTGCAGCTTAGCCCCCTGTGATCCTAATACACGTCCTTTGTCCTCCTCTGATTAAGTGGCACTGGAAGGCAAAAACAGCAGAAAATAACTCCTGTATGAATGTGAATGAATGTTGCAGCTGTGTTTACAGATATAGTTTACCACCATTGACTTTTAAACAGTTTTACACTGTGAAGCATTTTGGGTAACTTGTGAAAAGGCAATATATGAAATCAATCGAGTGGTCGAGTGGTTAGCGCGCAGGCCTCACAGCTAGGAGACCAGAGTTCAATTCCGCCCTTCGGCCATCTCTGTGTGGAGTTTGCATGTTCTCCCCCAAAAACATGCTAGGTTAATTGGCGACTCCAAATTGTCCATAGGTATGAATGTTACACTTTACGAGTGTAAAGGTGACTATAGGGGTGTTATTTAATGTCTAGAGGGCTCTAATGGTAATTATATCTACTATATTGGGTAATGTTGAGCATAAAGGTGACTATAGGGGTGTTATTTAATGTCTAGAGGGCTCTAATGGTAATTATATCAACTATATTGGGTAATGTCACCATAAAGGTGACTATAGGGGTGTTATTTAATGTCTAGAGGGCTCTAATAATGGTAATTATATCTACTATATTGATAATGTAAGCATAAAGGTGACTATAGGGGTGTTATTTCATGTCTAGAGGGCTCTAATGGTAATTATATGTACTATCTACTATATTGGGTAATGTGACTATAGGGGTGTTATTTCATGTCTAGAGGGCTCTAATAATGGTAATTATATCTACTATATTGGGTAATGTGAGCATAAAGGTGACTATAGGGGTGTTATTTCACATCTAGAGGGCTCTAATAATGGTAATTATATCTACGATATTGGGTAATGTGAGCATAAAGGTGACTATAGGGGTGTTATTTCATGTCTAGAGGGCTCTAATAAGCATAATTATATCTAATATATTGGGTAATGTGAGCATAAATTTGACTATAGGGGTGTTAGTTCATGTCTGGAGGGCTCTAATGGTAATTATATCTACTATATTGGATAATGTGAACATAAAGGTGACTATAGGGGTGTTATTTCATGCCTGGTGGGCTCTAATGGTAATTATATCTACTATATTGGGTAATGTGAGCATAAAGGTGACTATAGGGGTGTTATTTCATGTCTAGAGGGCTCTAATAATGGTAACTATATCTACTATATTGGGTATTCGATTTTAAAGATGAGGTTAAATCAAACCGCCAGTCGGAATGTGGAATCGGTACCACATCCATCCAGTTTTCATTTATTTTTCCAAGTGTTGAAGTGGAAGAACGTTACCCTGTGGACCACAGGGGGGAGAGTTTGCGACCGCAACACTTTGCCAGTGCGCTCTGGGAAAGAAAAGCTGAATGTGTGTTGTATGAATCAGTGGGACATGTTGGCAACGTTCCATCGGCGCAGCGAGAAAATACTGACCACGCACATCAAGCATGTTGGTAAAAAAAATAATGAAATACGAAGAAAAACAAATCTTTGAGACAAAACAGAAGTGCCGAGAATGTGGACTATGTGCTTCAGGGACAATAAATCTTGACTCGGTGGGAAATGATAGGAAATCCCAGCATTAAAGCAAACAAATATATAAATAGTTATTCTTGTTGACATATTCAAAGAATCTGTGATTTTTGCGGGCCAGTGGCGCTACATAACATTTCCTTTTCCCTCATCTCTTGAGGGTTGCTTCCATTTAACTCGACACATTTGAACATGTGAAGAAGGTGAAGAGAAGGTCATTGCCGAGCTACTGGATTTCCTCCTTTCCTTTACGATGACTTTTTCTTAGAAGACACGTTTAAGCGCTCTCGGAATCCGACTATTTACGGTGAAAATAAATCTCTACTTTTGGAACCCAGATAAAGACGGTACATCCATCCAGATTACTTTGTGTTGTACTATGAATTTATTCAAAGTTCTAGTTGGGAGTAGAGAAAGATATTCCTTGCTGATCACCAAAACGTAATGTTTTACACTATAGGGGTGTTATTTCATGTCTAGAGGGCTCTAATAATGGTAATTATATCTACTATATTGGATAATGTGAGCATAAAGGTGACTATAGGGGTGTTAGTTCATGTGTAGAGGGCTCTAATAATGGGCCTTATACGTATCTACTATATTGGGTAATGTGAGCATAAAGGTGACTATAGGGGTGTTATTTCATGTCTAGAGAGCTCTAATAATGGTAATTATATCTACTATATTGGGTAATGTGAGCATAAAGGTGACTATAGGGGTGTTATTTCATGTCTGGAGGGCTCTAATAATGGTAATTATATCTACTATATTGGATAATGTGCGCATTAAGGTGACTATAGGGGTGTTATTTCATGTCTGGAGGGCTCTAATAATGGTAATAATATCTACTATATTGGGTAATGTGAGCATGAAGTTGACTATAGGGGTGTTAGTTCATGTGTAGAGGGCTCTAATAATGGTAATTATATCTACTATATTGGGTAATGTGAGCATAAAGGTGACTATAGGGGTGTTATTTCATGTTTGGAGAACTCTAATAATGGTAATTATATCTACTATATTAGATAATGTAAGCATAAAGGTGACTATAGGGGTGTTATTTAATGTCTGGAGGGCTCTAATAATGGTAACTATATCTACTATATTGGGTAATCTGATCATAAAGGTGACTATAGGGGTGTTATTTCATGTCAAGAGGGCTCAAGTAATGGTAATTATATCTACTATATTGGGTAATGTAAGCATAAAGCTGACTATAGGGGTGTTATTTCATGTCTAGAGGGCTCTAATAATGGTAATTATATCTACTATATTGGGTAATGTGAGCATAAAGGTGACTATAGGGGTGTTATTTCATGTCTGGGGGCTCTAATAATGGTAATTATATCTACTATATTGGGTAATGTGAGCATGAAGTTGACTATAGGGGTGTTAGTTCATGTGTAGAGGGCTCTAATAATGGTAATTATATCTACTATATTGGGTATTGTGAGCATAAAGGTGACTATAGGGGTGTTATTTAATATCTGGAGGGCTCTAATAATGGTAATTATATCTACTATATTGGGTAATATGAGCATAAAGGTGACTATAGGGGTGTTATTTCATGCCTAGAGGGCTCTAATAAAGGTAATTATATCTAATATATTGATAATGTAAGCATAAAGGTGACTATAGGGGTGTTATTTAATATCTGGAGGGCTCTAATAATGGTAATTATATCTACTATATTGGGTAATATGAGCATAAAGGTGACTATAGGGGTGTTATTTCATGCCTAGAGGGCTCTAATAAAGGTAATTATATCTAATATATTGATAATGTGCGCATAAAGGTGACTATAGGGGTGTTATTTAATATCTGGAGGGCTCTAATAATGGTAATTATATCTACTATATTGGGTAATATGAGCATAAAGGTGACTATAGGGGTGTTATTTCATGCCTAGAGGGCTCTAATAAAGGTAATTATATCTAATATATTGATACTCACCAAGGTTCCACTGTATGCTGTTTTTTTTCCAAAACAAAAAGTTTTTCCCCTTCATATCTAAAGATCTGTGTACAGTTGGTTTTGATTGTCACTGGTATTCACTTAGCAATATGTTTATTATTATGGTTGTCGTTCTGCTACTCGTGCAGCGAAGTAAGTTAAACAAATATGTCAAGAATACTGTATTCTGTTATTTTTAGAAGGTATGTTGTGGCGTTTTGGCATAATAGTCCAGCGTGAACACTGAAGCAAAGTGGCTGCTAAGTCAAACTAAATTTGGATAAAACGATGCAGTAAAATGCCGTCCCTTTTTTTTTAAATGTGTTTTCTGCTACATTTTGGATTTCTCCATCTTGTTGATGTGTCCGGTTGAAGCCATCATTGCGGCGCTGCCATAAAAGTCCACAATGTAATTGACAAATGAACTGTCCACATGAATAAAATGAGTCGTTGCTCCACACGAGACAGACGCGAGTGCATGCTCGGCTCACTTCAAGGTCGACTCATTTTCAAAATGGCCTCTGTTGTTTTTGATATTCCGCCTGATTGTCTCAAGTCAACTTAAATTTAGTTTGAGCTTGGATATCAAGATGCTTTTTGTGAGTGTCGATCATCATACGCTCGGGCATCAGCGGGCACGCATGTTCTCCCAGCGGCACGCTCGTTCTCATGCGGACGCGCGCACGAGAGGTCAAAGCAACGTAATGAAAGCCACGCTGGTTCGTTTCTTCCTTGCAAGAGTCTCCCGCCAGAGTCCATTGCGGTAATTAAATGTTATGTAAGACGCCGGCTTTTAAATATTGCAACACACCACTTTTGGGAAGTGTGTTTTTTTGTTTGCAAATACACTAAATTATATGAGAAAAAGATGAAAATATGAGCCGGAAACCTCATATTACAAATATATAACATAAGGTAAGGAATTAGGAGTCTTTATTGCTCTCTGGTTCTACCATATCTTACTTATTGTGTGGAAATATGGGCTAATAACTATTAAAGCAATTTCAATACAGGACAAATTAAATTATTTTTATTTTTATTTTTATTTTTATTTTTATTTTTATTTTTATTTTTATTTTTATTTTTATTTTTATTTTTATTTTTATTTTTATTTTTATTTTTATTTTTATTTTTATTTTTATTTTTATTTCAACAAAAAACTTAAATTATATGAGGAAAGCAGGAAGTGGACAAATGTAACAGTTACTGATTGCAAAAGTACCAGATGGAGGGGTAGGATTTAACTGGGAACTGGGAACTGACTATGTGACAAAAATAAAATAAAATAAAAAAACAAAAAAAAAGTAAAACGATATTAGGAAAACAGGAAGTGAACAAATGTAACAGTCAATGATTGTAAAAGTACCGGAACTGATTATGTGACAAAAACAAAAAATAAAAAAAAAACTACATTCGGAAAGCAGGAAGTGGACAAATGTAACAGTTACTGATTGCAAAAGTACCAGATGGAGGGGTAGGATTTAATAAGCTTTGCTTCTTCCTACTCCTTTTGGACATGTGGAACTGGGAACTGACTATGTGACAAAAATAAAATAAAATAAAAAAACAAAAAAAAACTAAAACGATATTAGGAAAGCAGGAAGTGAACAAATGTAACAGTTACTGATTGTAAAAGTACCAGATGGAGGGGTAGGATTTAATAAGCTTTGCTTCTTCCTACTCCTTTTGGACATGTGGAACTGTGAACTGATTATGTGATGCATTCAATTGTAATCTGATGCATGTTCAAATGAAATTAAACCATTACCATTACCAATTATTCTAATGAGACGGTGTGATGTCATTTTGAAAGACTTCAATAAAGTTGTACACGAAAAGCCTGTCGAGCAGCTGTCTTCTATCAGCAAGCGATGCAAGATCAATAAATCTTCCAAGCCAACGTTGTTACATTAGTCTTTGGGAATGCCAACACAAACACAGCATGCATGGCCCTCCAGTTATTTTCCCTAAGCAGTAATCTACTTCTTTGTGTTGGGCGGTTTGCAACACTCGGGGCTTTGGGGGGGGCGTGCAGAGTCTGCAGGGTGTATCTATGGGGAGATTAGCCGCCTTCCGCTCCCCCCGGTAGGCTCTGTTGGTTTAAGGACTTAGCGTTATCTCGCCAGGCTGGTGAACCGCTTCCCAAAACAGGCTCTTTTATTCACTAACTAGGTGACCCACAAACGTGTTTGGAGGGGAGGAGAGGGGAGGCATGTGGGAAAGTCGGACGAACGACATCACCACCCTGATTAGTAATGGTAATGGTAATGGTTTAATTTCATTTGAACATGCATCAGATTACAATTGAATGCATCACATAATCAGTTCACAGTTCCACATGTCCAAAAGGAGTAGGAAGAAGCAAAGCTTATTAAATCCTACCCCTCCATCTGGTACTTTTACAATCACTAACTGTTACATTTGTTCACTTCCTGCTTTCCTAATATAGTTTAAGTTTTTTTATTTTATTTTTATTTTTTTATTTTTTTGTCACATAATCAGTTCACAGTTCCACATGTCCAAAAGGAGTAGGAAGAAGCAAAGCTTATTAAATCCTACCCCTCCATCTGGTACTTTTACAATCAGTAACTGTTACATTTGTTCACTTCCTGCTTTCCTAATATAGTTTAATTAAAATGTTTTATTTTTTTTATTTTTTTACTTTTTTAATTTTTTTTTTTTTAATTTTTTAATTTTTAAATTTTTTTTTAAAACATTTAAAAAAAAAACAAAATTTAATTTTTTATTTTATTTTTGTCATGTACCATATGTTTGATTCCACATACTGAAATGCTATGGTTTTTTAACGTAGTCCTAGCATAGAAGTGTTTCAAATGTACTTCTTCCCTGAGATCATATTTCTCCTCTCTTGTAGAGAAGTATTGGATGACATTTTTAGCTAATTGCTTATTTTTAGCCTTATGCATTATTTTAGCTTGTTTGAAGATGAACTATATCAGCAAGTTGAAGTATTTGTCATTTTAGCAATAAGGAGTTAGTATGTTCTCTGTAGGCGGCATTATGAATTATCCTTACTGGCCTTTTTTTGCAGTACATTTAACAAATTTTGCTTTGTTCAATATTGAAATATTTTTGGCCATCTTATGTTGTATATTTGTAATATGAGAAAAACAGGAACGCTTAAAGATGCTAACTCTGGTTATTAATTGGTATGGTTGCAAGTTCTTGACTGAGAGCATGTACCCCCAGATGAAACCCAGACCACCTCTTGGCGGTTTTTAGCTCCGTTTTAGATCAGATCTGTTTTTTCAGGAGGTGTAAAAGCCAATGAAAGATGTCCACCCGTGAGCGCCTTAAAATGGGGAAGCGGGGGGTGCATGATGGAGAAGGCCGGGCAGCGGGACTTCCCTGCCAGGGGTTGCCAGATGTGCGACCCCATGGCTTCTATCCCAGCGATAAGAGCGACAGCTGACTCTCAGCTTGACGCGTATGGGAATGGGTGCATGGAGGCAGTGCATTGGTGGTGGTGATGGGGGGGGGTGGTAAGGGGGGTCATGGGGGTGGGCACCATGATGGATGTAAACTCCGGCTATCCATCTGTACTTCACATGTGCAGCAGCGGGGCACCGACAAGCAGCCCCTTTATCAAAACTGCCGACATCATCTCTGTTTCCGTGATGAACATTCCGCTCAATAAAAGCGCACGCTTCATCCCGTTTTTTATTCAAACAGTCTAATTACCACGGCAACAATGAGTCACACCGTGCACACCTCACGATTTGTCGGAATCCTTTCAGCGGGAAGCAAGGCAACAGACCTTTACTAGCGAAGTTCCTATTTTAATGGACTACAGACGCTAAAAGACACTGATATTTTTTTGGGCTAGTTTGCTTTGTTGTTTGCTTTGTTGTCATGTTCCCAGTTGGTTGATTCAAGCGATGCCATCAGCGAGCTAACGGCCTGCTATCTCCGAGATCTGCTCAGCGTTTGACCCCATGTTGTGCAGAATAAAAACAGGCCACATGTTGATCCGTGTTGTTTTAGCCCTCTGGGGAGAAGGAAGAGAGGTGATAAGAATCTCACCGGGCTTTGGGCCAATCTCCATTGTTAGCATGTGATGCTTAATGAGTGCTTTTTTTTTTTTTATATAACACTTTGCTCAGCTAACGACCGGACTCTAATGAGCACGCTGCCGGCTTGCTCATCATCACCGACACTGATTTCCACTACCACTTTAATAACTACAGTGGAACCTTGTTTGACTGGTGGGAACTCGCTGGTTCGATGCTGTTTTGCAACCAAAAGTCCTTTACTTTGCGTAATCGTGACCTTAAAGTGTCACAAAAATGAAGACTTTTATTGACTTTTATGAGATTTACAGTAATATTCATTATTATGAGTTACGGCTGATGTTGCATTCAGGCGTCTGCTCAAACCCTTGGAAAGAATATCACCTCTTAAGTCTTCTGTCAAGGTTTATTAAAACGTTTATCTTTACTATTAGGTTCAATTATATTCCCTTTTTTTGTGTATGGATGTATGTGCATGAAAACAGAGCTTTATAAAGGACACCAATAGGATAAAAGTAGATACTATAAATTCCAGGCACTGTCTTAGGCACACTGAAATATAATTTGCAACCATTAAATTTAAGGAGAAAAATTGTTTTTACCTTTACACAGATTTTTGTTAATTAAATAAATGCTTTTTTTTTGCTAATTTTTGCTAATTTTGCAGTGCATTTGGATACTGGTTAAACATTAGCCTAGCACAAAAGTCTCTTTCATTGACCCTGTCAGTGTAATTTGTGTCTGAAGGCTAATTTGCTAATTGCTCTTGTGTCTTTACCACAGTCAAGCATCCACCGACAGACGTTAGCAAAAATTTGATTTAACGTTCTTTGTTTTTGAAGCTCAAAATGCCAGTTCGGAAGCATATGAGATCCCGCGAGATTAGAACGTGACCATAAATAATTAGCCGTAGGGTCCAAAAGCATGACACAAGCTGATACACCGGATGCGAGTGTAAAGGTGACTATAGGGGTGTTAGTTCATGTCTAGAGGGCTCTAATAATGGCAATTATGTCTACTAAATTGGGTAATGTGAGCATAAAGGTGACTATAGGGGTGTTATTTCATGTCAGGAGAGCTCTAATAATGGTAATTATATCTACTATATTGGTAATGTGAGCATAAAGGTGACTATAGGGGTGTTATTTCATGTCTAGAGGGCTCTAATAATGGTCATTATATCTACTATATTGGGTAATGTGCGCATAAAGGTGACTATAGGGGTGTTATTTCATGTCTGGAGAGCTCTAATAATGGTAATTATATATACTATATTGGGTAATGTGAGCACAAAGGTGACTATAGGGGTGTTATTTCATGTCAGGAGAGCTCTAATAATGGTAATTATATCTACTATATTGGGTAATGTGAGCACAAAGGTGACTATAGGGGTGTTATTTCATGTCTAGAGGGCTCTAATAATGGCAATTATATCTACTATATTGGGTAATGTGAGCATAAAGGTGACTATAGGGGTGTTATTTCATGTCAGGAGAGCTCTAATGGTAATTATATCTACTATATTGGTAATGTGAGCATAAAGGTGACTACAGGGGTGTTATTTCATGTCAGGAGAGCTCTAATAATGGTAATTATATGTACTATATTGGGTAATGTGCGCATAAAGGTGACTATAGGGGTGTTATTTCATGTCTGGAGGGCTCTAATAATGGCAATTATATCTACTATATTGGGTAATGTGAGCATAAAGGTGACTATAGGGGTGTTATTTCATG
Organism: Doryrhamphus excisus; assembly: GCF_037039965.1. Taxonomy (NCBI): domain Eukaryota; kingdom Metazoa; phylum Chordata; class Actinopteri; order Syngnathiformes; family Syngnathidae; genus Doryrhamphus; species Doryrhamphus excisus. The sequence continues at coordinate 3,198,723 of NC_136378.1, forward strand.
TCTGGAGAGCTCTAATAATGGTAATTATATCTACTATATTGGGTAATGTGAGCATAAAGGTGACTATAGGGGTGTTATTTCATGTCAGGAGAGCTCTAATAATGGTAATTATATCTACTATATTGGTAATGTGAGCATAAAGGTGACTATAGGGGTGTTAGTTCATGTCAGGAGAGCTCTAATAATGGTAATTATATCTACTATATTGGGTAATGTGCGCATAAAGGTGACTATAGGGGTGTTATTTCATGTCAGGAGGGCTCTAATAATGGTAATTATATCTACTATATTGGGTAATGTGAGCATAAAGGTGACTATAGGGGTGTTATTTTATGTCTAGAGGGCTCTAATAATGGTAATTATATCTACTATATTGGTAATGTGAGCATAAAAATGACTATAGGGGTGTTATTTCATGTCTAGAGGGCTCTAATAATGGCAATTATATCTACTATATTGGTAATGTGAGCATAAAGGTGACTATAGGGGTGTTATTTCATGTCTAGAGGGCTCTAATAATGGTAATTATATGTACTATATTGGGTAATGTGAGCATAAAGGTGACTATAGGGGTGTTATTCCATGTCTAGAGGGCTCTAATAATGGTAATTATATCTACTATATGACTAACCTAAACCTGAACCTACAGGAATTGCAAATGGGCCCAAATCAACAAAAAAAAAATGTTGTCCATTCATCTGCAACAATATTTGAGAGATCAAAAGTCTCTGGTGAGAACGGCCTCTGCGGGCTCACCAGCTCGGTTATTTTTCATCTCAGGTGTTTCATGTCATGTCTCAGTTCCCCCACACCAAACTCATCCAAGCACGTCTTTATGAACTTTGCTTTGTGCTCTGGGGACCGAAAAAAAGAGCTTTTCCACATCTGTTCCCGTAAAGTTGAAAGCGTTAAGCTGTCCAAAATGTCTTGCTCATGAGAAGAAGTATTAAGATTGAACGTGTCTAATTCCTAATATATGAATCGTAATAAGAAGCAGTCATTAAAGAACCGTGTCGAATCGGTTTCTGGTTTCTTCTTGAAAGGTAAATAGATGTTCATATCTCAGCTGGTCTTCATTGATTAAGACACTTCAAATCGCTGTAGAACATCTGACTTTGGCTTTGAAGAGCACAAGTTGAGAAATGGAATGACCATCAGAGGCCCTGTAGAGTATGATGGATACATAGATGGATGCTCCGGGGGAGATAAAGACGCAACGATGCTTCAAGGGGGAATAAAGCTGCGCTCTGATGTTCTCAAACGTCGAGGCTGAAATGCAACACGGATGCACAGATGGATGAAGATGTTTCTCCTGCTGTTTAGATCTTTGTTATTATTGTGTTTTCATGTTACGGTTATGTTGCAGTGGTCGGGATGCCATTGTGGAGCAAAGCTCTTCACCAAATAATAACCTTCATCTTCTTCGGCACCGACCTGTTTTACATTTTAATGCATAAAAAGAATCACATAACATTTGTTTATTGCATCAAGGCTTTTTGACTTTGACAAAAAAATAAAACCCAAAAAATAATTGTTACTACATTTTAAAATGGTCTGGTTGAAATTAGGATTTTTAAAAATTATTTTTTTCATTTTTTTATGTAATTTTTTTTTATTTATTTTTATTTTTTATTTTTTTTTAATTATGATCATTTTTACTACATTTTAAAATGGTCTGGTTGAAATTAGGATTTTTTAAAATTCTTTTTTTCATTTTTTATTAACATTTTTTTATTTATTTTTATTTTTTAATGTTTTTTTAATTATGATCATTTTTACTACATTTTAAAATGGTCTGGTTGAAATTATGATTTTTAAAATATATATATTTTTTAATTTTTAATGTTTTTAATTGTTTTAATTATGATTTTTTTAATTATGATAATTTTTACTACATTTTAAAATGGTCTGGTTGAAATTAGGATTTTTTAAAATTATTTTTTATTTTTTTATTTTTTTTCCATTTTTTATTTTTTTATTTTTTTAAATTATGATTTTTTTAATTAAAATGTCTGGTTGAAATTATGATTTTTTAAAATTATTTTTTTCATTTTTTTATTATTATTTTTTTTTTCATTTATTTTTATTTTTAATTTTTTTAAATTATGATCATATCACTACATTTTAAAATGGTCTGGTTGAAATCATGATTTTTAAAATAATAATTTTTTAAATTTTTTATGTTTTTAATTTTTTAAAATTATGATAATTTTTACTACATTTTAAAATGGTCTGGTTGAAATTAGGATTTTTTAAAATTATTTTTTATTTTTTATTTTTTTTCCATTTTTTATTTTTTTATTTTTTTAAATTATGATTTTTTTAATTAAAATGTCTGGTTGAAATTATGATTTTTTAAAATTATTTTTTTCATTTTTTTATTATTTTTTTTTTTTTTCATTTATTTTTATTTTTAATTTTTTTAAATTATGATCATATCACTACATTTTAAAATGGTCTGGTTGAAATCATGATTTTTAAAATAATAATTTTTTACATTTTTTATGTTTTTAATTTTTTAAAATTATGATAATTTTTACTACATTTTAAAATGGTCTGGTTGAAATTAGGATTTTTTAAATTATTTTTTATTTTTTTATTTTTTTTCCATTTTTTATTTTTTTATTTTTTTAAATTATGATTTTTTTAATTAAAATGTCTGGTTGAAATTATGATTTTTTAAAATTATTTTTTTCATTTTTTTATTATTTTTTTTTTTTCATTTATTTTTATTTTTAATGTTTTTTAAATTATGATCATATCACTACATTTTAAAATGGTCTGGTTGAAATCATGATTTTTAAAATAATAATTTTTTAAATTTTTTATGTTTTTAATTTTTTAAAATTATGATAATTTTTACTACATTTTAAAATGGTCTGGTTGAAATTATGATTTTTTAAATTATTTTTTATTTTGTAATTTTTTTTCCATTTATTTTTTAATTTTTTTAAATGTGATTTTTTTTTAATTATGATAATTTTTACTACATTTTAAAATGGTCTGGTTGAAATTAACTTTTGAGGTTCATTTTACCATTTTTGGAAATTAAAATGGAGGGGTATAGTGACAAAAAAAGGCCTACATGGCCACACCAAAAGTATTAAAACCAACATTTTCATGGATGAGGAAGCCTAAGAAGGTAACCAAGACATGAGAACCAAATTTGATGGTAACTTATTATTTTTAGTGTATTTTATACCTGATTTAATACATGGGTCAAAACCGACCCGTTAACATAAGAGATGATACCAGAAAGGTTAATGAGTTTATCAATTATCAGAGCAACAATTAAAGTGGAAGCTTCCCACTTCCACAGCAGCCAAAAGGCTCCCTCTTGTGTCGAGACAACATTGCGGAACATTTGATGCAAACGATGCTTTTTATTAATCATGACAATATGTGCACAATATGTGCTCAGTGAGGAACAAATAAACGATCTATTATCTCCAGTAATGCTGCACGTGCTTGCAGTTAAGAGTGACCTTCTTAGATCTTGCCAGTGTTAATCCGGCTGACGTCTTTTAAAGTGTTTTTCTGGTGGTCGAGGTTGATTTTGAGGTTGAAGGTCTAATTTGACCAGGTTAGCAAAGGTTGAGGGTTCGGTATGTGGAGAAGGTGAGGGTGACTCGGTTAGTAGGCTAGTATCTCATCCGCCATAGAACATGATACAGTAATTATGGGCCATTAACTGATTTTTTTTTTCTATTTTTCTTCCTTCGATGTGTCTCCACTTTCTGATGTTGATGATGATGGACCTGCCTTCCTTCTCTTCAGGTATGTGATGTTGTTCTCTCTGTTTTCTGACTCATTCATTCATTCATTTTCTACTGCGTGGGGGGTGCTGGAGCCTATCCCAGCTGTCTTCGGACGGGAGTCACATTCATACCTATGGACAATTTGGAGCCGCTAATTAACCTAGCATGTTTTTGGAATGTGGGAGGGTGGGGAAAAGACAAAATAAGAAGCCAAAAAGTTACCACTTCCACACAAAATAGGAGGAGAAGTCATTCATTTTCTACTGCTTATCCTCAAGAGGGTGGCTGTGGGTGCTGGAGCCTATCCCAGCTGTATTCGAGCGAGAGGCGGGGTACACCCTGGAATGGTCGCCAGCCAATCACAGGGCACATATAAACAAACAACCATTCACACTCACATTCATACCTATGGACAATTTGGAGTCGCTAATTAACCTAGCATGTTTTTGGAATGTGGGAGGAAACCGGAGTACCCGGAGAAAACCCACGCATGCACGGGGAGAACATGCAAACTCCACACAGAGATGGCCGAGGGTGGGGAAAGACAAAATAAGAAGCCAAAAAGTTACCACTTCCACACAAAATAGGAGGAGAACTCATTCATTCATTCATTTTCTACCGCTTATCCTCACGAGGGTCGCAGGGGGTGATGGAGCCTATCCCAGCTGTCTTTAGGTGAGAAGTGGGGTACACTCTGGACTGGTGGCCAGCCAATCACAGGGCACATATAGACAAACAACCATTCACACTCACATTCATACCTATGGACAATTTGGAGTCGCTAATTAACCTAGCATGTTTTTGGAATGTGGGAGGAAACAGGAGTCCCCAAGCATGCACGGAAGGAACATGCAAACTCCACACAGAGATGGCCGGGGGGGGGGGGCAAAATAAGAAGCCAAAAAGTTACCACTTCCACACATCATAGGAGAAGAACTCATTCATTCATTTTCTACCGATTATCCTCACGAGGGTCTTGGGGGGGGGGGGGGGGGGGGTATTGGGAGACAAAATAAGAAGCCAAAAAGTTACCACTTCCACACATAATAGAAGAACTCATTCATTCATTTTCTACCGCTTATCCTCATGAGGGTCGCGGGGGGGGGGGACAAAATAAGAAGCCATAAAGTTACCACTTCCACACATAATAGAAGAACTCATTCATTCATTAATTCATTCATTTTCTACCGCTTATCCTCATAAGGGTCACGTGGGGGGAGGGGCCTGGAGCTTATCCCAGCTGTCTTCGGGCGAGAGGCGGGGTACACCCTGGACTGGTGGCGGCTTTGTAGGAAAAAAAATTAAACATATATATATATATATATATAAAGGCAGGCTTCGCTACACATATCAAAATAAAGCCTGGAGTTCCACCAAATATCCGTCAATCATTTTTCATCAGTGAATAAGCTAACTTGGCATATTATCGCTGTTGACTGGGACTATAATATTAGCACTGTAGCTCACATAGGGGTGCTAGTTTTACTAACATTTCTCTCCTCTTTTTTTCCTTCACTCCTTAATGTGATTTTGACCAACCTCTCAGACTTGGCATGATATGAGACCTTTTGTAATGACGATATTATATTATTATAATATTATATTATTATATAATATTATGTAATGCATTCATGTAGTCTGCATTCACATTTCCATCCAGTCAGGTTGGCTGTTTCTCACTGGCGTGACTGTAACATGGTGGCTATCATAAGGATGACAATTTACCAGTAAAAAGTATTAATCACAGTTTGCTGACTCTCACTCTCATGTGGAAGTGGTTTGTGTGTATGGATTCCAGTCCTGCATTGTGGTTAAGTCTTCACGGTTGTGTGTGTGTGTTTTCTATTTTCTGCTCCAGTTACTGTTGCTCACACAGCGACCGTGCAGTTGTTCACTCTATCTATAAATACATCTCGCAGCTCGGCCTTGGACTAGACTAGACTAGACTAGACTAGACTAGACTAAAATGTGAAAACATTTCTGGTTTATCAAAAAGCTGTCTCGGAGGAATACTGTGAACTACAGAATTTGCTATTATGAATGATAATACACGTAATATAGAGGGATTTAATGCACACTATAAACCTTGCAATCCAACCTACCTTGGTGTTCCCAGCCTCACTCGCTATATAACTCCATCGCAATCGAACAGCTGCGGCCGTTTTCATTCCCACAGAATCTTCCCTCCAAAATCTTCCCAGAAAAGTGGAAGCTGTTGCTGCGAATCAATAACGTTTTTTATTTTGGTTGCGCGGCGCTGTGATGGTCGTGAGTTCTCCAAGCAAACATATTAGTCAGCTCCTGCGGTCGGGCCCGGATCCTGCTTTATTGTGTTGTGTCTGCGCTGCAGTGACTCCGCCATGAGTGTTTTATCACGTACGGCGGTAACTCACGCAGATCAATGTGTAAGCGAACGACTCAACGGATGTGGTGGATTGGAAGTTGCATATGAATCCGATCTATGTATTGTGGATCTCTGTCATGTCAACATAGAGGACTACTTCTACATTATTATGGTAATGGTAATGGTTTAATTTCATTTGAACATGCATCAGATTACAATTGAATGCATCACATAATCAGTTCACAGTTCCACATGTCCAAAAGGAGTAGGAAGAAGCAAAGCTTATTAAATCCTACCCCTCCATCTGGTACTTTTACAATCAGTAACTGTTACATTTGTTCACTTCCTACTTTCCTAATATAGTTTAAGTTTTATTTATTTATTTTGATTATTATTTTTAATTTTATTAATTTTTAGAACTTTTAAAAAAGTTTTTTTTCATTTATTAATGTTTTAATTTTATTTTATTAATTTTTAGAAATTTTTAAAAAGTTTTTTTATTTATTCATTTTTTTATTTGTATTTTTTATTTAATTTTATTTTTGTCACATAATCAGTAACAATCAATCAGTAACTGTTACATTTGTTCACTTCCTGCTTTCCTGATATAGTTTAAGTTTTTTTTATGTTTTTATTTTAATTTTTTTTATTTTATTTTTGTCACATAATCAGTTCACAGTTCCACATGTCCAAAAGGAGTAGGAAGAAGCAAAGCTTATTAAAGCCTACCCCTCCATCTGGTACTTTTACAATTAGTAACTGTTACATTTGTTCACCTCCTGCTTTCCTAATATAATTTAAGTTTTTTTATTTATTATTTTAAAAAATTTTTTTTTTTTTTATTTTATTTTTGTCACATAATCAGTTCACAGTTCCACATGTCCGAAAGGAGTAGGAAGAAGCAAAGCTTATTAAATCCTACCCCTCCATCTGGTACTTTTACAATCAGTAACTGTTACATTTGTTCACTTCCTGCTTTCCTAATATAGATTAAAAAAAAATTTAATTAAAATTAAAATTAAAATTAAAATTAAAATTAAAATTAAAATTAAAATTAAAATTAAAATTAAAATTAAAATTAAAATTAAAATTAAAATTAAAATTAAAATTAGTACGAGGTAATATGACCTATATGATATATTACTTGCAATTGGTATGTTCTAATGATTTTACTCACTTTTCCATAACTATAAAACTCTCACTTGTTTACACATCTGTGTATCTATCGCATGTTTTCTTTAAAAAAACGGATTTTCCTCTTCCAAACCAAATTAGAATAAGTCTCGGATCTGGTCACTCATTCAGTTCCATGCTTCCCAGTTTCCATGCACTGTAAATGGAGCACAGGTTTTTTTTTTTCCCGCCACTTCAAAAGGACAGTGACACAGTACAACAACAAACCGAGAGGCCGGCACTCGTGCTCACGATTGGATATCGACTGTAGAATCCAAACAAAAGCGATAAAGCAAATAGGACCCCCTACCCTGGCACAGCGGATGTGTGCCGGGTAGGGGGGCACAGCTTGGCTTGCTGAGGGGGGGGGTTCTTTAATGTCCAAGGAAGTGTCACACTGGAATGCTTTATGCAAACAAGCCTTTGCTCGCATGTGTCAACCGTCGCTGTGTGAATGTGTGTGGTAAAAGTGGGACGAGGAGGCTTGTATCTTTGTGGGAATTTTTCGCTCAACTCGGTCCGTGACCTAGTATGTGGAATCAAACTATGGAATGGATTGAGTAAGGAAGTCAAACAATGCACAACGATGAGCCAATTCAAGAAACAATACAAGCAGTTGATGTTTGCTAAATACAAGGATGAAGAGTCTTGAACCAGTCATGATGTGCTATATATATCACTATATTGACACTTACTATGGTACCCATTATGGCATTGGATGCTCATATCACCTTGTACTTTGGCACGTGACAAAAAAAATAAATAAATAAAAAAAATTTAAAAATTTAAAAATTCTAAAATTAAAAAAAAAATTAAAAAATACAAAAAAACTATATAAGGAAAGCAGGAAGTGAGCAAATGTAACAGTTACTGATTGAAAATTCTTGAAATTCTTAAAATTCTGAAAATTCTGAAAATTCTTAAAATTCTTAAAATTCTTAAAATTCTTAAAATTCTTAAAATTCTTAAAATTCTTAAAATTCTTAAAATTCTTAAATTAAACAAATAAACTATATTAAGAAAGCAGGAAGTGAACAAATGTAACAGTTAATGATTAAAAATTCTTAAAATTCTTAAAATTCTTAAAATTCTTAAAATTCTTAAAATTCTTAAAATTCTTAAAATTCTTAAAATTCTTAAAATTCTTAAAATTCTTAATTCTTAAAATTCTTAAAATTAAAAAATAAACTATATTAAGAAAGCAGGAAGTGAACAAATGTAACAGTTAATGATTAAAAATTCTAGAAATTCTAAAAATTCTAAATTCTAAAAATTCTAAAAATTTAAAAATAAAAAAAATAAATTAAACTATATTATTATTATTATTATATTATACCATTATGTCATTGGATGCTCATATCACCTTGTACTTCAGTACGTGACAAAAAAAATTAAATAAAAAAAAATTAAAAATTTTAAAATTCTAAAATTAAAAAAAAATTAAAAAAAATACAAAAAAACTATATAAGGAAAGCAGGAAGTGAACAAATGTAACAGTTAATGATTAAAAATTCTTAAAATTCTTAAAATTCTTAAATAAAAAAATAAACTATATTAGGAAAGCAGGAAGTGAACAAATGTAACAGTTAATAATTAAAAATTCTAAAAATTCTAAAAATTCTAAAAATTCTAAATTCTAAAAATTCAAAAAATTTTAAAATAAAAAAAATAAATTAAACTATATTAGGAAAGCAGGAAGTGAACAAATGTAACAGTTACTGATTGTAAAAGTACCAGATGGAGGGGTAGGATTTAATAAGCTTTGCTTCTTCCTACTCCTTTTGGACATGTGGAACTGTGAACTGATTGTGATGCATTCAATTGTCATCTGATGCATGTTCAAATGAAATATAACCATTACCATTACCTATTTGGACTCTATTTGGTGAAAGCGTTTTGGCTTGTAATGCTGACTGTTTTTTATTATCTTTATGAGCAGGGACAAGTTTAATAAGCGGATAACCTTAACAAAATGTGTATAATCATAATAAAAATACCTCTTGCTATGAAATCTGAGCCAAAATATTTCTACATGTTTTCATATCACGTGTAAGTTATGTGATAAATTGTATTACCTGCCTATTTTGTGAAACCGAATCGCTGGCCAACTAATGAAACGATAACCACAGGAGACCATGCAGCCATCGTACTTTACAACCTGCTTGAAATGTGATATGGTTTTTACTGCTGCACCTTCCGTATTGGCACACTAAATCACGAGACTTGTTGAAGTCTGACGTTAATGTGCACTCGGTCATGTGGTCACATGCTGCAGGTGGAAAACATGAAGTAGAGGTTACATTGAGACCTCATTCCGAGCGGTTCCGTGCCAAATGTCAGTGTGAACATTGAGGTAGATCCCCTTCACTGCTCCCCGACTACTGTGTCATTGCACATTTTTTTCAGTTTTATGTTTTATTGGGGCTGCACGGTGTGGAGTGGTTAGCGCGTAGACCTCACAGCTAGGAGACCCGAGTTCAATCCCACACTCGGCCATCTCTGTGTAGAGTTTGCATGTTCTCCATTCCAAAAACATGCTAGGTTAATTAGCGACTCCAAATTGTCCATAGGTATGAATGTGAGTGTGAATGGTTGTTTGTCTATATGTGCCCTGTGATTGGCTGGCCACCGGTCCAGCGTGGACACCGCCCACTCTCGCCCGAAGACAGCTGGGTTAGACTCCAGCACCCCCTGTGACCCTTGTGAGGATAAGTGGTAGAAAATGAATTAGTTCTCCTCCTATTTTGTGTGGAAGTGGTAACTTTTTGGCTTCATATTTTGTCTTTGCCCACCCTCGGCCATCTCTGTGTGGAGTTTGCATGTTCTCCTCGTGCATGCATGGGTTTTGTCTGGGTACTCCAGTTTCCTCGCACATTCCAGTCAGAAAACACAGGCTGCACGGCGGTGGAGTGGTTAGCGCGCAGACCTCACAGCTAGGAGACCCGAGTTCAATTCCACCCTCGGTTTGCATGTTCTCCTCGTACATGCGTGGGTTTTCTCCGGGTACTCCGGTTTCCTCCCACATTCCAAAAACATGCTAGGTTAATTAGCGACTCCAAATTGTCCATAGGTATGAATGTGAGTGTGAATGGTTGTTTGTCTATATGTGCCCTGTGATTGGCTGGCCACCAGTCCAGCGTGGACCCCGCTCACTCTCGCCCGAAGACAGCTGGGATAGGCTCCAGCACAACCCTTGTGAGGATAAGCGGTAGAAAATGAATGAATGAATGAGTTCTCCTATTTTGTGTGGAAGTGGTAACTTTTTGGCTTCTTATTTTGTCTTTCCCCACCCTCGGCCATCTCTGTGTGGAGTTTGCATGTTCTCCCCGTGCATGCGTGGGTTTTCTCCGGGTACTCCGGTTTCCTCCCACATTCCAAAAACATGCTAGGTTAATTAGCGACTCCAAATTGTCCATAGGTATGAATGTGAGTGTGAATGGTTGTTTGTCTATATGTGCCAAACTGTGATTGGCTGGCCACCAGTCCAGGGTGTACCCTGCCTCTTGCTTGAAGACAGCTGGGATAGGCTCCAGCACCCCCTGCGACCCTTGTGATGATAAGTGTTGGAAAATGAATGAATGAATGTTTTATTGGATGTACTTTTATTGGATTTGCTTGTTTCCACGGCAACGGCAAACCATCTGGATGGGGAAAAACTACCCGTAAATCTGGTAGAAGCCAACACAAATCTGTTTCTTATGCTGCGTTGTTTCCATTTCAGACAAAAAAAAGCCAATTTTAGCAATAAATAAAAGTGTGAACGCGTATAAAAGTGACAGAATTACACTTGATAGGAAACACCAGCCCTTATAGCGCAATTATGTGTGTTTATGTAACGATCAGACAAAGAACAACATCGGAAGGCACAATTAACCTCGGTGACTTCACACTGAAGCTCCGCCTTTCGCAGCTGGTCACGACCAGATGTGTTTTCTACCACTAAAAGCGGGGAATTAAACCTCACAGGGCCGTTTTTATTTAGCCTTAATAATCAATACATGACTCAAGGTTTGTGGCTTTGTCATGACAATACAACTTTACAGTATAAAGTACTGTATGTGTACAGTATATGTAGTTTTAAACAGAGGGTCTTTAAACACATCTTTTCCCAATCATCAGACTGTGTTCCCTTTAAAGCAGGGGTCTCAAACTCAATTTACCTGGGGGCCACTGGAGCTAGGGTCTGGGTGAGGCTGGGCCGCATCAGGTTAAAAAAAATAATATATATATATATTAAAAAGAAAAAATACATAATAAAAATATTAATAAATATGAATTATATTAAATATTAATAAATATATACATCATATAATAGTCTTCAATGCTTCTGCTGGTTTTTTGCAAAAGCTCTGATAAAACATTAAATGATAATAAATTATTATAAATTAATATTTATTTCTTATTAAATTATTAAATAAGTTTGTTAATTTTTATTTTTTGACACAAAATAAGATGGAAAAACAAATAAGCAACTCAAAAAACAAATGAAGCAAGTGAAACAAATGAACAAATTAATTTTTATTTAAAATAAAAAAAATCTTTTGTTTTTTTTTTACATTTTCTCAATATTTCAACTTCTTGAATATTTTTTATGAAATATCTTTTCATATTAGGACTTTATTCTCAGAACATTTTGAATTTATCCCAATAATATTACAACTTTTTCCCCAAAACTAATTTTCCCCCAAAAATCTTATTTGTTTTGCTTGTTCCTCATAATATGACAATAAAAAAATTAAATTTTATTTATATTATTTATTATACATATTTATATTATTTAATTTACATTATATTTATTATGACAATAAAAAAACTAACATTTTATTTATTATACATTTTTATATTATTTATTATTTACATTATATTTATTTTGACAATATAAAATAAAATTTTATTTATATTATTTATTCTACATTTTTAAATTATTGATTATTTACATTATATTTATTATATATTTCAACGCTAAACTACTAAAATTGCATTATTTTTTTCTCATATATCAAGTTTAGTCTTTAAAAATTGCAACTTTTTTCTCTTCATATTCTCATTAAAAAAAAATTCACAAATGTCAAAATGTCCTGTTTTTTTGTGTTTTTTAATTATTTCAACTTTGCTCTTGTAAATTTTATTTTCATAATTGTGACTTTATTTCCATATATTCTATATTTTTACCTTTTGTTTTGCATAATGTTACGACTTTAACTGCATGTTTTCTTTAATATTTCAAAATTATGCTGTGTATTTCCCAGTAAATATCCAGTACAGTTCAGCATACTAAACATAAACATAACCACATAATAAAACAATAAAGACCACCAGGTCACTTTTGACAGTGACAGATTCTGCTTATTACAACCCCCAAATATAATAAGGATGTTTTTTGGGGGGGTTAAGTTACTGACTATTTCAGCTTTAAAGAGGAAAAAAAAAAGTATTGATGATCTCATAGAAAGATAATAATGCTGTATTTCAAAACCGAAGTACTTTACTGTCTGTATTTAATAAAACTCCCAAGCAGGGAATGAAATCTGGCAACATTTTTTTTTTCGTTTCTTGTCCCGGAAGACTCAGGACATATGTTTTAAAATCCTTTTTGTCACTCAACACAATGAAATTTGTTTTCATGTCAGTAAATCATATCATTGGGAAGGAAAAAACGAACAGCATCAAACGCACCATGAAGTGTTCCTAATGATGAATCATGTCCAGTATCTATTTTGCCATAGTTCTAATTTTGGGTGGTACAGACAGTAAACGATATGAGGGGCGGCACAGTGGTCGAGTGGTTAGCGCGCAGACCTCACAGCTAGGAGACCATGGTTCAATTCCACCCTCGGCTGTGTGGAGTTTGCATGTTCTCCCCGTGCATGTGTGGGTTTTCTCCGGGTACTCCGGTTTCCTCCCACATTCCAAAAACATGCTAGGTTAATTAGCGACTCCAAATTGTCCACAGGTATGAATGTGAGTGTGAATGGTTGTTTGAAAAAAAAAAAAAGGGGTGGGCAAACTTTTTTTTTTTTTTTTTGGTAGCCAAACTTTTTCCAAAGCCGAAAACAATTTTTGGGAAATGTCAACATTTTTAGGGCTGAAGATGGGATAGGCTCTAGCACCCCCCGCGACCCTCGTGAGAATAAGCGGTAGAAAATGAATGAATGAATGAATGAGTTCTCTTATTTTGTGTGGAAGTGGTAACTTTTTGGCTTCTTATTTTGTTTTTCCCCACCCTCGGCCATCTCTGTGTGGAGTTTCCTCCCACATTCCAAAAACATGCTAGGTTAATTAGCGACTCCAAATTGTCCGTAGCTATGAATGTGAGTGTGAATGGTTGTTTGTCTATATGTGCCCTGTGATTGGCTGGCCACCAGTCCAGGGTATACCCCGCCTCTCGCCTGAAGACAGCTGGGATAGGCTCTAGCACACCCGCGACCCTTGTGACGAAAAGCGGTAGAAAATGAATGAATGAATGAGTTCTCCTATTTTGTGTGGAAGTGGTAACTTTTTGACTTCTTATTTTGTCTTTTCCCACCCTCGGCCATCTCTGTGTGGAGTTTGCATGTTCTCCCTGTGCATGCGTGGGTTTTCTCCGGGTACTCCGGTTTCCTCCCACATTCCCAAAAACATGCTAGGTTAATTAGCAACTCCAAATTGTCCATAGGTATGAATGTGAGTGTGAATGGTTGTTTGTCTATATGTGCCCTGTGATTGGCTGGCCACCAGTCCAGGGTGTACCCCGCCTCTTGCCCGAAGACAGCTGGGATAGGCTCCAGCACACCCGCGACCCTTGTGAGGATAAGCGGTAGAAAATGAATGAATGAGTTATCCTCCTATTTTGTGTGGAAGTGGTAATTTTTTGGCTTCTTATTTTGTCTTTCCCCACCCTCGGCCATTTCTGTGTGGAGTTTGCACGTTCTCCCCGTGCATGTGTGGGTTTTCTCCGGGTACTCCGGTTTCCTCCCACATTCCAAAAACATGCTAGGTTAATTAGCGACTCCAAATTGTCCATAGGTATGAATGTGAGTGTAGTTTTACTCGTAGATTAGTTTGCTAATCGTAACGCAAACGGTAAACCGAGGAACCGTATGAGATGTGATATAAATGTTGAAAAAATGTGTGCCACTGTTTGATCCCCATGTCAGGCGACTCCTGTTCGGGCTACAGGTCACCTCAGCCCAGCCTCACCCCACAGGGGGGGGTAGGGACACCTGATCTGAGAGCCTGTCAAGCAGAGTTAGCCAACATCACACTTTTTGGGACGAGGAGGCGAGGGGGGGGGGGGTCACAGATGCCTTTTTTTGTCCGTCTTCCAACAGACGCCCCCTCGCTCGGAGGTCATGTCCTCCTAGTGGGGGACAGAGAGGCCGGGCTTCAGTCATCTAGTGAGGTTGAATTCAATCTGATTTGTATTTCACCAGAACCGTTCCCATTGGGAATAAGGACAATAGAAGGAATCGATCCCAGACTCCACAAGGAGTCACATTTAGTCCCATTTTTAACTCCCATACATGAGCAAAAAACGGGGGCCAGTTTTCTTAGAACCTCCTTAAGATCCGACGATGCAAAATAGAAATTCTTGCCAATTTTTGTACCCTTTGTATTGAGTTGTTGGCTCCTGTAGAGCAGCTCCACACAATAACCCGCACAGAAAATTTTAGATTTTCCAGAATCTGCACCTATTCCAGCTGTATTTTCTTTCATTTGTGCTTCCTGCCAAAACGGACTGTTTTAATTTATTCCACCCACTGCTCGCCTCCGGGATACGCCCACTCCACTGTGATTTGTCACATGCCCAAAGTGCTTCCTAACTATGAACCATAGAAGGAAGTCCGCCTTTCTGTGACATCACAAAGGAACAGATTTACCACGCCTTTTCAAACAGAGCGTTTTGAGCCACCCAATTTCACATTTGGAGTCGCTAATTAACCTAGCATGTTTTTGGAATGTGGGAGGAAACCGGAGTACCCGGAGAAAACCCACGCATGCACGGGGAGAACATGCAAACTCCACACAGAGATGTGTGAGGGTGGGGAAAGACAAAATAAGAAGCCAAAAAGTTACCACTTCCACACAAAATAGGAGGAGAACTCATTCATTCATTCATTTTCTAGCGCGGGGGTTGTGGGGGGGGGTTGCTGGATCCTATTCCAGTTGCCTTGGGGCGAGAGGCGGGGTACATCCTGGACTGGTGGCCAGCCAATCACAGGGCACATATAGACAAACAACCATTCACACTCACATTCATACCTATGGACAATTTGGAGTCGCTAATTAGCCTAGCATGTTTTTGGAATGTGGGAAAAAACCCACGCATACACGGGGAGAACATTCAAACTCCACACAGAGATGGCCGAGGGTGGGGAAAGACAAAATAAGAAGCCAAAAAGTTACCACTTCCACACAAAATAGGAGGAGAACTCATTCATTCATTCATTCATTTTCTAGCGCGGAGGTTGTGGGGGGTGCTGGAGCCTATCCCAGCAGTCTTCAGGCGAGAGCAGGCGGGGTACACCCTGGAATGGTGGCCAGCCAATCACAGGGCACATATAGACAAACAACCATTCACACTCACATTCATACCTATGGACAATTTGGAGTCGCTAATTAGCCTAGCATGTTTTTGGAATGTGGGAAAAAAACGACGCATACACAGGGAGAACATTCAAACTCCACACAGAGATGACAGAGGGTAGGGAAAGACAAAATAAGAAGCCAAAAAAATACCACTTCCACACAAAATAGGAGGAGAACTCATTTATTCATTCATTTTGTACCGCTTATCCTCACGAGGGTCGTGGGGGGGGGTGCTGGAGCCTATCTTTCAGGCCTAAAAATTTTGACATTTCCCAAAGAATTGTTTTCAGTATGTCGGCTTTGGTGTAAAAAGTTTAGGCACCCTATTTTTTTTTTTTCTACCGTCTAATTTCACATTTAAAACATTTCTCTCCTCCTTTGTTTAACCGCTTGACAATATTTTCATCTTGACGACAGACTGTATTAGCATAATTGAAAAACAGAAACCAGAAAGTCGTTTGCCACAGATGCAGACCATAAAAATACGGCCAATTTTTGGGATCGTGTCCCAGTCTGAGAAGTGCAAATTGTCTTTCCCTAAACACCCCCCCCCCCTCTTTTTTTTTCTCCCACACACACACACACACCGCTGGTCGGCTATGATGTGAATATTTATAAATAATTACAACTTGTCCATTTCCTGCCTTGAAAATCACTTTTCAAGGTTTCTCGGAAGAGAAAATCACCATTTTGAATATTAATTAGCTGATATTTAGCAACGTTTGAAGATATTTTGGTGAATCCAATTGACTTTTTTGCTTTCTAACTAAATGTCTAAACAAATGCCTTAATTACCGCTATGCCTCCTCTAAGCTCCGAGCACCTCCAGCTGTGCTGCCCCCGCCCCTTCTGGCAACGCTACACAGGAATTCCACCGAAAATTATTCATCTTTGTTGTCCTTTATTATATAAGCCACATAAAGTTCTCTCAGGGTTGAAAGCTGAGAAGATATATAATGCAAAACAAATAAAAATAAAGCCGTCAAACAGCACCAGACCTTACATGTTGCACTTTGCAAAATTCCGATAATATAAAAAAAAAAAAAAATTGACATAGAATAATCTCCCTCCTATTGTTCACATATTTGGCTTGAAATATGATGCATGTTTATTGTCACAGCAGGGCCTGTCAGAGTTAATAGGCTCTTAGTGGCAAATTTAATAAGATCTCATCACGGGATAAACAAACAGCACGATAAAAGCTTTGTAGTGAATGAACAATAACAATACAATCGCATCAGTATGTCGGATTCAAGCACGCGGAGGAGAAGATAAAGGTCAGGAGCCGTCCGCAGAACCCCAGTGGACCCAATTTAATGGCGCTGTCTCTTTAAATGAAATAATAATAATAAGAAATATGTTTCGGACATGCGCAGTTGATCATAGGAGCGGTAAAAAAGCAGAGTTTCTCCTGTTTTTCGCTCACAATGTTTTTTTTGAGTGACAGCGGCCCCTTTTTGTGTTGTTTATTATTATTTTTTTTATTATTATTTATTATTATCGATGGCGTGCTGAGTCAGCATGCGTCTGAACTGTTGCGGCATCAGCAGCGCCTGGATGGATGAGAAAGATGAGCTTCGACTAATAACAGTTAATCACCATTAATAGTTAACTGACAGTGATAAGTGAATTTCCGTGAAGTAGGGTAGCATTCGTTACTTATAAATAGAATATATCGTAGTTAGAGCTTTGAAGACTTTCTAAATATGATTTTTGACATTTATTTTGAAAACTGCGAGGGGAAAAAAAATCATGCCGTGAGTAGGACTGACTTGAAATTTCTCACACAGCTCAACGCACTTGACAGAACACCCACTTCAGGATTTTTCGACAAATCAATCACCGTTAATTGGTTACAGACAGTGATAAGTGAATTTCCGTGAAGTAGGATAGAAGTTGTTACTTATAAATAGAATATATTGTAGTTAGAGCTTTGAAAACCATGTAAGACCTTCTAAATATGACTTTTAACATTTATTTTGAAAACTGTGAGGGAAAAAAAAAATCATGCCGTGAGTAGGACTGACTTGAAATTTCTCACACAGCTCGACGCACTTGACAGAACACCCACTTAATCAATCACCGTTAATTGGATACAGACCATTATAAGTGAATTTCCGTGAAGTAGGACATGATTCATTACTTATAAACAATCACCGTTAATTGGTTACAGACCATGATAAGTGAATTTCCGTGAAGTAGGACATGATTCATTACTTATAAACAATCACCGTTAATTGGTTACAGACAGTGATAAGTGAATTTCCGTGAAGTAGGATAGAATTTGTTACTTATAAATAGAATATATTGTAGTTAGAGCTTTGAAAACCATGTAAGACCTTCTAAATATGACTTTTAACATTTATTTTGAAAACTGTGAGGGGAAAAAAAAATCATGCCGTGAGTAGGACTGCCTTGAAATTTCTCACACAGCTCGACGCACTTGACAGAACACCCACTTAATCAATCACCGTTAATTGGTTAGAGACCATTATAAGTGAATTTCCGTGAAGTAGGACATGATTCATTACTTATAAACAATCATCGTTAATTGGTTACTGACAGTGATAAGTGAATTTCCGTGAAGTAGGGTAGGATTTGTTACTTATAAATAGAATATATTGAAGTTAGAGCTTTAAAAAACTGTTTACAACCTTCTAAATATGATTTTTAACATTTATTTTGAAAACTCTGAGTGACAAAAAAAAAATTCACGTCATGAGTAGGACTGACTTGAAATTTCTCACACAGCTCAACGCACTTGACAGAACAACCACTTCAGGATGTTTTGCCGAATCAATCACTGTTAATTGGTTACAGACCATGATAAGTGAATTTCCGTGAAGTAAGATAAGATTTATAACTTATAAACAATCATCATTAATTGGTTACTGACAGTGATAAGTGAATTTCCGTGAAGTAGGATAGGATTCATTACTTATAAATAGAATATATGGTAGTAAGAGCTTTAAAAACCTGTTTACGACCTTCTAAATATGGTTTTTAACATTTGTTTTGAAAACTGTGAGGAAAAAAAAATTCATGCAGTGAGTAGGACTGACTTGAAATTTCTCACGCAGCTCAACATGCTTGACAGAACACCCACTTTTTGATGACTCAATCACCGTTAATTGGTTACAGACCATGATAAGTGAATTTCCGTGAAGTAGAACCGGATTCATTACTTATATAAACAATCATCGTTAATTGGTTACTGACAGTGATAAGTGAATTTCCGTGAAGTAGGTTAGGATTCGTTACTTATAAATAGAATATATTGAAGTTAGAGCTTTGAAAACCTTTTTACGACCTTCTAAATATGACTTTTAACTTATTTTGAAAACTGTGTGAGGAAAAAAAAATTATGCTGTGACTAGGACTGACTTGAAATTTCTCTCACAGCTCAACATGCTTGACATAATACCCAATTTAGGATGTTTCGCCGAATCAACACAAAATTTGACAAGCATGTGACTGTAAAAATGTAAGCAAGGTTGGTTGAAGTGTGGCCGATGTTGTTCTGTGTGAATGGAAAACGTGTAAAAATGATGTCCTCTAGAAAGGCAGCCAACCATGTATTGGCTTCCTTTTGTCCACATAGTGCATCCTAGCCTGCCATGCTTGGTATCCCTTACTCCCGAGGCATTTGAACAGGTTTGTTCCACTGTCTGCAACTGAGGTGAGGTTACGTGACCTCCCCGACCTCTGACCTCCGCCGTGTTGACCTCCGGCACCGGCTGTATCTCCTCTGGCTGCAAACAGGATGTAGCATTTGCCCCGAGAGGCGGCGGCGGTGGCGGCGCTCTGTCCATCTGTGTCGGCGTTTTGAGACCCTCGTCGGACATTCCCAGACGCGTAGCTTCTTTTTGCTCATCCCCGCGCTGTTCGCCGTGCCGCCAGCATCGGTTACGTTCTAAGTGGATTACATCGTCGCTGCGGGGAAGGAGAGATGAGGCCTGACTATCAATTACCGACATCAAATAGAGGGGGGGGGCTTGTGGGTATGGAGCTGTTTGTTGTTTACATATTGTTCTGTGGGCTGATGATGATGACGATCATGATGATGATGATGATGTGAGCAGGAAGCTGGGATAGGCTCCAGCATCCCCCATCCGACCCTTGTTGAGGATAAGCGGTAGAAAATGAATGAATGAATGAGTTCTCCTCCAATTTTGTGTGGAAGTGGTAACTTTTTGGCCTCTTATTTTGTCTTTCCCCACCCTCGGCCATCTCTGTGTGGAGTTTGCTTGTTCTCCCCGTGCATGAGTGGGTTTTTCTCCAGGTATTCCAGTTTCCTCCCACATTCCAAAAACATGCTAGGTTAATTGGCTAATTGTCTATACCTATAGACAATGAGTGTGAATGGTTGTTTGTCTATATGTGCCCTGTGATTGGCTGGTGACCAGTCCATGGTGTACCCCACCTCTTGCCTTAAGACAGCTGGGATAGGTTCCAGCACCCCCGCGACCCTTGTTGAGGATAAGCGGTAGAAAATGAATGAATGAATGAGTTCTCCTCCTATTTTGTGTGGAAGTGGTAACTTTTTGGCTTCTTATTTTGTCTTTTCCCACCCTCGGCCATCTTTGTGTGGAGTTTGCATGTTCTCCCCGTACATGTGTGGGTTTACTCCGGTTTCCTCCCACATTCCAAAAACATGCCAGGTTAATTAGCGACTCCAAATTGTCCATAGGTATGAATGTGAGTGTGAATGGTTGTTTGTCTATATGTGCCCTGTGATTGGCTGGCCACCAGTCCAGGGTGTACCCCGCCTCTCGCCCAAAGACGGCTGGGATAGGCTCCAGCACTTCCCGTGACTGTTTTGAATGTAGAGGTGAAGACTATCATCTTGTTGAATGTCTTATCGCTCTCAGGTAGTGAAAGCAGGACATCCTAGGACTCCATTATCTCACCCCCCCATATGTCCCCCCCCGCCCCCCCCCCCCCATGGCAACATTTCCTGTTTTCGGAAATTAATAAAGCACACACTTCTGTGCTTTACTTTCACTCTGTATTTTATAAAGGATGGAGTAGAGAGGGGAAAAAAAAGTCCAGGAACAACAAGGCGATTGCTGGAAAGTGTTTTTTTTTTTTAAGCTGCAGCTCTCATGTGGCTTCAACATGAGGAAATCCTGCATCTGATTTATTTTGCAGTGAATCCAATAGTGAACAGCTGCTCTTCTTGCCTTTATAATGGAGTTCAGCTTAAAGGAAAGCTGCACTTTTTTTAGGGGGAGAATTTTCACCCCGTGCATGCGTGGGTTTTCTCCGGGTACTCCGGTTTCCTCCCACATTCCAAAAACATGCTAGGTTAATTAGCGACTCCAAATTGTCCATAGGTATGAATGTGAGTGTGAATGGTTGTTTGTCTGTATGTGCCCTGTGATTGGCTGATTGGCGACCAGTCCAGGGTGTACCTTGCTTCTCTCCCAAAGACAGCTGGGATAGACTCCAGCACCCCTGCGACCCTTGTGATGATAGGCGGTAGAAAATGAATGAATGAATGAGTTCTCCTCCTATTTTGTGTGGAAGTGGTAACTTTTTGGCTTCTTATTTTGTCTTTCCCCATCCTCGGCCATCTTTGTGTGGAGTTTGGTTTCCTCCCACATTCCAAAAACATGCTAGGTTAATTAGCGACTCCAAATTGTCCATAGGTATGAATGTGAGTGTGAATGGTTGTTTGTCTGTATGTGCCCTGTGATTGGCTGATTGGCGACCAGTCCAGGGTGTAACTTGCCTCTCGCCCGAAGACAGCTGGGATAGGCTCCAGCACCCCTGTGACTCTCGTGATGATAGGCGGTAGAAAATTAATGAATGAATGAGTTCTCCTATTTTGTGTGGAAGTGGTAACTTTTTGGCTTCTTATTTTGTCTTTCCCCACCCTCGGCGATCTCTGTGTGGAGTTTGCATGTTCTCCCCGTGCATGCGTGGGTTTTCTCCGGGTACTCCGGTTTCCTCCCACATTCCAAAAACATGCTAGGTTAATTAGCGACTCCAAATTGTCCATAGGTATGAATGTGAGTGTGAATGGTTGTTTGTCTATATGTGCCCTGTGATTGGCTGATTGGCGACCAGTCCAGGGTGTACCTTGCTTCTCTCCCAAAGACAGCTGGGATAGACTCCAGCACCCCTGCGACCCTTGTGATGATAGGCGGGAGAAAATGAATGAATGAATGAGTTCTCCTCCTATTTTGTGTGGAAGTGGTAACTTTTTGGCTTCTTATTTTGTCTTTCCCCACCCTCGGCCATCTTTGTGTGGAGTTTGGTTTCCTCCCACATTCCAAAAACATGCTAGGTTAATTAGCGACTCCAAATTGTCCATAGGTATGAATGTGAGTGTGAATGGTTGTTTGTCTGTATGTGCCCTGTGATTGGCTGATTGGCGACCAGTCCAGGGTGGAACTTGCCTCTCGCCCGAAGACAGCTGGGATAAGCTCCAGCACCCCTGTGACCCTCGTGATGATAGGCAGTAGAAAATGAATGAATGAATGAGTTCTCCTCCTATTTTGTGTGGAAGTGGTAACTTTTTGGCTTCTTATTTTGTCTTTCCCCACCCTCTGCGATCTCTGTGTGGAGTTTGCATGTTCTCCCCGTGCATGCGTGGGTTTTCTCCGGGTACTCCGGTTTCCTCCCACATTCCAAAAACATGCTAGGTTAATTAGCGACTCCAAATTGTCCATAGGTATGAATGTGAGTGTGAATGGTTGTTTGTCTGTATGTGCCCTGTGATTGGCTGATTGGCGACCAGTCCAGGGTGTACCTTGCCTCTCGGCCGAAGACAGCTGGGATAGGCTCCAGCACCCCCGCGAAAATGAATGAATGAATGGTTAGCATGACAGTCGGCTAGCTCTCTTCGTGTTCTTGTGAGCCGTTTGGTTTTAATTGTTGTGATCGTCCAATGACCTTGTAAAACAGCCAAAGTATTACATTTTTTCATCTGGTTTGAGCTGTGCTGCTCAAATCTTTTTTTGGCCATCTCGTCATTTGTTTTTCCCAGAAGAAACATCCTCCGATTTTCATTTGTGTGCAGTCCCGTCCCATCCCGTCCTGTCCCGTCCTTCCCAACCCACATGCACATTGCATCAAACCTTTCATAGAAACATAGAAAACGTGAAGGTTTTGTGTTACCGCCTGTCAGCCAGACCTCCTTCCTCGAACACATCGTATTGATTCATCAAAATTGTCCATTTCCTTAAACGCTTCCATCACCCGCTTCGACCACATGCATCGCCCACTTCCACTGCAGCAACGTACCGACGCTTCTCACCAAAGTCAGCCACATAATCTCACTCTTGTCATTTTCCGTTTGCTTTGATGAAGTCCGATGACGTCATTTATCTCATCGGCGTGACATCGAGCGATTAAGTCGAGACTGCTTCGCTGTGTCGCAGCTCGTTAGAGTGATTACTGGCAGACCGTGTGTCAATGAAATATGAGCTCGACAAAGTCCAAAGTGATTTCGGGCCGAGATTGACAGTTAGGTTTGAGGCTCAGAGCGCTTTGAATTGGCATTAGGAACATCTTTGGAGGATTTCAGGCTTGGTCAGGCAGGAAATCAGTCGCATACATCGACTAACCGCCACAGTAATAATCAGCTCTTTAGATAAATGAGTGCAATTGGAAATAACCTCTTTCTATATGTTTTGATTGACTGATAGTCGGGCAAATCTGCGCAGAGATTTAAGAATGTATGGACATGTTTATCAAATTTTGGAATGGAATTTGGAGTTTTTTCAACGTTCGTATCAACGAGCTTACGGAGTGTAGTAGGATACATCTTGAAGCAATGTCGGTATCATGAGAGTGCTGCGATGAAAAGTCGAGTTCCAATGCCGGCTGATGCAAAGTGAATGGTGTGAAGTTCCCTTAGGCTTTCAAAGTTTTTAAACTTTTACCGAACGAACCAACAAGAATCACGTGATGTGAATTTATTTAATTTATTTAATTATTATATTCATTTTTTATATTACGTACCAACAAGAATCACGTGATGTGAATTTATTTATTTTATTTATTTTATTTATTTTATTTATTTTATTTATTTTATTTATTTTATTTATTTTATTTATTCGATTATATTAATTTTTTATGTTACGAACCAACAAGAATCACATGATGTGAATTTATTTAATTTATTTAATATTAATTTTTTATATTACGAATCAACAAGAATCACGTGATGTGAATTTATTTTATTTATTTTATTTATTTTATTTATTTTATTTATTTTATTTATTTTATTTATTTTATTTACTCTATTATATTAATTTTTTATATTACAAACCAATAAGAATCACATGATGTGAATTTATTTAATTTATTTAATATTAATTTTTTATATTATGACTCAACAATAATCACGTGATGTGAATTTATTTTATTTATTTTATTTATTTTATTTATTTTATTTATTTTATTTATTTTATTTATTTTATTTATTTTATTTATTTTATTATATTAATTTTTTATATTACGAACCAACAAGAATCACGTGATGTGAATTTATTTAATTTATTTCATTTATATATATAAATTTTTTATATTGTGAACCAACAAGAATCACGTGATGTAAATTTATTTAATTTATTTTTTTATATTATCTTATTTTATTACTTTACAAAAATGCGCTCATTAGATTTATTTAACTTTGATCAGGTTGTTAATTGTGGTTTGTGGGTTGTCGGTCAACTCTTCAATGGCGGTGCAAAGTTGCTGGATAACAACTGTAACAATGTGTCATACACGCTAATCCACAGCATCCCAAACACCTGCAACAGGCGACATGCCAGAACTGGGATGTTTTCAGCTTCCGTGAATTGTGTGAAGTTTAGCTAGCTCTGAGCTACCTGGGGAAAAAAATAGAGACGCTACACAGTGGTCTAGTGGTGGCTGCCCATTCAGGAGATTGAGAGGTTTAATGTGCATGCATGGGTTTCCTCAAAGTATTGCAGCTTCCACGCTCCATATAAACAGTTGGGGGGTGGGGGCGGGGGTAGAGGCGTGGGAGAGAAAGCCTGGGAATGCAAGGATGTTCAAACTGAAAGGATGCAACCATTCATTCAATCAAGCCGAAAAGTTACCACTTCCACACAAAATAGGAGGAGAACTCATTTATTCATTCATTCATTTTCTACCGCCTTTCCTTTACGAGGGTCGCGGGGGTGCTGGAGCCTATCCCAGCTGTCTTCGGGCGAGAGGCGGGGTACACCCTGGACTGGTCGCCAGCCAGCCAATCACAGGGCACATATAGACAAACAACCATTCACACTCACATTCATACCTATGGACAATTTGGAGTCGCTAATTAACCTAGCATGTTTTTGGAATGTGGGAGGAAACCCACGCATGCATGGGGAGAACATGCAAACTCCACACAGAGATGGCCGAGGGTGGGGAAAAACAAAATAAAAAGCCAAAAAGTTACCACTTCCACACAAAATAGGAGGAGAACTCATTCATTCATTTTCTACCGCTTTTTCCTCACGAGGGTCGCAGACCATTCACATTCACATTCATACCTATGGACAATTTGGAGTCGCTAATTAACCTAGCATGTTTTTGGAATGTGGGAGTAAACCGGAGTACCCGGAGAAAACCCACGCATGCATGGGGAGAACATGCAAACTCCACACAGAGATACCCGAGGGTGGAATTGAACCCTGGTCTCCTAGCTGTGAGAGGATGCAATCAACTGAAGAGAAATAAGAAATACATGCATGATGCATCCCAGGCCTGATGTTGTTCTTCGGGTTGTTGATGAGCCTCAGGGCAGCACATTGTTTGAGCACGCATGGATTTTTACGCGTTAGATTTCCATTGTCTCGTGAACGCACACACATTCCGTCTTTTCAGGTTTACATGTTCAGCCATTGTTCATTCGATCTCCAGCGTGGGACTGCAGCTAACCATGTCCAGACGTGTCTATTTGGAGGTTGTGGACCACAGGTTATGATTAACCTGAGACCATCGCTGACCTGTGACAAATAGACTGTAACACTAGACCCCCCCCCCCTGCTCAGCATAGCGCAGTCTGGCATCGCAAGGCCCACTACAGTGTACTGGAAGCCCAGGGGTCCAGGAGATCAATCCTGGCTTGAGGCAGAATTCCATGAAAAGATGTTGCAAGAACTTTTCAAATTTTCTGGCAACACAGTTAGCATCATCTGCATTTCTCTCCGTTCACTCCTGCCATGTGTTGTTCCCGAAGCGATCCCGTTGCAACACACACACACACACACACGTTCCGCACAGCTTATAACCAAGCACCACCGCAGGTATGTTGCCTGGGTCTCGATGCATTAGCTCCACATTCCAACCTCGTTTAGAGACTATTTGTGGCTTTTTTGTGGCATGTTTCACACTACCACCACCATATTTTACTCTTCTTTTTCAACTTGAGGTCACGAACAGATGGCCCGACATTCTACTTAAATGTTTTTTGGTAGACAGTAGTATTCATGGTTAATTTATTACGGCAAAATGGCCCAAGACCATTACACTACCACCACCATATTTTAGTCTTTTTCAGCTTGAGGTCACAAACACATGGCCCGACATTCTACTTTAGATGTTTTTTGGTAGACAGTAGAATTCATGGTTTCCATTTATCACAACAAAACGCCCCCAGACCATCACACTACCACCACCATATTTTACTGTTCTTTTTTAACTTGAGGTCATGAACAGATGGCCCAACATTCTACTTTAGATGTTTTTTTGGTAGACAGTAGTATTCATGGTTAATTTATTACGGCAAAACGGCCCAAGACCATTACACTACCACCACCATATTTACTCTTCTTTTTCAGCTTGAGGTCCCGAACAGATGGCCCGACATTCTACTTTAGATGTTTTTTTGTTAGACAGTAGAATTCATGGTTCCATTTATTACAGCAAAACGGCCCCAGACCATCACACTACCACCACCATATTTTACTGTTCTTTTTCAGCTTTAGGTCACGAACAGATGGCCCGACATTCTACTTTAGAAGTTTTTTGGTAGACAGTAGAATTCACGGTTCCATTTATCACAGCAAAACAACCCCAGACCATCACACTACCACCACCATATTTTACTGTTTTTTTTTTCAACTTGAGGTCACGAACAGATGGCCCGACATTCTACTTGAGATGTTTTTTGGTAGACAGTAGAATTCATGGTTCCATTTATCACAGCAAAACGGCCCCAGACCATGACACTACCACCACCATATTTTACTGTTCTTTTTCTAAAATGTTACTTTTATGCCATATGTCATGGGACACACACTTCAGAGTGTTCAGAAGTGGTTTTTGTCTTGGAATTCTTCCATGCAGGCCGTTTTTTGCCCAGTGTCTTTCTTATGGCAAGCAAGGCCATCACTGTGTGAAAATATTTGGTAGAACCTCAAGTATGTCAGTTACACTTTGCAACTCGACACAACAATAGGACTGTAATGGAGTCCACGTCTGATACATTTTTCATCCTAAAACTGCAGTACCATCGATACACATGCACATCTAGTACTTGTACCATTGGAGACCTTGTAGCGAGGCAGCAAAGGGTGGCCTGTTGACGCTGAGCCCTCGCAGGGGAACTTCCCTCTCTCAGGTCCATGGAAAGCAAACAAGCTAATCAGAACCAGCAGGTCGGCCCACTTTTAACTCGGCACCCCTGTTGGACACGCAGGACTTGAACTGGAGAGGAGGTAGTGACAGTGCACAAGTCTGACAGGGAATCACTTAGACTGGTGTTTTAGCTTGTTTTTGAAGATTTGAGTGTATGTTTCCACTAACAGTAGTGTGAATTTGAAGTTGAACATTTTTATTATTTATTTATTTTTATTTATTTTTAATTTATTTATTTTTATTTTTTTATTTATTTATTTTTATTTATTTATTTTTAAATTAATTTATTTAATTTATTTTTATATTATTTTATTTTATTACTTTACAAAAATGCGCTCATTAGATTAATTTAACTTTGATGAGGTTGTTAATTGTGGTTTGTGGACTGTTGGTCCACTCTTCAATGGCGATGCAAAGTTGCTGGATAAGAACTGGTGTTTTAGCTTGTTTTTGAAGATTTGAGTGAATGTTTCCACTAACAGTAGTGTGAATTTGAAGTTGAAAATTTTTATAATTTTTAAAATTATTTTAATTTATTTATATTATTTTTATATTATTTTTTATATTATTTTTTATATTATTTTTTATATTATTTTATTTTATTACTTCACAAAAATGTGCTCATTAGATTTATTTAACTTTGATCAGGTTTTTAATTGTGGCTTGTGGATTGTTGGTCCACTCTTCAATGGCTGTGCAAAGTTGCTGGATAACAACTGTAACAATGTGTCACACACGCTAATCCACAGCATTCCAAACACCTGCAACAGGCGACATGCCAGAACTGGGATGTTTTCAGCTTCCGTGAATTGTGTACAGATCCATGCAACATGGGGCTGTGCATTATCATGCTGCAACTTAGCTTTTAGCTAAGTTACGACAACAAACCGCAATTAGGACAATGAGCATGCAGATGAGTCCCACCTCCAATGTTTAGATGCGTCCCAGTTGCAAAGTTCATTGTGTTTTGCCAACATCTGGTGCAGGTCTAAAGTAGCTAATAAAGCTTTGTAAACAGACCACATCATTCCTTTTCCGGCTAAAAACGAGCCCAAACATCGATGTGTCCTTCACAGCACGTACATCTTGACACAAGATGATTTTCACCTCACTCAATCACTCAAAAACGTTTGAAGCCTTCAGTCTGGTTAGTCAATCCATGCAAAGGAGCTGGGGGGGGTGGATGGGGGCAGCCAAGAGTGATTTATGTCACCCCTGTTCTCCATGTTGAGTTGGGTTCTGGCCATATCTTCTCCTGTCAGCACTCATGTTCTGTCCCCGACCTCCACCCGGGGGGAACAGACAGACACTGAGCAGGAAGGAGTGATGTTCTTCCTCTAAAACGTCCCATATTGCCTCTGCTCTTCTTCACTCGAGGTCTGACCTTCACCCGAAACAAGGCTGCACATGCTATATTACATATTATTATTATTATTATTACATTTTATTTTATTTTAATTTTAATTTATATTTGTTATACTATATTTTTTATATTTTATTACATTTTATTATTGTATTATTATTATATATTTCGAACATGTGTATGTTTATATATACATATGTATTTTTATTTGTATTGATTTTGGATTGTTTGTTATGCTTGGATGTTTTTTATGTTTGAACTAAACTAAACTAAACATGTTGTCACCATACAACACATTTATCTTAATATTTAATGTTTGCTTGATTGGCTTGAATTATATTATATTATATTATATATTATTTGTGTATATAAATAGATTTTATTATAATATATATTATATTTATAACAATTTTTGATATTGTATTTATATATTATATAAATACTAGATTTTATTATAATATATATTATTATATTATATTTATTTTATTTATATTTGTTGTATTAAATTTCCTTTATTTTATTTATATTTTTTATATTTTATTACATTTTACTATTATTATATATTTCGAACATGTGTATGTTTATATATACATATGTATTTTTATTTGTATTGATTTTGGATTGTTTGTTATGCTTGGATGTTTTTTATGTTTGAACTAAACTAAACTAAACATGTTGTCACCATACAACACATTTATCTTAATATTTAATGTGTTTGCTTTATTGGCTTGAATTTTGACTTTATTTTTCTGTAGAAAATCATGTGACTTGACTGTTGGGTCAAATGTTGACCTCGTGGTTAGAAATTGAATCCTAGTGCTTTAAAACTCGTATCATTCTTCCCAGTGTATTCTAACGCATATATGAAGTACAAATAAATCGCGGTGCGGCCATATAAGAGAAAAAAGACGCAATAAATGGCGTTCTTCACTACCGTGAAAATGAAAGCCTTCCCAGATGTCAAAATATGGCAAACACGCTTGTTATCAAATCAAAGGCTGCCTCCGTTCTGCCTGTTGTTTACAGCAACTACACAACACATGATTTGAATGAAAGGGAACACTTTCTCCTCGCATTATTGAAGCCCGTAGAAGAGCCATCGTCGCCCCCCCCTGCAGAGGTCTGATCTGACGCGTGGGTCAAGCACACATGAAAGGAAGTGTAAGTTTAGACAAGTTGATCTTGTGGTGGGCCGCAGCTGAAGAGCATTGGTGCTGCGGTTACCTGAGATGGATGTCTTTGCTTCAACACACATATGCTTCTGTATATGATATAATGCAGGGCACCTTAGTAGGGTAGCGTTCGTGTTTGAGTGTGTGCAATTAGGATTAGAGTGGATGCCCCAGACCATCACACTACCACCATCATGTTTTACTGTTTTTTTTTTCAGCTTGAGGTCACGAACAGATGGCCCGACATTCTACTTTAGATGTTTTTTGGTAGACAGTAAAAAGAACAGAAAAAGAAAAAGAACAGTAAAATATGGTGGTGGTAGTGTGATGGTCTGGGACCGTTTTGCTGTGATACAAACAGATGGCCCGACATTCTACTTTAGATTTTTTTTGGTGGACAGTAAAATTCATGGTTCCATTTATCACAGTAAAACAGCCCCAGATCATCACACTACCACCACCATATTTTACTGTTCTCTTTCAGCTTGAGGTCACAAACAGATGGCCCGACATTCTACTTTAGATGTTTTTTGGTAGACAGTAAAAAGAACAGAAAAATAAAAAGAACAGTAAAATATGGTGGTGGTAGTGTGATGGTCTGGGACCGTTTTGCTGTGATACAAACAGATGGCCCGACATTCTACTTTAGATTTTTTTTGGTGGACAGTAAAATTCATGGTTCCATTTATCACAGCAAAACAGCCCCACATCATTACACTACCGCCACCATATTTTACTGTTCTCTTTCAGCTTGAGGTCACGAACAGATGGCCCGACATTCTACTTTAGATGTTTTTTGGAAGACAGTAGAATTCATGGTTCCATTTATCACAGTAAAACAGCCCCAGATCATCACACTACCACCACCATATTTTACTGTTCTCTTTCAGCTTGAGGTCACGAACAGATGGCTCGACATTCTACTTTAGATGTTTTTTGGTAGACAGTAAAAAGAACAGAAAAAGAAAAAGAACAGTAAAATATGGTGGTGGTAGTGTGATGGTCTGGGACCGTTTTGCTGTGATACAAACAGATGGCCCGACATTCTACTTTAGATTTTTTTTGGTGGACAGTAAAATTCATGGTTCCATTTATCACAGTAAAACAGCCCCAGATCATCACACTACCACCACCATATTTTACTGTTCTCTTTCAGCTTGAGGTCACAAACAGATGGCCCGACATTCTACTTTAGATGTTTTTTGGAAGACAGTAGAATTCATGGTTCCATTTATCACAGTAAAACAGCCCCAGATCATCACACTACCACCACCATATTTTACTGTTCTCTTTCAGCTTGAGGTCACGAACAGATGGCCCGACATTCTACTTTAGATGTTTTTTGGTAGACAGTAAAAAGAACAGAAAAAGAAAAAGAACAGTAAAATATGGTGGTGGTAGTGTGATGGTCTGGGACCGTTTAGCTGTGATACAAACAGATGGCCCGACATTCTACTAGATTTACTAGATTTTTTTTTTGGTAGACAGTAGAATTCATGGTTCTATTTATCACAGCAAAAAAGGCCCAGACCATCACACTACCACCACCATATTTTACTGTTCTCTTTCAGCTTGAGGTCACAAACAGATGGCCCGACATTCTACTTTAGATTTTTTTTTTTGGTAGACAGTAGAATAATGGTTCTATTTATCACAGCAAAAAAGGCACCAGATCATCACACTACCACCACCATATTTTACTGTTCTTTTTCAGCTTGAGGTCACGAACAGATGGCCCGACATACTACTTTAGATGTTTTTTGGAAGACAGTAGAATTCATGGTTCCATTTATCACAGCAAAACGGCCCTAGACCATCACACTACCACCACCATATTTTAATGTTTTGTTTTTCAGCTTGAGGTCACAAACAGATGGCCCGACATTCTACTTTAGGTGTTTTTTGGAAGACAGTAGAAATCATGGTTCCATTTATCACAGCAAAACGGCCCTAGACCATCACACTACCACCACCATATTTTACTCTTCTTTTTCTAAAATGTTACTTTTATGCCATATGTTATGGGACAGAAGTCTTTCCATAAGTCGTCGCTGCGCCACTCCTGGGAACAAGGTTCACCACTGTTCCTTGTTTTTGTAGATAATGGCTCTCGCTGTGGTTAGCTGGAGTCCCAAAGATTTATTTTCTCTTTTTTAATGATAAAAAGTTGCATTTCAAACTGCATTTTCTGTTCAGTTGTGTTGTCGTTGACTCAAATTTAAATTTGGTTCATGATCTGAAACATTTAAGTGCAAAAGAAGAAAACCTTTTCAATTAGAACTAGGGTGGATGCAGGAGTGGATTATAAATATACATTTTTGATCCGGAATTACTATAAAATGAATAAAAATTCTGTTTGATATTTAAATTTAATTAGTTAATTTAATTTAATTAATTTAAAAAACACGGGGGTAAAATATATCTGAAGGGGTACGCCGCTGTAAAAGGTTTGGGAACCACTGATGTAGAGCACGTGTGTGCACGTGAACCTTAGAGGGGAGCTCGCTGAACCCAAGCAGGCATTAATAAGAGTCATATTCTACCGTACGATGCAGGAAACGCTTAAAAATGGGCTTTGTTCGGGATTGAAAAAAAACACAAAGTACATTGTTGACATACAGTAGAAACATAAAAAGCGTCACCGTGAAGCCTGCAGAGTCTTAATAAGCGACTCCATCAACAAATGTTAATGCATCAATAAATGAATATATTACAACATGTACATGAAAAGGAAAATAGTACCCCCCCCCCATTTTTCTTTGTGTTCTGTTACACATGTGTTCCCCAACAGCTGTCCTAGCTCACTGAACCAAAACAACATGGATGACTGCTAATAAGCCAGCCTAATAATCCCATATTACCTAATGCCTTTCCTTCATTCTGTGCCATTTAATAGCCATTCATTATAGTGCTAACAGTCACTGCTATTGTATGTAACTACAGTCCCAGAGGCGGGCCTTGAACGCAACACGACGTCTGCTCAACTTAGAGCAGCCTCGTTGCCCCGAGGTGCTGATTCTCGATGATTGCGCAAGGTCCCACAGAGGTGAAAATGGAGTTTTTTTTCCGAATAGGAAACGCACACACAAACACAAAGTCTCAAGGAAAAATGAATGTCTTCCTTTTTCCCGAGAGAACTTGATGAGCGTCCTCACATAGACAGGTAGCTCGACATAAAACACCCTCCATGTGACGGTTTATTTTGAAATGAAGTCACGCTTCCTGAAAGCGGCCATAACACGTGAACGATGCTTTGAGCTCACCTTCAATGCAGACTCACGTGTCGTGTGCGTTTTGGGATATTACGAGAATCAGCGGCGCATGTCTTGATTACATTGTTGGACCCAATCTGGGCGCCCAGACGAGGCTCCCCTTAAGGATGGTTGAACATACGCTGGGGACTCTGGGAACGTTACAGGAAGCCATTAAGGAAACATTTCCGACCACAGAGAAAGACTGAAGAGAGAGGAAAATAGACTCTTTGGGGTTGAATTGTTTGGAGAATAATGGCTGTTGTTTTTGTGTTGCTGTTGTTTTTGTGTTCGACAAAGATCGACAAAGGTATAAATAGACAATAAAATATAATGTAACAAATATAATAAAATTAAAAAAAATAAATAAATAAATAAAATGTAATGTAATTTAATGTAAAATAATATAATATAATTACACATAACATATATTATAATATAATATAATATATGTAATATATATTATATTATATATGTTCAAAATATATAATAATAATAATAAAATGTAATAAAATCTAATATAACAAATATAATAAAATAAAAAATAAAATGTAATTGAATGTAAAATAATATATATAATAAATAATATATATATAATAAATATAATATAATTATAATTATATTATATAATAATATAATTATAATATAATTAAATAATATATATAATATAATTATATAATTATATATAAAATATATTATATATTATAATATAATATAGATTTATATAATATCGACAAAGGTATAAATAGACAATCTCAGGTCGCATGTTCATATTCCAGAAAAAGGGAGAAACCAACCAAAATCAATACAAATAAAAATACATATGTATATATAAACGTACACATGTTCAAAATATATAATAATAAAATGTAATAAAATATAACAAATATAATAAAATATAAAATAAAATAAAATAAAATGTAATTTAATGTAATTTAATGTAATTTAATGTAAAATAGTATAATAAATAATATATATATATATTATTAATATAATATATATATATATATAATATAGATTTATATAATATCGGCAAAGGCATAAATAGACAATCTCAGGTCGCATGTTCATATTCCGGAAAAAGGGAGAAACCAACCAAAATCAATACAAATAAAAATACATATGTATATATAAACGTACACATGTTCAAAATATATAATAATAATATAATAATAATAATAAAATGTAATAAAATATAAAATAGAATAAAATGTAATAAAATATATTACAAATATAATAAAATATAAAATAAAATGTAATGTAATTTAATGTAAAATAATATAATATATATAATATAATTATATATAATGTATATTATATTATATATATTATAATATAGATTTATATAATATCAACAAAGGTATAAATAGACAAAAAAAATGGACAAAAGCGAGGATGTATGAAAGCGAAAGTCATCGCTTTGTGGAAAACTCGCATAAATTCTCAGCGCAGTGAAAGGAAGGCGAGGGGATGCTTTAGCAGTTGGTGGTCAAATGTGCATCGACACCTGGAAGCAATCGTGTCTCCCTCCCTGGAATATTTATGTATTGCTGAATTATTCTAAGCCTGTTTATTTCTCCAAGCATGGTAGAAAAGCCAAGCTCATAGCACATTTTGTGTGTCTAAAACGGGCCGCTAATGACAATTCTGCAGCAAATTCAATCCATGCTTATCCCTGAGAGGTCCAAACCCCCCCTCCCTTACCCCCCTTTGGGCTTTTTTTGTGTTTGCACCGCTCCATGTCCAAACACAGTTACCAGCTCTGCATAATATTTTGATATCTGTCATCTAATGCTGTTATGAAAGACCCAAAGGGAGAGGAAGTTGTCGTCTTTTTGCGGTATCCATTCCTACCATAACACGCCAGCGCCAGTCTCCGATGGGAACGCTTGTTGTGATGTCTTGTGGCAGCGGTTCAAACACACACACACACACACACGCAGTCTGCATGAGAGCTAATGCTACGCTACATTTGTTTAGTCTTTGGCCCAGCCACTTTTCAGGAGTCGACATTTCTCGTTTTGCAAACAACCATTCACACTCACATTCATACCTATGGACAATTTGGATATTATGAAAATATGAATATTAACAGTGATTCCTACTGTAGAAATCCTCCCCCTGAGGACTCTAAGTGGGTTTCGAATAGAGTATAATGGAATTTTAAAGAACCAAATCATGGAATGAGAACCAGATTGTTTATTCCTGACAACAATACCTAATACAGACATCCGGGCTTATCTGCAGTCCCTGTATACCTACAAGTAAGCGGGTCTTTACATCGCAGCTGCAAAAAAAGCACCCTTCCTTTCCCTGTCCTTTGTTTGCTTTTATCTTTAGCTAGCAAAATTGAGCAAATACGTTCAGAAGTTGACTATTCCAAGACAGCCCAAGTTATTTCATGTCTACAGGGCTCTAATAAGGTAATACAAATATATGTAGAGAGTCTAATTCTATGCTCTAACTATGAAAATATGAATATTAACAGTAATTCCTACTGTAGAAATCTTCCCTCTAAGTGGGTTTCGAATAGACAATAATGGAATTTTAAAGATCGTTTATTCCTGACAACAATACCTAATACAGACATCCGGGCTTATCTGCAGTCCCTGTATACCTACAAGTAAGCGGGTCTTATTAAAGCGCAGATGCAAAAAAAACACCCTTCCTTTCCCTGCCCGGCCTTTTATACACTCGAGGCTGGAGTCCTGGACCAATCAGCTTTCGCCACTGCCCTGTATGCTATGTTGCTATTATCTTTAGCTAGCAAAATTGAGCAAATACCTTCAGAAGTTGACTATTCCAAGACAGCCCAAGTTATTTCATGTCTACAGGGCTCTAATAAGGTTAAAAACATATCTACAGAGTCTAATTCTATGCTCTAACTATGAAAATATGAATATTAACAGTGATTCATACTGTAGAAATCCTCCCTCTGAGGACTCTAAGTGGGTTTCGAATAGAGGATAATGGAATCTTAAAGAACCAAATCATGGAATGAGAACCAGATTGTTTATTCCTGACAACAATACCTAATACAGACATCCAGGTTTATCTGCAGTCCCTGTATACCTACAAGTAAGCGGGTCTTATTACAGAGCAGCTGCAAAAAAGCACCCTTCCTTTCCCTGCCCGTCCTTTTATACACTCGAGGCTGGAGTCCTGGACCAATCAGCTTTCGCCACTGCCCTTGCTTGAACTCCCCCTGACGACTCTTAAGTGGGTTTCGAATAGAGAATAATGGAATCTTAAAGAACCAAATCATAGAATGAGAACCAGATCGTTTATTCCTGACAACAAATCCTAATACAGATGTCCGGGCTTTTCTGCAGTCCCTGTATACCTACAAGTAAGCGGGTCTTATTACAGCGCAGCTGCAAAAAAACACCCTTCCTTTCTCTGTCCGGCCTTTTATACACTCAAGATTGTGTAAGAGGCTTTGTATTTGTTTGTTTTAGCTTTTATCTTTAGCTAGCAAAATTGAGCAAATACCTTCGCTACGTCAGCGAAAATGAATTAAATGCACCATAAACAAGCTTTCTACTGTATGCATTAATTTAGCGATGTACCCTATGCCCTTTGACCTGGTACTCCTGCATGCCAGGAACCAGCCCGCTAGTCTTACTGTGGTTCTGGCAGACGAGAACGGAAAGCTGAAACTGTTCATGCAAGAGTGGCTTCAAACCATCTGCACTGTTTAGTCCCGGTCGGTGTACCTCGGCGGGGTTGTTTTATTAATCACTGATCAGCCCCGTAAAAGATTGTAATGTTTTGTTTTCAATCGTTTGGCAAGAAGCAGGTGCAGCTAGCTTGAAAGTGTAAAGAATCAATTCCACGACATCAAATAGTAAACGTGCTGACTTTGGATGAGGACGTTAGATGAGGACGTGTGGAGTGAAATGAGCTAGATGATGACTTGTTGCTTGTCGCTCCCGCTGCAGCTGTGCGTCACTGCTGTTTGCCTGCATGCTCTCATTCGACCTCCATGCAAGGTCACCGCAATATGAAAGCCCGTATAGAAAAGAGAGTCATTCACTCCCAGCTGTGCTTTTTTTATTAGTGCACAGAAAGGCTATCTAACATATCTGCAGCTGTCTGGTGCTACAAAGCTGCAGGAATGTTGATATTTATCAATAAAGCATTGCTTGTTAATGAATATTCCCCTGTACATTATAGCTGTATCACTTTAAGTAATGATCATAGAGTTATTGAACTGTTAGTGTTTTATGTTGTATTGTTGGGTACATGAACTGCACACGTTTTTGATGCTCTGCACAAATTAATTTCCTAACGGATAAATAAAGTTCTTAGGTAAGTGTGATACAGTAAGTCCTCGTTTATCGTGGTTAATGGCTTCCAGACCTGAGAGTTTCTTCCAGAAATCGTTTTGTTAGCTTGTCAGACAAAACTGTTTCCCAAAGTGTTGACGCGTTTCTTCGATGTTATCTGCCACGAATCGTTGTCCGCTTTCATCTTACTAGGCTTTAACGAGGAGGGAGAAAAAATAATTATTATTTTCAA
Source organism: Doryrhamphus excisus (assembly GCF_037039965.1). Taxonomy (NCBI): domain Eukaryota; kingdom Metazoa; phylum Chordata; class Actinopteri; order Syngnathiformes; family Syngnathidae; genus Doryrhamphus; species Doryrhamphus excisus. The sequence continues at coordinate 3,236,477 of NC_136378.1, forward strand.
AATTAAAATTAAAATTAAAATTAAAATTAAAATTAAAATTAAAATTAAAATTAAAATTAAAATTAAAATTAAAATTAAAATTAAAATTAAAATTAAAATTAAAATTAAAATTAAATCGTTGTCTGCTTTCATCTTACGAGGCTTTAACGAGGAGGGAGAAAAAATAATTATTATTTTCAAAATTAAAATTAAAATTAAAATTAAAATTAAAATTAAAATTAAAATTAAAATTAAAATTAAAATTAAAATTAAAATTAAAATTAAAATTAAAATTAAAATTAAAATTAAAATTAAAATTAAATCGTTGTCTGCTTTCATCTTACGAGGCTTTAACGAGGAGGGAGACAAAATAATTATTATTTTCAAAATTAAAATTAAAATTAAAATTAAAATTAAAATTAAAATTAAAATTAAAATTAAAATTAAAATTAAAATTAAAATTAAAATTAAAATTAAAATTAAAATTAAAATTAAATCGTTGTCTGCTTTCATCTTACGAGTCTTTAATGAGGGAGAAAAAAATCATTATTATTTTCAAAATTAAAATTTTTTAAATTGAAATTTTTAAATTAAAATTAAAATTAAAATTAAAATTAAAATTAAAATTAAAATTAAAATTAAAATTAAAATTAAAATTAAAATTAAAATTAAAATCGTTGTCTTTCATCTTACGAGGCTTTAACAAGGAGGGAGAAAAAAATCATTATTTTCAAAATTAAAAATTTTTAAATCAAAAATTTTAAAATTAAAATCAAATTTATTAAAATTAAAATTAAGTCGTTGTCTGCTTTCATCTTACGAGGCTTTAACGAGGAGGGAGAAAAAAATTATTTTCAAAATTAAAATTTTTTACATCAAAATTTTTAAAATAAAAAAAATTAAAATTAAAATTAAAATTAAAATTAAAATTAAAATTAAAATTAAAATTAAAATTAAAATTAAAATTAAAATTAAAATTAAAATTAAAATTAAAATTCCAAAGCCCACTTCATCTGTTAAACCGATGATTTAACTTTTGGATGTTTCAAATCCATCCAAGTCACTGAAGTGCTGCATCAGTAACTAACATTGACTCTGGCAATAATCCAGTTACAGTACAGTATTCACTGCCTGTGTTTTTACATACCGGGGATGGGGGGGAGTGGGAAATAAATTGGGTCATAGATGTATATTTGACAGACTAAAAGAGAGGGTATAACATGCTGTAGTGTGTCATAAGGTCGTGATTGAACCAGCCTCCAAAATCGCTATTGCATGCTCTCACCTTGACCACATCCACAGTGTCATGTCCGCTTTAGGTGTGACCGAAGAGGTGATACAAAGCAGAGCAAGACGACACTTAGGGGTAATAGCTGAGGGGATTAGAGGCTCCGTATACACGGTAAAAAAAAATGTCTTGATCATTGGAGAGAGAGAAAGAGAGAGAGAGAGAGTGGGTTGACTTAGTTCCACTATGTTTCCTCAGGCATGGATCTCACATCAGCACAGATGCTGAACTTTAAAGTTATGGTGATTAACAGACTTTACAATATACTGTAGAGGACCCCCCCCCCATCCCCCCCCCCAAACACACACCCCTTCTTGGTGCTTTGTTCTCTGGTTTTGCTTTAACATGTTCCAGAGCATCAAACCAGGAACATATTTAGGATTAAATAAAGAATATAACTGGATAAAACATTCATTCATTTTCTACTGCTTATCCTCACGAGAAGCTGGAGCCTATCCCAGCTGTCTTCGGGCGAGAGGCGGGCGGGGTACACCCTGGACTGGTCGCTAGCCAGCCAATCACAGGGCACATATAGACAAACAACCATTCACACTCACATTCATACCTATGGATAATTTGGAGTGGCTAATTAACCTAGCATGTTTTTGGAATGTGGGAGGAAAGCGGAGTACCCGGAGAAAACCCACGCATGCACGGGGAGAACATGCAAACTCCATACAAAGATGGCTGAGGGTGGGGAAAGACAAAATAAGAACCCAAAAAGTTACCACTTCCACACAACATAGGAGGAGAACTCATTCATTCATTTTCTACCGCTTATCCTCATGAGGGTCGCGGGAGGTGCTGGAGCCTATCCCAGCTTTCTTTGTGCAAGAGGCGGGGTACACCCTGGACTGGTGGCCAGCCAATCACAGGGCACATATAGACAAACAACCATTCACACTCACATTCATACCTATGGACAATTTGGAGTCGCTAATTAACCTAGCATGTTTTTGGAATGTGGGAGGAAACCGGAGTACCCGGAGAAAACATGTAAACTCCACACAGAGATGGCCGAGAGTGGGGAAAGACAAAATAAGAAGCCAAAAAAATTACCACTTCCACACAACATAGGAGGAGAACTCATTCATTCATTCATTTTCTACCGCTTATCCTCATGAGGGTTGCAGGGGGTTGCTGGAGCCTATCCCAGCTGTCTTCAGGCAAGAGGCGGGCGGGGTACACCCTGGACTGGTGGCCAGCCAATCACAGGGCGCATATAGACAAACAACCATTCACACTCACATTCATGCCTATGGACAATTTGGAGTCGCTAATTAACCTAGCATGTTTTTGGAATGTGGGAGTACCTGAAGAAAACATGCAAACTCCACACAGAGATAACCAAGGGTGGAATTGAACTCAGGTCTCCTAGCTGTGATGTCTGCACGCTAACCACTCGAGCACCGTGCAGCCCCCACGAGAATACATATTAGTATTTATTATTTGGCTGTGCTCTTTCAGGTGACCCAATTATTTTCATAGCGTGTGCTCTGCGTGTGTGCGTACATGGCGTGGCTTGGCGTGTTAACCCTTGTGTTTATTCGCCGAGAGGCCTGGATTTCACACCTTCAGGCATCCGGGATGTTTTTGCAACACCGGTGGTCCCAAACTTGGCTTGTCTGCAAAAATAACTCTTATTGTCATTCCCAACATTCTAACAACGGATTAATAGAACACTTGAAGCTAACTTAAAAGTAGATCAAACTTTAAGATATACTATTACTACATGTTTTAAAGCGGCCATTTTATAAACAGTGCTGTTGTTGTAATGCTGAACAATAATCACACGCTAGCATTAGCATTGTGTTGTTGTATTTGTGTGAACATTTGTGTGATTTATCGGTTTGTTTGGGTGGGTTTAGCCCATTTCGAGTATTGTCACGCGAGGGTGTTCGCCGACTTTTCCAGTCACGTTCACAAGCACTCAGAAGAAGGATTTGATTGGTTGTTTTTAATCATGCACCATTTGCCGTAAACAAACTATGTAAACACGGATACATTTATCAGTTGTCGGCAAAACAAAAACCGGCTATGAAGTATTCCGTGTTGATGCTTGGATCCACTTTGGAGTCATCGGTTGACTTTTACTGGTGCCAGTTTAGGTTTTCATTGTTTTGACTCCATTTGTCTCTTTCCGCCTGTCTCATGTGGGGGTGGGTCCTGTCGTGCCTTCGACTCACATTAGCTGTGACTTGCAGACTTTCAGTACCAGCCTGCTGACCTACAGAGAACATACTAACTCCTTATTTCTAAAATCACAAATACTTCAACTTGCTGGTACACCTTGAACTAGTCGCCAGCCAATCACAGGGCACATATAGGCAAACAACCATTCACACTCACATTCATACCTATGGACAATTTGGAGTCGCTAATTAACCTAGCATGTTTTTGGAATGTGGGAGGAAACCGGAGTACCCGGAAAAAACCCACGCATGCACAGGGAGAACATGCAAACTCCACACAGAGATGACCGAGGGTGGGGAAAGACAAAATAAGAAGCCAAAAAGTTACCACTTCCACACAAAATAGGAGGAGAAATCATTCATTCATTCATTTTTCTACCGCTTATGGTTAAGGGTTGCGGGGGTGCTGGAGCCTATCCCAGCTGTCTTCGTATGAGAGGCGGGGTACACCCTGGACTGGTGGCCAGCCAATCACAGGGCACATATAGACAAACAACCATTCACACTCACATTCATACCTATGGACAATTTGGAGTCGCTAATTAACCTAGCATGTTTTTGGAATGTGGGAGGAAACCAGAGTAATCGGGAAAAAAAAACATGCATGCACAAGGAGACCATGCAAACTCCACACAGAGATGGCCGAGGGTGCTGAAAGACAAAATAAGAAGCCAAAAAGTTACCACTTCCACACAAATTAGGAGGAGAACTCATTCATTCATTCATTTTCTACCGCTTATCCTCACGAGGGTCACGCTGGAGCCTATCCCAGCTGTCTTCGTACGAGAGGTGGGGTACACCCTGAACTAGTCACCAGCCAATCACAGGGCACATATAGACAAACAACCATTCACACTCACATTCATACCTATGGACAATTTGGAGTCGCTAATTAACTTAGCATGTTTTTGGAATGTGGGAGGAAACCGGAGTACCCGGAGAAAACCCACGCATGCACGGGGAGAACATTGCAAACTCCACACAGAGATAGCCGAGGGTGGAATTGAACCCTGGTCTCTTAGCTGTGAGGTCTGCGCGCTAACCACTCGACCGCCGTGCCGCCCCTCATACCGTTTACTGTCTGTACCACCCACACAGAGATGGCCGAAGGGTGGGGAAAGACAAAATAAGAAGCCAAAAAGTTACCACTTCCACACAAAACAGGAGAACTCATTCATTCATTCATTTTCTACCACTTATCCTGGGTGGAATTGAACTATTAAAAGGTTATATTCCTGAATAAAAAGTGAATTTTCAGTGTTGCATCCAGTTCCTGGATCAATACTGACGGAAACTGGTTGAGGTGTCAGAATGATTCACGACTCCGTAAATTTTGGCCACATCACATCCTCCACTCCTCACGACCCGCTTATTTTTTTACAACCTGACCAGACTTCCCGCCGACACCGGAACGTCTTTGCCCAGATGGCCGAACAAAGCCGAAGTCGGAATATCTAATGAATCCGATCTAAGTAAAGCAGCAACAGACCTGTAGGTCTTGCAGTGGTACCCGATTTACGTCAGCGTCACTCATTTATCTACCACACAACGTGTGACGGCGCACACGAACGCCACACAACACATGACCTCCTGCAGGGAAACAACAAGCGAGACTCACTTGTTCTTTACTCCAGCATCCAGTGAAGATTTGTGGAATTTATTGCTCCATCTGTGTTTTCACAGGGCCTCCCGGAAAGCGTGGAAGGATGGGAAGACGAGGGGAACCGGGTAAGTCAAACCCGCCACCTGTTATTTCTTCTTTCTTTCCGTGTCTTCTTCCCTCGTTCCCTCGCTAACATTCTCCGAGTGGCTGGAAGGCAACCTGGAAAGGCGGGGGGGGCCTTCAGGCTTCGGTTGGCCCATCTCCTTACATTAACCTGGTCCATGTGGTAGCGCTAACCCCGTCCAGATGTCACGCCGTCTTCGCTGAGGACTTGCAGCTGCGGTCGTAATGAGGCTAATGAGTGCTAACATCACTGCCCTCCGTTATTGTGTCGCTTTAGCTTGGAGCCAGCGACTCGGTTCGGTTCACGTCGGTTCATCGACATGCGGTTCGCAGTGGTAAACGCGTGACTACGATACCCTTTAGGCTCTGTACTAGGACAATTGACTGAATAGTTAATACAGTATTAATGATGGTCCAATTATGAGTGAGTAAAATAATAATAGTAAGAGTAACCAGTTGGACCTTGGTTAGCGTCCGCCCTGGTTAGAGTGTCTTTAGAATTGTTTTCTGCGTTTAAAACCAAAATAGTACAAATATGTTTGTGTTTGGCCGGCACGCGCAGACCTCATAGCTAGGAGGACCAGGGTTCGATTCCACCCTAGGTATGAATGTGAGTGTGAATGGTTGTTTGTCTATATGTGCCCTGTGATTGGCTGGCTACCAGTCCAGGGTGTGATAGGCTGGGATAGGTTCCAGCCCCCTAGGTTAATTAGCGACTCCAAATTGTCCATAGGTATGAATGTGAGTGTGAATGGTTGTTTGTCTATATGTGCCCTGTGATTGGCTGGCCACCAGTCCAGGGTGTACCCCGCCTCTCGTATGAAGACAGCTGGGATAGGCTCCAGCACCCCCCACGACCCTTGTGAGGATAAGCGGTAGAAAATGAATGAATGAATGAGCTCTCCTCCTATTTTGTGTGGAAGTGGTAACTTTTTGGCTTTTTATTTTGTCTTTCCCCACCCTCGGCCATCTTTGTATGGAGTTTGCATGTTCTCCCCGTGCATGCGTGGGTTTTTCTCCGGGTACTCCGGTTTCCTCCCACATTCCAAAAACATGCTAGGTTAATTAGCGACTCCAAATCGTCCATAGGTATGAATGTGAGTGTGAATGGTTGTTTGTCTATATGTGCCCTGTGATTGGCTGGCCACTATCAAAATCGAGTAGAAAAATTCTGACAATAAAGGCCTTACTAGATACACATGTTAGCATTGTTAGCATTGGGAGCATCATTGTTCTTTTTTTTACTTCCTGTTCACTACATTAATTCGGCTTCATATGATCGTCTTTGAAAATGTCTTCTTATATTTTTATTTTACTTCATTTGAATGATGAATGCAGCTAGCAGACCCGAGTTCAATTCCACCCTCGGCCATCTCTGTTTGGCGTTTGCTTGCCCGGGTAATCCGGTTTCCTACCACATTCCAAAAACATGCTAGGTTAATTAGCGACTCCAAATTGTCCATAGGTATGAATGTGAGTGTGAATGGTTGTTTGTCTATATGTGCCCTGTGATTGGCTGGCCACCAGTCCAGGGTGTACCCCGCCTATCGTAAGACAGCTGGGATAGGCTCCAGCACCCCTTGTGACCCTTGTGAGGAAAATCGATAGAAAATGAATGAATGTTTGTGTTTTTTTGGTAGTTCTTTTTGTATTACTTTTATTATTTTTCCCCCTGCAGTTCATCCCTGTTAACCTCTACATCATTCATATTAACCACTCCTGTTCCTGTTCTTCTCGTTAGTGTCAAGTTTAAGTTTAAGTCCGCTTTGAGTCGCCGTGTTTGTTTACCGTCTGGCGCAGGAGGTCCTTGTCCCAGCGTCTAGACACAACTGCATGTAATTGACTCGGTCTCCATGCCTCGTAAACCCCAACACCTCCAACTTCGTCTCCCCTCGACATCCTCGTAGCGCTGCCTTTTTTTCATTCGTCGTGTAAGCAAACGGCTTTTTCTTTTCAGTCAACCGCAACAGAAAGATTTGGGCCGCATTTGCCGAGTGTTTGAATAGTAACAGAACACCACAAGTAGCCCGCCATGATGGATATGTTGGATACAATAATGCGAATAATTACTCCATTTATAATTGATGTTCAGTTATTGTAAAATGACAACAGTTTCACCCTGGAACACATCAGTTTTGTTGCCAGTCAGATATATTGTGTTATATTATGTTATACACATAATGCTGCATTGTTAGCTAGCTCATATTAACTTTTTTTTTAATACTTTATTTTTCAATTTTTTTTTTAAACAAAATGTCAACAGTAATACAAACAAACTCAAAACAAAAAGGAAGTACTGGACATACACAGTATACAATTTGGTTATTTCACGTTGCCAGTAACATATATTGTGTTGTATTATGTTATACACATAATGCTGCATTGTTAGCTAGCTCATATTAACTTTTTTTATATATTTTTTTTTAAAACAAAGCGTTTATACACATAATGCTGCATTGTTAGCTAGCTCATATTAACTTTTTTTATACTTTATTTTTCTGATTTTTTTTAAACAAAACGTCAACAAAAACGAAAGGTTTATACACATAATGCTGCATTGTTAGCTAGCTCATATTAACTTTTTTATACTTTATTTTTCTGATTTTTTTTAAACAAAACGTCAACAAAAACGAAACGTTTATACACATAATGCTGCATTGTTAGCTAGCTCATATTAACTGTTTTTTTATACTTTGTTTTTTCAATTTTTTTTAAAACAAAACGTTTATACACATAATGCTGCATTGTTAGCTAGCACATATTCACTTTTTTTATACTTTATTTTTTCAAAATTTTTTAAACAAAACGTCAACAAAAACAAAACGTTTATACACATAACGCTGCATTGTTAGCTAGCTCATATCAACTTTTTTTATACTTGATTTTTCTGATTTTTTTTAAACAAAACGTCAACAAAAACGAAACGTTTATACACATAACGCTGCATTGTTAGCTAGCTCATATTAACTTTTTTTATACTTTATTTTTCTGATTTTTTTTAAACAAAACGTCAACAAAAACAAAACGTTTATACACATAATGCTGCATTGTTAGCTAGCTCATATTAACTGTTTTTTATACTTTGTTTTTTCAATTTTTTTTAAAACAAAACGTTTATACACATAATGCTGCATTGTTAGCTAGCTCATATTAACTTTTTTTATACTTTATTTTTTCAAATTTTTTTAAACAAAACGTCAACAAAAACGAAACGTTTATACACATAATGCTGCATTGTTAGCTAGCTCATATTAACTTTTTTTATACTTTATTTTTCTGATTTTTTTTAAACAAAACGTCAACAAAAACTAAATGTTTATACACATAATGCTGCATTGTTAGCTAGCTCATATTAACTTTTTTATACTTTTTTCAAGTTTTAATCTACCTTAACAGGTTATGGTAATGGTTTAATTTCATTTGAACATGCATCAGATGACAATTGAATGCATCACATAATCAGTTCACAGTTCCACATGTCCAAAAGGAGTAGGAAGAAGCAAAGCTTATTAAATCCTACCCCTCCATCTGGTACTTTTACAATCAGTAACTGTTACATTTGTTCACTTCCTGCTTTCCTAATATGGTTTAAGGTTTTTTTTCGTTTTTGTTTTTTTTTCAAAAAACTTTTTTTTAGGTTGGAAATGTTCTTTTTAAATAACAAAGCATGACAAAACAAGACCTTAATGCATTCCATCATAGACCTTACATGACTTCACAAGCCTACGCCAAACATTACAAATAATCCCGAGGTCTGTTTATCATAACATCTTCACCACAAACTCCTCTGGCGGCCGATCTGATGTTCATGTAGCATGTTTGATTGCAGACAAAACCACATTGGAAGTACTCTTAAGTATACAGTATAGTACAGTATATCTCATGTTTCTTTTCTTTTTTCTGTTGCAGGACCTCCTGTGAGTATAATTCCTTCTCTTCCAGCAAGGTAGTATTAACCAGCACTCGTATAAAAGTCACATTCAGTGGCTGTACTGCGTTAAAAAGCAACAATACCGACTGTGACATATGTGCACACTCGGAACACAGCAGTAAATGGACCACCAAGGGTAGTGTGTGTATACGTGTGTGTATACGTGTGTGTATACGTGTGTGTATACGTGTGTGTTAAGGACAGAAAGCAAGTTATTCTTCCCTAAGGGCTCATAAATCTTACTTATATGCACACAAAACATCCCAGTTCTAAATGGACACATCTGCAGCCTTCCGGTTTGAGATTCCAGATCACACAATTCCCAGTTTCACCTCATATCACTTTGGTAGCATCGTGTAGCAGGAAGTGTCCGTGTGGGTGTCGGAGCAGCATCGGAATGGCTTTATTAACACACAAATCCAGCTTTAAAAAAAAAAAAGTATGTCCCACAGATATGAATGGTGTTTTTATAAAGCTATTACACAATGGAACCTCTAAACTCAAACACATTGTTCCAAACTCTTGATTTTTTTGGACATTTTTTTTTTCCTCACAAAAGTAGAAATAATCTCTTCCAGGATCAACTGTCGCTATCGTACAATTTTATTTTTTATTTTAAGTGTACAGAAAAAAGTGTTTAAGTGTAAAAAGAAGTCAATTGCTATTGTGTAAAAAAGATGTAAAAGAAAAAAAGTGTACAGAAAAAACGTTTTGAGTGTAAAAAGAAATCCATTGCTATTAAGATGTAAAAGAAAAAAAAATTAAGTGTACAGAAAAAACGTTTTAAGTGTAAAAAGAAGTCAATTGCTTTTGTTAAGATGTAAAAGGAAAAAAAAGTGTACAGAAAAAAACGTTTTAAGTGTAAAAATAAGTCAATTCCTATTAAGATGTAAAAGGAAAAAAACAATTTTTTAATAAATAAATAAAAAGTGTACAGAAAAAACGTTTTAAGTGTAAAAAGAAGTCAATTGTTATTGTTAAGATGTAAAAGGAAAAAATAAAAAATAAAAAGTGTACAGAAAAAAACGTTTTAAGTGTAAAAAGAAGTCAATTGCTATTACGATGTAAAAGAAAAAAAATAAAAATAAAAAATGTACAGAAAAAACGTTTTAAGTGTAAAAAGAAGTCAATTGCTATTGTTAAGATGTAAAAGAAAAAAATTAAGTGTACAGAAAAAAGTTTTAAGTGTAAAAAGAAGTCAATTGCTATTAAGATTTAAAAGGAAAAAATAAAAAATAAAAAGTGTACAAAAAAAACTTTTTAAGTGTAAAAAGAAGTCAATTGCTATTAAGATGTGAAAGAAAAAAAAATTTAAGTGTACAGAAAAACCTTTTAAGTGTAAAAAGAAGTCAATTGCTATTAAGATTTAAAAGGAAAACAAATTTAAGTGTACAGAAAAAACTTTTTAAGTGTAAAAAGAAGTCAATTGCTATTGTTAAGATGTAAAAGAAAAAAAAATAAGTGTACAGAAAAACCTTTTAAGTGTAAAAAGAAGTCAATTGCTATTAAGATGTAAAAGAAAAAAAATTAAGTGTACAGAAAAAACGTTTTAAGTGTAAAAAGAAGTCAATTGCTATTAAGATTTAAAAGGAAAACAAATTTAAGTGTACAGAAAAAACGTTTTAAGTGTAAAAAGAAGTCAATTGCTATTAAGATTTAAAAGGAAAAAATAAAAAGTGTACAGAAAAAACTTTTTAAGTGTAAAAAGAAGTCAATTGCTATTGTTAAGATGTAAAAGAAAAAAAATAAGTGTACAGAAAAACCTTTTAAGTGTAAAAAGAAGTCAATTGCTATTAAGATGTAAAAGAAAAAAAAATTAAGTGTACAGAAAAACCTTTTAAGTGTAAAAAGAAGTCAATTGCTATTAAGATGTAAAAGAAAAAAAAATTAAGTGTACAGAAAAACCTTTTAAGTGTAAAAAGAAGTCAATTGCTATTGTTAAGATATAAAAAGAAAAAAACAAAGTAAAAGCTTCCATGACTCGACAAAGGCACATCAAAGGTCCGAAGTACTGACACTTAATTCTGATTTACATATTTTTTCCCCACATTTTTGCCCAATTTTTTCATTGAACAACATGAATAGAGTTTGACTTTCGAGGTTTCAGTGTACTTTTCTGATTATATTCACACTGAATTCCACCCTGAATCATTTCCAGCATAGCCAACAAATTGCAGCCTTGTTCTAACCTGTTTCAATGCTTCATGCTTTCATCTCTAACCCTCACCAGGGCAAGGCGGGACGGGATGGATACCCGGTAATTTTAACATTTGTTGTATAGCCTGTCACTCTTCTTTTCAGCCAATCACGACTCTTTTTAAACCTCTCCTGGAAATTCTTCTGATTTTTCTGTGTTTTTTTTTCCAACTTTATCTGCATTATCCTGCCTTATGATTGAATAGTACACACCTGAATACACTAATATACTACAAACATGATATGACATGTATTATGAATGGAAGAAAAAATATTATTAACATGTTGGATACATTACAAAAAACATTTTTACACTCAGTGATTGACATAACTAGAAATATGAATGCTGAAACACCCTTTGGAATTTCTCACAGGTGTTAAACTCGAGGGCTGGGGGCCAGATCTGGTCCATCGCATCATTTTATGTGGCCCGTGAAAGCCTGGCAAAAAAATATGCGTCAATCAATCACTTTATCTTTCTCGCTAAAGGCGTTTGTTCTTTTCATTCTAACAGATAAATTGTACAGTATATGTAATTACATATTTCTATATTTTATTATCTGATCATGCAAAAGTGTTCATTCATTAATTTTTTACGGCTTTTCCTCGCGAGGGTCGTGGGGGTGCTGGAGCCTATCCCAGCTGTCTTCAGGCGAGAGGCGGGGTACACCCTGGACTGGACAAAATAAGAAGCCAAAAAGTTACCACTTCCACACAAAATAGGAGAAAAAAACTCATTCATTCATTCATTTTCTACCGCTTATCCTCACGAGGATATTGCTGGAGCCTATCCCAGCTGTCTTCGGGCAAGAGTCGGGGTACACCCTGGACTGGTGGCCAGCCAGCCAATCACAGGGCACATATAGACAAACAACCATTCACACTCACATTCATACCTATGGACAATTTGGAGTCGCTAATTAACCTAGCATGTTTTTGGAATGTGGGAGGAAACCGGAGTACCCGGAGAAAACCCACACATGCACGGGGAGAACATGCAAACTCCACACAGAGATGGCCGAGGGTGCGAAAAGACAAAATAAAAAGACAAAAAGTTACCACTTCCACACAAAATAGGAGGAGAATTCATTAATTAATTCATTTTCTACCGCAGGGGGTTGTGTGGGGGTGCTGGAGCCTATCCCAGCTGTCTTCAGGTGAGAGGCGGGGTACACCCTGGACTGGTGGCCAGCCAGCCAATCACAGGGCACATATAGACAAACAACCATTCACACTCACATTCATACCTATGGACAATTTGGAGTCGCTAATTAACCTAGCATGTTTTTGGAACATGCAAACTCCACACAGAGATGGCCGAGGGTGGAATTGAACCCTAGTCTCCTAGCTGTGAGGTCTGCGCGCTATCCACTCGACCGCCATGCAGCCCCGCAACAGTATTAATCAAATAAAAAAAATCAAATGAGTTTGAAATAATACACATTTGATATCAGTAACCACACCTCCTCTTGCCCAAAGACAGCTGGGATAGGCTCCAGCACCCCCCTGCAACCCTCGTGAGGAAAAAGCAGTAGAAAATGAATGAATGAAAGGATATCAGTAACCATAAAAGAAAGGTTTTCCAGTTGTTTAATGGTGTTTTTAAGCTGAGGTTTGGCGGCCTCTAGTGGCCAGAGATGCCATTGGCTTGTTGTCCTCCATTGAAAAGAGCCTATCCAGCAGCGTGGAACTCAAACTGGGTGCAGCATTCCCTGAGCGTGTTCTAGCAGGACAACCTGTCATGCCAACCTCACCCCCCCCACACCCCCACCCTAACACACACAGTTGTACAAACTTGTTACCCGGTGTGGTGTTCTGGATATTGTCTAACCGGGGATTTGGCTCTTTCCCAGTCTGATTCCCAGTCTGCCTGGCACTGCACGAGCCTCCTGACGGGAAATGCCTGCTTCTAATTACACGCAGGTGGAGCAAAGGCACAAAAGCATTTGTTTTTATTTGTCTGCGACTCGATTCGTCTTTGTCACCGTCTTAATCAGCCCTTAAAAGTACTTTTGGACGACTTGACAACTACACGATGGAGTACTTTGAGGATATATAATCTGGATGATACAATGATGTTTACTTTGTGTAGTGAAATCAATCCCATCACCGACAAAAAATACACAAAATAAATGATTGGGGACGGGGGGGTCAGCAGGGTTTGTGTGGACACAAAGTGGGGGCCTAAGCACACTTTTATTTATGACTCCAGTCCGCTCTTCTTCCACTTATCCCAGGTCGGGTCACGGGGGCAGCGGCCTTAGCAGGGAAGCGCAGTGGGATCTGGTTGTAACTCAAAAATAAGTACAGGAAATAAATTTTTGCGGAAAACCAATATGCCGATATTGTTCTCCTCCTATTTTGTGTGGAAGTGGTAACTTTTTGGCTTCTTATTTTGTCTTTCCCCACCTCGGCCTTCTCTGTGTGGAGTTTGCATGTTCTCCCCGTGCATGCGTGGGTTTTCTCCGGGTATTCCGGTTTCCTCCCACATTCCAAAAACATGCTAGGTTAATTGGCTAATTGTCCATAGGTATGAATGTGAGTGTGAATGGTTGTTTGTCTATATGTGCCCTGTGATTGGCTGGCTGACAACCAGTCCAGTGTGTACCCCACCTCTCACTTGAAGACAGCTGGGATAGGCTCCAGTACCCCCGCAACCCTTGTGAGGATAAACGTTAGTGAATGAATGAATGAATGAGTTCTCCTCCTATTTTGTGTGGAAGTGGTAACTTTTTGGCTTATTATTTTGTCTTATTTTAGTTTAATTGGCGACTCCAAATTGTCCATAGGTATGAATGTGAGTGTGAATGGTTGTTTGTCTATATGTGCCCTGTGATTGGCTGGCTGGCAACCAGTCCAGGGTGTACCCCACCTCTCGCCTGAAGACAGCTGGGATAGGCTCCAGCAACCCCCGCGACCCTCGTGAGGATAAGCGGTAGAAAATGAATGAGTTCTCCTCCTATTTTGTGTGGAAGTGGTAACTTTTTGGCTTCTTATTTTGTCTTTCCCCACCCTCGGCCATCTCTGTGTGGAGTTTGCATGTTCTCCCCGTGCATGCGTGGGTTTTTTCCGGGTTCCTCCCACATTCCAAAAACATGCTAGGTTAATTAGCGACTCCAAATTGTCCATAGGTATGAATGTGAGTGTGAATGGTTGTTTGTCTATATGTGCCCTGTGATTGGCTGGCTGGCAACCAGTCCAGGGTGTACCCCGCCTCTCGCCTGAAGACAGCTGGGATAGGCTCCAGCACCCTCCGCGACCCTTGTGAGGATAAGCGGTAGAAAATGAATGCAATTCCCAAGTGTCCTGGAATGTCTTACATAAAAACAATGCGTGCATCAAAGTCAATGAGAGTCAATGACGTGTTGTTTATGCAAATCCGTGCTGTGAGAGTATGATCATATGTCCGATGTATGTTTTCGCTCTTCATGTCATCCTCATCACACTTCTTCCTCATCAATCACCGCCGAGGGACTCAAACCTCCCCTCGCTGTCAGACAATTAACATTTACCAGAATTACTACAGCATGGAAAACACACGTTGTTTCTAATTCCTATGCGCAGTCACCATCACGGTTAGTGTGTTTCTATAGCAATGTCAGTTTGTGACAGACAGCGGGTCAATCGGGCCTCCATGTTCCCGCCTCCCTCGCTTGCGGAGTACACATGAAAGCCAGACTTCCAGCCAACAACACGTCTGTCATTGTCGTCTTCCGACTGTGATTATTTCTGGATGCAACCACAGGCGAATGTCATGTACGGCACGTTGCGGTCATGTAGCTTTGACTGGTTCCTTCTGAAACATGAGATGGACTGACGGGGGTGGGGGGGGTTGAATCCCTTATTTTAACATCACATAATTAAACCCATTTTCCCCGTGCATGTGTGGGTTTTCTCCGGGTACTCCGGTTTCCTCCCACATTCCAAAAACATGCTAGGTTAATTAGCGACTCCAAATTATCCATAGGTATGAATGTGAGTGTGAATGGTTGTTTGTCTATATGTGCCCTGTGATTGGCTGGCTGGCGACCAGTCCAGGGTGTACCCCGCCTCTCGTCTGAAGACGGCTGGGATAGGCTCCAGCACCCCCGCCACCCTCATGAGGATAAGCAGTAGAAAATGAATGAATGAGTTCTCCTCCTATTTTGTGTGGAAGTGGTAACTTTTTGGCTTCTTATTTTGTCTTTCCCCACCCTCGCCCATCTCTGTGCGGAGTTTGCATGTTCTCTCCGTGAATGCGTGGGTTTTCTCCCACATTCCAAAAACATGCCAGGCTAATTGGTGACTCCAAATTGTCCATAGGTATGAATGTGAGTGTGAATGGTTGTTTGTCTATATGTGCCCTGTGATTGGCTGGCCACCAGTCCAGGGTGTACCCCGTCTCTTGCCCGAAGACAGCTGGGATAGGCTACACCCCCCACCCCCCCCCCCCTCGTGAGGAAAAGCAGTAGAAAATGAATGAATGAATGAATGAGTTCTCCTCCTATTTTGTGTGGAAGTGGTAACTTTTTGGCTTCGTATTTTGTCTTTCCCCACCCTCGGCCATCTCTGTGCGGAGTTTGCGTGTTCTCTCCGTGCATGCGTGGGTTTTCTCCCACATTCCAAAAACATGCTAGGCTAATTGGTGACTCCAAATTGTCAATAGGTATGAATGTGAGTGTGAATGGTTGTTTGTCTATATGTGCCCTGTGATTGGCTGGCCACCAGTAAAGGGTGTACCCCACCTCTCACCCGAAGACAGCTAGGATAGGCTCCAGCACCCCCGCGACCCTTGTGAGGATAAGCAGTAGAAAATGAATGAATGAATGAGTTATCCTCCTATTTTGTGTGGAAGTGGTAACTTTTTGGCTTCTTATTTTGTCTTTCCCCACCCTCGGCCATCTTTGTGTGGAGTTTGCATGTTCTCCCCGTGCATGCATGGATTTTCTCCGGGTACTCCGGTTTTTCCTCCCACATTCCAAAAACATGCTAGGTTAATTAGCGACTCCAAATTGTCCATAGGTATGAATGTGAGTGTGAATGGTTGTTTGTCTATATGTGCCCTGTGAATGGCTGGCTGGCGACCAGTCCAGAGTGTACCCCGCCTCTCGCCCAAAGACAGCTGGGATAGGCTCCAGCATCCCCCACGACCCTTATGAGGAAAAAGCAGTAGAAAATGAATGAATGAATAATTAAGCCCATTGAGTCTAATCTATGGAATAAAATGAAGTGTACAGCGTAGACGTCCTGTTCTTGTGTATAGACACCCTACCTTTTTAGCTGCATCCTCTACAATTACCCCCCACTGGCTAATTGAGAGTCTACACTGTAGGGAACACAGTAAAGAACGTCAAACAACCCCTCGCCCTTTTTCGTTGGGACTACACACACACACACACACACACACACACACACACACACTAGAAATCATCCACATTCACAAACATACACAGACGTGATCTCCTGTGGTCAAGTTATTTTCCAGAAGTGTGTTTAATGGCTATATAAGTGCCGGGAATGCTGACCGTTCCACTTACATGGCGAGGTACACCGCAGGATAACATGGTAATATGTGCATATACAGTACACTCTAAATTATGTTTAATTTCCTCTGAATTCACCAGAGATGTTTATTAGGATTTATGGACCTTTGTCTTAACATTAATGCCTTATTTCTTTACACGTATTTATTTTGTTTTATTCTGCAGGTTATGGGCACACTACAAATATATGAAGTAATGCACAAAGTCTATGGGACACTCCCTCACAAACGGTGCATTCACGTGCACTGTGTAGACGAGTCGTATCTTCAAGCTCACCAGTTATTAATGATTAATAATCAATAGGCCATAAAGTCAGGAAAACTGCAATGATGGCACACTTAGCATAATAGAAACAGAAAGACTGGAAATAGTCAAAATCCACGGCACATGCGTCGTGCTGATTTGCATCATATTTTTACACTGAAAGACTGAAATCATGCTATCACTCACACCTGCCAGTTATTAATGATAACCTTCCTCTTTCATAATAGAAGTGAATGCAAAAACTGACATAATCCACAATGTCAAAGCCTTGCGAGATGCTCACTCTAACATGGGCACATGTTATGTTTTATCTATTTAATGTGATCACTCCTCCTGCCAGTTATTAATGATATTGCATAATAGAAGTGAATTCAAAGACTGAAATAATCACAAAGGCAAAGCCTGCAAGATGCTCACTCTAACATGGGTGCATGTCATGTTTTATATATTTAATGCGATCACTCCTCCTGCCAGTTATTAATTATATTATCTTCTTGCATAATAGAAGTGAATTCAAAGACTGAAATCATCCACAAAGTAAAAGCCTGCGAGATGCTCACTCTGACATGGGCATATGTTGTGTTATATATTTAATGCGATCACTCCTCCTGCCAGTTATTAATCATAACCTTCCTCTTGTATCATAGAAATGGATGCAAAGACTGAAATAATCACAAAGTCAAAGCCTGCGAGATGCTCACTCTGACATGACCACATGTCATGTTATAGTATATTTAATGCGAACAGTCCTCTTGCCAGTTATTAATTGTAACCTTCCTCTTGCATAATGGAAGTGAATGCAAGGATTTAAATCACCCACAAAGCCTGTGAGATGTTCACTCTGACATGGGCACATGTCATGTTTTTTATATTTAATGTGATCACTCCTCCTGCCAGTTATTAATGATAACGTTCCTTTTGCATGATGGAAGTGAATGCAAGGATTGAAATCATCCACAAAGTAAAAGCCTGCGAGATGCTCACTCTGACATGGGCATATGTTGTGTTATATATTTAATGCGATCACTCCTCCTGCCAGTTATTAATCATAACCTTCCTCTTGCATAATAGAAGTAAATCCAAGACTGAAATCATCCACAAAGTCAAAGCCTGCAAGATGCTCACTCTAACATGTGTCATGTTATATATTGAATGTGATCACTCCGCCTGCCAGTTATTAATCATAACCTTCCTCTTGCATAATCAAAGTGAATGCACGGACTGAAATCACCCACAACGTCAAAGCCTGTGAGATGCTCACCCTAACATGGGCACATGTTGTGTTTTATATATTTAATGCAATCACTCCTCCTGCCAGTTATTAATGATAACCTTCCTCTTGCATCATAGAAGTGAATGCAAAGACAAATCCCGCCATATACTCACTCATGCATGGACACTTAATGACACACACTTAATGTAGTGCATCATAATTCATCTGAGTGTTCCCCCCCCGTCCTGCCAGTTATTAATGATAACCGGCCTCATGCATACATTGATATTATGAATATCTCAGTACCATCAATCATGCAAAAAATGCATCCCTTGGAAATGCTTCTCAGTTGATGTTGTAAATCTCTTTATTCCCATTTACACGGCATTTACGGCACATAAGAGAAGCAGAAAGTTTTCAGCACAAAGAACTTCCATCCTTCCTCCTGTTATATCATATACGTGGACTGATGGCACCCCAGAGCGTGATAAAAGTCGAAGTCCAGCTTATGTGAACTCTCCAAGGCCAGATGATGACGGTGAAGAGGAAGGTGATTTCTGGTTTTAAAGCGTGACCCAAACGGGCCGCGTACAAACACTTTGTGTAGTATGCTTGTCAAGGGAGGAAGTTGCAAAGTGTTTTTTTGGAGACTTTGATGGACTGGTCTGAAAAGCGACTGCAGACGTCCTTCAGGGGTTGAGCCCTCTTAGGTTTTTTTTATTGTACAGGTTAACACGGTGGATGACTTCCACTGCTGGTTTTGCACTTTGGTGAGGTTGGGGCCGAGATTTACAAGCTGGGGGGGGGGGGCGTCTGGTGGATGTTCACGTCGCTACAAACACAGACGCACACATTTGATATGGTTTTGTTGGAGTCTCTGCTTAGTAAAACAGATGGCAACGCCGCGTTAGCTCTCTTTGTGATATGTATTTCATATTTTATACAAAACAGCCATTTATTGCTAACAAAAGTTTAGGTCCACAACCTTAAAAATGATGGCTTGATAGCAAAGGCCAAAAAGCTTTCTCTCTTTGAGTAGCCTTTGTCGGATTATTGAGCTGCATAAGCAAGGCCTCGTGCAGGACGCCATTGCTGCTGAGGTTGGACGCAGTAAAGCGTTTTGTAACTTCATCCTAAATCTGCAAGGTTATAGGATCCAAAAGTCAAGTGTTAGACCCCCCCAAAATGTACTCTAATTAGTATTAGCCAAAGAACTACCGTATTTTCTGGACTATAAGTCACTCCGAAGTATAAGTTCCACAAGGCCAAAAATGCATCATTAGGTAGAAAAAAACATACATAAGTCACACTGGATTTAAGTCGCACAATGCTAAAAATGCATAATTAGGTAAAAAAAAAAAACATACATAAGTCGCACTGGAGTATAAGTCGCACAAGGCTAAAAATGCATAATTAGGTAGAAAAAAAACATACATAAGTCGCACTGGAGTATAAGTCTCACAGGGCCAAAAATGCATAATTAGGTAAAAAAAAAAAACATACATAAGTCGCACTGGAGTATAAGTCTCACAAGGCCAAAAATGCATAATTAGGTAGAAAAAAACATACGTAAGTCGCACTGGAGTATAAGTCGCACAAGGCCGGAAATGCATAATTAGGTAGAAAAAACATACATAAGTCACTCCGGAGTATAAGTTGCACAAGGCCAAAAATGCATAATTAGGTAAAAAAAAAAAAACATACATAAGTCGCACTGGAGTATAAGTCCCACAAGGCCAAAAGTGCATAATTAGGAAGAAAAAAACATACATAAGTCGCACTGGAGTATAAGTCGCACAAGGCAAAAAATGCATAATTAGGTTAAAAAAAACATACATAAGTCGCACAAGGCCAAAAATGCATAATTAGGTTAAAAAAAACATACATAAGTCGCACAAGGCCAAAAATGCATAACTAGGTATAAAAAAACATACATAAGTCGCACTGGAGTATAAGTCGTACAATGCCAAAAATGCATAATTAAGTAGAAAAAAACATATGTAAGTCGCACTGGAGTATAAGTCGCACAATGCCAGAAATGCATAATTAGGTAAGAAAAAAACATATATAAGTCACACTGGAGTATAAATCGCACAATGCCAAAAATGCATAATTAGGTTAAAAAAAACATACATAAGTCGCACAAGACCAAAAATGCATAACTAGGTATAAAAAAACATACATAAGTCGCACTGGAGTATAAGTCGTACAATGCCAAAAATGCATAATTAAGTAGAAAAAAACATACGTAAGTCGCACTGGAGTATAAGTCGCACAATGCCAGAAATGCATAATTAGGTAAGAAAAAAACATATATAAGTCACACTGGAGTATAAGTCGCACAAGGCCAAAAATGCATAATTAGGTAAAAAAAAAAACATACATAAGTCACACTGGAGTATAAGTCGCACAAGGCCAAAAATGCATAATTAGGTAAAAAAAAAACATACATAAGTCACACTGGAGTATAAGTCGCACAAGGCCAAAAATGCATCATTAGTAGAAAAAAACATATCATGCCATCAGATGCCATCTGCAAGAGAAGGGTTTAAGAACATAAAATGTCTTCAAAGTCCTCGTGTCCTTCAACGCTACCAAATTGCTCTCTTTGGGATTTGCACAAGAGCACTAAATTTGGGACATTGAAAGGTGGAAGTTTTATTCTGATGAGAAAAAAATGTAACCTTGACGTTCCTGATGGCTTCCAACTTTACTGGCATGACAAGGAGATGGTTTCCACATGGCACGGTGATATTTCCTTAATGGAACAATGGAGCTTCATGTTGTGCAGGGGCGTCTAACGTCAGATGGCTATGTGGAGATGTTGCAAGGGGGCAACTGAAGACCAAAAGCCCTCGTCTGTGTGGTGATTTCAATGACAAAAGACACCACAAACACACCACTGGTTATAATCACACCAACATCCATCCAAAAATTAACCACAAAACCACCTTGAGTTAATCAAGTTAATCACATACACATTATAGTACATAAAAAAAATGGGGCAGGATAGTCTGTATTTTCCGATAACATGTATCTCTTTTTTTACCGTGGCACAATCTTTGGACCTTTGCCTGCTACTGTCTTCTTAACAAGCTGTCAATCATTCTTCTTTTCTGACATTTTTGTATCTATCAATCAATTTCTGATGACATATTTTCATATCAGGACTCATATCAGCCAACTGGAGATGGGGGGAAATCTCTCCTGGAATATTCTGAACTCCTACTTCCAGGCTATTTCCCATAGCATGGCACCTCCTGTCGGCAATATGTGTAAAATAATAATAATTATTATTATAAATATTATTATAATAGAATTTAAAATTTATTAATAAATATAAATATTATCATGTAAATTTTAATTTTATACTATGTTTACAATGTAGGTGCAGTGATCATTTTATATATAATACCTCCTGTCAGAAAAAAAATGCAATATGTGTAAAATAATAATTATTATTATTATAAATATAAATATTAATTCTTAATAAATATAATTTTAAAATATTAATAAATATAAATATTATTAGATAAATTATTTTATACTATGTTTACAATGTAGGTGCAGTGATCATTTATATAATAATAAGTCAACTTACCTCCTGTTAGCAAAAAGTGCAATGTGTGTAAAATAATTATTATTATTATTGTAAATATTATTATAAATATGAATATTAATTATTAATATTACTTTTACGTTATTAATAAATATAAATATTTATAAATATGAATATTAATTATAATAAATATTATGTAAAATGATTAGCTATACATATTATTATAAATATAAATATGAACTATTAATAAATATTATTTAAAGATTATTAATAAATGTAAATATTATTAGATAAATTATTATTTTATACTACGTTTACAATGTAGGTGCAGTGATCATTTCATATAATAATAAGACAACTTACCTCCTGTTAGCAGTAGTGCAATATGTGTAAAATAATAATAATAATTATTGTAAATATTATTATAAATATAAATAATTATAATAAATATTATGTAAAAATATTAATAAATATACATATTATTATAAATAGAGATATTAATTATTAATAAATATCATTTAAAAATTATTAATGAATATAAATATTATTAGATATTATTATTTTATACTATGTTTACAATGTAGGTGCAGTGATCATGTAATATAATAATAGGACAACTTACTATTTAGACCGTACCGATGTCAATCTTGTTGTGTGCCCCCCCCTCATGTTTTTTTAATCCATTGTGTTTATTTGTCTCCTACAGGGTCCACTCGGCTTGGATGGTAAACCGGTAAGTAGACCATAAATACACAAATACAAGGAAATACTTTAAAACTGGATTGGCCATACTTGAACTCTGGGTTTTTTTTTACTACTTTTAGGGACCACCGGGTCTCAAGGGAAGCGAGGTACACACACACACACACACACACACACACACATACACCTATTGGCTTGTTCTTAGCCCTTGTCAGCACCTATCATTCGCACCAAAGGAATTCCCACTTTTGGAGTCATGGATCCATGCGGGTGTTTGGTCTGCTACCTCATCAGTCACTTTCACTCTTCCCAGGGGGAATAATTCAAGTGGAGGAAAAAAAAAAAAACGATTGCTATTTTGTTTCTTCTTCCACCTCCTAAGTCATCCAAGACTTGGCTCGCAGTCCGAAAATTGGTCAGGGCTGGACTACACCAAGTGCTGAAAGCCCCTTTGCTCTTCACCTCTGAGTCCCATTCATCAGCCATCATTGCCTGAAACGTCGCCCACACTCCGAGACACCCCCCCCACCCCCACCCCCCATCCCAAGTGTTGCATGGAACCAAGCGAATGGGTTACACAGCATTGGGTAAAAAGCAGACACATACTTTAAAACTAGGTATGAATGTGAGTGTGAATGGTTGTTTGTCTATATGTGCCCTGTGATTGGCTGGCCACCAGTCCAGGTTGTACCCCGCCCGCTCTCGCCCGAAGACAGCTGGGATAGGCTCCAGCACCCCCCGCGACCCTCGTGAGGATAAGCGGTAGAAAATGAATGAATGAATGAGTTCTCCTCCTATTTTGTGTGGAAGTGGTAACTTTTTGGCTTCTTATTTTGTCTTTCCCCACCCTCGGCCATCTCTGTGTGGAGTTTGCATGTTCTCCCCCGTGCATGCGTGGGTTTTCTCCGGGTACTCCGGTTTCCTCCCACATTCCAAAAACATGCTAGGTTAATTAGCGACTCCAAATTGTGGTGGGCAAAACGGTTCATTCAGTAAAAAGATCCGTTCATTTCGTTCACTTTGTTCAAATGTGATCTCCGCCTCTGCATAGACCCAGTCAGCTGTGTCGAGTCAGTCCGTTCACATGTTCACGACTCACGACTCAACTGTCGGTCATGAATGAACGACCCGACGAGTGTCGGTCAATTTCTTCGTCTCGGTCATTCAGTCAGCTAATCCCACCCACCCAGAGTGAACTCACGACTCACTCTCCGGCCAATCAAAAAAAGAATTTGCAACTGAGCGGACTGAACGGTTATTTTAGGTTCTGTTCACAAAAAAGAACTAGTTCTTTTGACCAGTTCGTTCATGAGTGACACACCACTATAGTTTGCATTCAACAGTCTACAATATTTGTTTTGTTTTGTGTTGTAACGTGACACTTGACATTTTCAACAGGCCATAAATCTATATATTAATTATATTATAATTATTATAAATTTTATGAAATTTGTATTAATTTTGTAAATGAAATTTAAAATTCTTTTATAATTTTATGAAATTATTTATTAGGCAGAGGAGCTAGTTTGTGTACTTTCAACCCATTGTTGTTTTATGACATATGATTGCATTTAGAATTAGAATATAAAATAAAAAATATTAATATTTATAAATATTGTAAAAATATTATAAATTTAAAAAATATATAAATAATAGAATATATAATAATAGATAATATAATATAGATATAATAATAATATTATAATTATTATAAATTTTATGAATTTTTAAAATTAAATGTAAAATTATTTTATAATTTTATGAAATCATCTATTAGGCAGAGGAGCTAGTTTGTGTACTTTCAACCCATTGTTGTTTTATGACATATGATTGCATTTAGAATTACAATATATAAGATAAAAAAATATAAATATTAATATTAATAAATATTATAAAAATATTATAAATTTTAAAAATATATAAATAATAGAATATATTATAATAGATAATATAAAATAGATATAATAATAGATAATATAATATAATAATTAGAATTAGGAGTGGTATTTATCTAAATTCCCTTGATAGATTTGAATGTTCTGAACTCCTGTAGCTCAGTTCTCATAGCTTACTTCAACAAACTACACATTAGTTGCTTCTTAATTAATGATGCTAACCAAGGTTATTGGCGCTATAAGACATCCTCCATCTAACACATCAACATGAGGCTACTGTTTCGTTTCCCCGAAACGAGTTTTTCCTGCCATCTTTCAAGACGTTGTGTCATGTCATCCATCCTTCCTGCAGTGAAATATCTCCAGACACAAGAAATGCCGCAATATGCCTTATTCGGATACATGTTGCTTGTTGCTTATGATAGATGATTTGACCATCTGCCTCCACTTACCTCCTTTTCTCCCACAGGGACCGATGGGGCCCAAGGGAGAAAAGGTAGGCTTCAATACCACCTGTTAACTAAGCATGCTTTGTTTCTATCTAACATGGATTAACCCTTAGATGCACGAGTGACTGGACCCTACACTCTTCCATAAGTGGGGCAAAAATCACCCATACTAGAATCAATGCCTTTTTATGACAATTTTGCCATTTTGGTTAGGAATAATCACTTGTATGATATTTAGTATTATATTTAGGACCACACAAGAATGATTTCATGTTAGAAATATCTTCATTTTTTTACTTTTTTTACATCTTTGAAAAAGAAAATGACCCCGTACAACAATAGAAAATGTGACGATCCATTGTGTGTTGCATAAAGGTAAGTTAAAAATGTGAATGGCATGATATTAAAAATATGTTTTTTGAGGAATACCTGGAATATGAAATTATAAAAATTTCTTCATTATGAAGATATTTCACAAAAACAACCTGACCGGGTCATTTTTGACCCACTTATGGAAGGTTGGGGTAGTAACATAAAAACAAAAATTTCTTAAAATTTATAAAAGGTACGTTAAAAATTATATCAAAAACATGTTTTTTGAGGAATACCTGGAATATGAAATGATAAAAAAAATATATTTTGAGGATATTTCAAGAAAACAACCTGACCGGGTCATTTTTGACCCACTTATGGAAGGTTGGGGTAGTAACACAAAAACTAAAATTTCTTAAAATGTATAAAAGATAAGTTAAAAATGTGAACGGCATGATATCAAAAACGTGTTTTTTGAGGAATACCTGGAATATGAAATGATAAAAAAAAAATTAATTACGAAGATATTTCAAGAAAACAACCTGACCAGGTCATTTTTGACCCACTTATGGAAGGTTGGGGTAGTAACACAAAAACTAAAATTTCTTAAAATTTATTAAAGGTATGTTAAAAATTATATCAAAAACATGTTTTTTGAGGAATACCTGGAATATGAAATGATAAAAAAAATTAATTACGAAGATATTTCAAGAAAACAACCTGACCAGGTAATTTTTGACCCACTTATGGAAGGTTGGGGTAGTAACACAAAAACTAAAATTTCTTAAAATTTATTAAAGGTATGTTAAAAATTATATCAAAAACATGTTTTTTGAGGAATACCTGGAATATGAAATGATAAAAAAAAATTAATTACGAAGATATTTCAAGAAAACAACCTGACCAGGTCATTTTTGACCCACTTATGCATCTAAGGGTTAACCGCAGCCACGGCGTCGGGAACACGATCAGGTGTTTTCTCCATCGCCCTCCCACATTCCCATTTTCAGCGGGCATCCGTCAAAAGCAGCCGTAGATTACATGTCGAAATGCAGGATCTCATGTGTCTCGCCGCATTCTCACGTCAGGGCACTTAACAGGTTTACAGGCCTCGATGGTAGCCAGATGTTTTTTTCCCGGTTCTCTGAACCTCTGGCCAAATCGGAGACGATGGCAACTCTGAGGTGCCATCATGGATAGGACGGTTTTCGCCGATCGAGCCGTTTAAATGGCGCTCGACCGCAAGAACAAACACGTCTGACATAAACAGCATCCATCACAGGCTGACAAAACGATGTTGAAGTATGAAAAACCGGAACGCTTCAAGTATTCCGAGTCCTCCAGAAAAAAAATCATCATTGGAATTGTGGGATGATTCCAACTGGATCAGCATCCTCGGATCGTTCAGGGACAAATTAACTTTGAATACTTTTTCTTCCTACTCTCAAAAGTAATTTATTGGCTTGTCGGTTCCAATTGCCCAACAGTATTACAGTATTACAGTATTACAGTACTACGTAGGTACTGGCCTGTACAAACATAATGATTGATATTTCTCCTCCAGGGTGACCAAGGAGACGTCGGGCCGAGGGTGAGCCAAATGTTTTTGTCTTGGAACATAAATGGGAATTGTTGCCTACAGTCATGGAAATCTGGTGGACAAGTGGATACAATTTCACTATTTTGCCAGAAATTCTCAATAATTAATTTATAGAATGTGCATATTATTAAATTATATATTATACTACTACTACTACTAATACAATATTATAATAATCTTCAACTGGACAAGTCAATTATTTTTTGGTTTAGTTTAGTTTAGTTTAGTTTAGTTTAGTTTAGTTTAGTTTAGTTTAGTTTAGTTTAGTTTAGTTTAGTTTTTGATTTTAGTTTTGTTTTGTGTTTAGTTTAGTTTAGTTTAGTTTAGTTTTTGATTTTAGTTTAGTTTAGTTTAGTTTTTGATTTTAGTTTAGTTTAGTTTAGTTTAGTTTAGTGTTTAGTTTTGTTTTTAGTTTTGTTTTTAGTTTCATTTTGTGTTTAGTTTAGTTTAGTTTAGTTTAGTTTAGTTTAGTTTAGTTTAGTTTAGTTTAGTTTTTAGTTTAGTTTAGTGTTTAGTTTAGTTTAGTTTAGTTTTTAGTTTAGTTTTGTGTTTAGTTTAGTTTAGTTTAGTTTTTAGTTTAGTTTTGAGTTTAGTTTAGTTTTTAGTTTAGTTTAGTTTTGTGTTTAGTTTTGTGTTTAGTTTTTAGTTTTTAGTTTTTAGTTTTTAGTTTTTAGTTTTTAGTTTTTAGTTTTTAGTTTTTAGTTTTTAGTTTTTAGTTTTTAGTTTTTAGTTTAATTTAGTTTAGTTTTTAGTTTAGTTTTAGTTTAGTTTAGTTTAGTTTAGTTTAGTTTAGTTTAGTTTAGTTTAGTTTAGTTTAGTTTAGTTTAGTTTAGTTTAGTTTAGTTTAGTTTAGTTTAGTTTTGTGTTTAGTTTAGTTTTTAGTTTTTAGTTTTTAGTTTAATTTAGTTTAGTTTTTAGTTTAATTTAGTTTAGTTTTTAGTTTAGTTTAGTTTTAGTTTAGTTTAGTTTAGTTTTGTGTTTAGTTTTTAGTTTTTAGTTTTTAGTTTTTAGTTTTTAGTTTTTAGTTTTTAGTTTTTAGTTTTTAGTTTTTAGTTTAGTTTTTAGTTTAGTTTAGTTTAGTTTAGTTTTTAGTTTTGTTTAGTTTTGTATGATTGGGTTTTCTCCGGGTACTCCGGTTTCCTCCCACATTCCAAAAACATGCTAGGTTAATTAGCGACTCCAAATTGTCCATAGGTATGAATGTGAGTGTGAATGGTTGTTTGTCTATATGTGCCCTGTGATTGGCTGGCCACCAGTCCAGGGTGTAAGAAGGGGAAGAATAAGAAGGTTTGCTTTGTCAATAATAATAATAGTAGTAATACATTGACTTTCCAGTTCTATGGTTATCATCACACACTAAAAAAACAAGGTGAAACCATACCCAGCAGTGATATATATATATGTTTACTTTGTACATCTATTCCAGTCATAACAATCTGGCTTTTCAGATGAGGTTTAAAATGCCCTCATCCCTTCCATCCTTAAAGCTACGGAGCCACAAAAAAACAAATCCATAGCTGCCATCGAGTCCCTAAAAAAAAAAAAAGTGGGGTCTTTTTTAAACATTGTGGGGCGACTCTAAGCTCTGTATCTGGTCCATGTTGTCAGTCTTTTCATGTGATATCATTCCACTCGCCATGACGACTGTGTAATTGTCTTCATGCAGTGTGGTTTGAAAATACTACCCATTGTGGATTCTTTGAAGTAGTCACGTACTCCATTAATTCCCAATGTTTTCCTTTTGCTGTGCTTGGAATATCAGGTCATGAGAATGAAAGTGAGGATAGCCCTCTGAGGTCATTTATGCAGTGTTTGGGGGTTGGAGCCCTGCTTTTTTTGGCTGGGGGGGCTTCACCCTAAGGAATCACCGGAGAGAATGTGCACACTTGATGAATTCCCTTCTGTCTATTTTAGATTGTGAAATAATAGTTTTTTTTTTTTTGCGTTTTGCACAATGCTTGAATTGGTTAATATTGACCTTGGAAAGGACTTGTGGAGTCTTTGAGTACGTCTGCAACCCTCCCCCCTTGCCCCCCCTCATGAATCTCAGCATGTCACAAGCTTCAGAATAAAGAATTCACCGCTTAACTTCAATATATTACCGCCTCAAAACTCTTCATTTAACCCCAAAATTAATCTTTTTTTAATTAAAGGGGTTCAATATTAATACAGGTTGCTCATTAAGAGGATAACGAGAAAAAGAGAAGAGATTCAGAATCTGCTTGCACAGCTTGTACCTGGGCATGCCCATACAAGGAAGTACGTCTCACTGTGATGTCACAGGGAGCCATTATTGAAAAAAAAAAACTCTCTGAAACTGAGCATTCAGAACCATCCCATTTCAGGGCAAATGTGAATGGCATGATATCAAAAATATGTTTTTTGAGGAATACCTGGAATATGAAATGATAACAATTTTTCATTTTTGACCCACTTATGGAAGGTTGGGGTAGTAACACAAAAACTAAAATTTCTTAAAATGTATAAAAGTTAAGTTAAAAATGTGAACGGTATGATATCAAAAACATGTTTTTTGAGGAATACCTGGAATATGAAATGATAAAAAAAATTATTACAAAGATATTTCAAGACAACAACCTGACCGGGTCATTTTTGACCCACTTATGGAAGGTTGGGGTAGTAACACAAAAACTAAAATTTATTAAAATGTATAAAAGGTAAGTTAAAAATGTGAATGGCATGATATCAAAAATATGTTTTTTGAGGAATACCTGGAATATGAAATGATACAAATTTTTCATTTTTGCCATTTTTGACCCACTTATGGAAGGTTGGGGTAGTAACACAAAAACAAAAATGTCTTAAAATGTATAAAAGGTACATTAAAAATGTGAATGGTATGATATCAAAAACATGTTTTTTTGAGGAATACCTGGAATATGAAATGATAAAAAAAATCAATTACAAAGATATTTCAAGAAAACAACCTGACCGGGTCATTTTTGACCCACTTATGGAAGGTTGGGGTAGTAACACAAAAACTAAAATTTCTTAAAATGTATAAAAGGTAAGTTAAAAATGTGAACGGTATGATATCAAAAACATATTTTTTGAGGAATACCTGGAATATGAAATGATAAAAAAAATCAATTACAAAGATATTTCAAGAAAACAACCTGACCGTATCATTTTTGACCCACTTATGCATCTAAGTGTTAAGAGGCAAAACCAAAACATGCAAACAGGAAGTGATAATAAATCTGTTAACCTTTGACTTCCTGTCAATAGATCATTCACAGCGCCTTCATCGAGTACAATGCAGGCTCGGGTGTTGAAGTGACAACAGTCGGCGTTAAAAGATAATCACATGTCACGTCAAGTGTCAAACACGCCACTAAAGGTCACATCTAGAGGCAGGACTCGTACGTTCGATTCCATATGGAGGAGATTGTCACTTCATGTTTAGGTTAGTCGGAGCCGCACTGAAAGACAAGACACAATGTTCAAATTTCATCCCCGACCAAAGCATTCCTTTGTACCCCCCTCCCCCCCCCCCGACCCCCCCCAGCATGGAGCTTGAATGTCTCGCTATCAAGCTTAAGGTCTCCATGATGAAAATGAGCAATAGGAGAAGCTCACCGTGAAACAGCTCTCTTATGAGGCGTTTAAGGAACACGTGTGAATCGGGAATCGGGAAAGGAGCGCATTTGCGGTTTTGAAAAAAAAAAAAAAAAAAAAGACAATATTCCCATATCTCTCAGCAGCCTGTTAACAGGAACCTCATGAGCAGATGAGCATATCTCCTCTTGACTTCCTGTGCGCCATCTTTCATTCTTTGTGAAAGCTTGACTCCGTTCTCCTGGTACCTTCAATGGAGGTGGGGGGGCGGAGGGGGCACCACCACTGCCGAAAAGCCACAGAGGACCACGTTTGGTGGTGCCGGGAAAATCATGGAAAAAAAAAAAAACATGTCCCAAGTACCAGATTTGGCCGTCAAAGACCAGGCTACAATGCACCGGTCCCTTATGCTTGCCCCCCGTGGGTGGTAGGTCTACGAGGGGGAGATCCCGTGTGGCCCTTCCACCAGGTGTTCGCCTGTGAGGCCCTCCATCGGAAATGATGCTCCCGCTACCATGCTTGGCACGGTGGACAAGTGGTTAGCGCGGAGACCTCACAGCAAGGAGACCCGGGTTCAATTCCACCCTTGGCCATCTCTGTGTGGAGTTTGCATGTTCTCCCTGTGCATGCGTGGGTTTTCTCTCCTTGTGAGATTAAGCGGTAGAAAATGAATGAATGAATGAGTTCTCCTCCTATTTTGTGTGGAAGTGGTAACTTTTTAGCTTCTTATTTTGTCTTTCCCCACCCTCGGCCATCTCTGTGTGGAGTTTGCATGTTCTCCTGGTGCATGCGTGGGTTTTTCTCCGGGTACTCCGGTTTCCTCCCACATTCTAAAAACATGCTAGGTTAATTGGTGACTCCAAACTGTGAGTGTGAATGGTTGTTTGTCTATATGTGCCCTGTGATTGGCTGGCCACCAGTCCAGGGTGTACTTCACCTCTTGCCCGAAGTCAGCTGGGATAGGCTCCAGCACTACCCAAGACGCTCGTGAGGATAAGCGGTAGAAAATGAATGAATGAATGAGTTCTCCTCCTATTTTGTGTGGAAGTGGTAACTTTTTAGCTTCTTATTTTGTCTTTCCCCACCCTCGGCCATCTCTGTGTGGAGTTTGCATGTTCTCCTCGTGCATGCGTGGGTTTTTCTCCGGGTACTCCGGTTTCCTCCCACATTCCAAAAACATGCTAGGTTAATTAGCGACTCCAAATTGTCCATAGGTATGAATGTGAGTGTGAATGGTTGTTTGTCTATATGTGCCCTGTGATTGGCTGGCCACCAGTCCAGGGTGTACTTCACCTCTTGCCCGAAGTCAGCTGGGATAGGCTCCAGCACTACCCAAGACGCTCGTGAGGATAAGCGGTAGAAAATGAATGAATGAATGAGTTCTCCTCCTATTTTGTGTGGAAGTGGTAACTTTTTAGCTTCTTATTTTGTCTTTCCCCACCCTCGGCCATCTCTGTGTGGAGTTTGCATGTTCTCCCCGTGCATGCGTGGGTTTTTCTCCGGGTACTCCGGTTTCCTCCCACATTCCAAAAACATGCTAGGTTAATTAGCGAGTCCAAATTGTCCATAGGTATGAATGTGAGTGTGAATGGTTGTTTGTCTATATGTGCCCTGTGATTGGCTGGCCACCAGTCCAGAGTGTACATTGCCTGAAGACAGCTGGGATAGGCTCCAGCACCCCCATAGACCCTCATGAGGATAAGCGGTAGAAAATGAATGAATGAATGAGTTCTCCTCCTATTTTGTGTGGAAGTGGTAACTTTTTAGCTTCTTATTTTGTCTTTCCCCACCCTCGGCCATCTTTGTGTGGAGTTTGCATGTTCTCCCCGTGCATGCGTGGGTTTCCTCCCACATTCCAAAAACATGCTAGGTTAATTAGCGACTCCAAATTGTCCATAGGTATGAATGTGAGTGTGAATGGTTGTTTGTCTATATGTGCCCTGTGATTGGCTGGCCACCAGTCCAGGGTGTACCCCGCCTCTCGCCTGAAGACAGCTGGGATAGGCTCCAGCACCCCCCAATGATGATATACTGCAATAAAAACGGTCGCCATGTTTGTTTACTTGTCACGTCTTCTCCTCAGGGTCCTCCTAACTACAGCACATTTGCAGGACTGCACAGTAATCAGATTCTCACCGTCAAGGTTTGTCCTTAGCGGCGACCTCCCTCCTCGCAGCCGTTATTCTTTCTTTCGTCGAGGTGCTGATTTCACTTCCTCTTCCTTCAGTGTCCACTTGGTCGCTCGTCTCCTTTTTCCTTACAGCTGTTCCAGACTTTTTCCTCCGATTTCCTTTTACTATCACTTCCCTTTTTGACTTCACATCCTCTCCCTTTCTCCGCTTCTCTGTTCTTCCCTCGCCTGATAGATGGTCTATCCTCGATACGATCACGGCTTTCTCGCCGGTGACCAGTCCAGCACTTTTCAGAGACGTTTTCTGAAGGTATACAACAACTGTACGGCATGCCAGTCCCTTCCCAATTCAGTTTTTCATTTTTTTAACAATGTGGCATGAAATCGTTGTGTGGCCGAGCATGTAATTAACCCTTAGATGCACGAGTGACTGGACCCTACACTCTTCCATAAGTGGGGCAAAAATCACCCATACTAGAATCAATGCCTTTTTATGACAATTTTGCCATTTTGGTTAGGAATAATCACTTGTATGATATTTAGTATTATTATTATTATAATTTAGGTTAATTTATTCTTGACAGACAAATTTGATAAGAATCAAAGGTTCCTATTGGATTCCATAGAAAATGAATGCAGGTCATTTTTGACCCACTTATGGAAGGTTGGGGTAGTAACACAAAAAATAAAATTTCTTAAAATTTATAAAAGATACGTTAAAAATGATATCAAAAACATGTTTTTTGAGGAATACCTGGAATATGAAATTATAAAAATTTTAATTACGAAGATATTTCAAGAAAACAACCTGACCGGGTCATTTTTGACCCACTTATGGAAGGTTGGGGTAGTAACACAAAAAATAAAATTTCTTAAAATTTATAAAAGGTAAGTTAAAAATGATATGAAAAACATGTTTTTTGAGGAATAACTGGAATATGAAATGATTTAAAAAAATTCATTCCAAAGATATTTCAAGAAAACAACCTGACCGGGTCATTTTTGACCCACTTATGGAAGGTTGGGGTAGTAACACAAAAACTAAAATTTCTTAAAATATATAAAAGATAAGTTAAAAATGTGAAGAGCATGATATCAAGCTAATAACTGTCAGTGGTGAGGAAATAGTATCCTGCGATAAGAACAATGAATTATTATAGTAATGACCAGTTCTAATGTACTGATTTGACATATCATAGTAAACCACAATGCATTAGAAAAACGATAAAAATATGTGACTGTGTGGCTTCGGAGAGCATTTTTTTGTCAGTTATGGTTTCCCATTGTGTGGAAGGGATAAATATATTTAGCCACATTTGGCCATAGTTTATCTTTTTCCTGGTCCTCCCACAGGAAGTGTCCAAACAGCAACCGAAGCCTAGCATGTTGAAAAGCAAACATTATTTACTACACAAAGAAATGTTCATTGTGTCCTTTCAAACCCTCTTCTGTTTTTCTCATCAGGGTGACCAAGGCCAGGCTGGACCTGCTGGCCCACCCGGCCCCCCGGGTCCTCCAGGTCCCAGAGGTCCACCCGGGAACACAGGCAAAGACGGACCCCGTGGCCCAACGGGAGAGCCAGTAAGGAATTTACCTTTTGATGGCATAGTGATAAAATATGGCGTAGTAAATATTGTACTTCACTTGCACATGTAGTACATCTTCTCTTTAAAAGGAGATGTACACGTTTTCACGTGCGGTATTCGATTTTAATACATTTAATATTTGTTTAGTTCCATAAGAGCACTGTAGGCATGAAATAACACCCCTATAGTCACATTTACACTTGTATTATCCGATATAGTCGACATAATAATAGAAAATAAGCAATCTTGGACACATTAGTACACGCGGCGTACTTCCTGGTAGCTATTGCATCATCAATGTAACATGATTGACACCTAGAGACCAGTGTGGAATACTACTCTACTGTCGTTGTACGTGGTTAAGGAGAGACTCATGATGTACTTCATTGGCTTTTGGAGTGAACATTTCACACAGGAGCTGCTGTCTGCCACTCTCTACACTGCTAACCTGCAGCTAGCACACAAAGTTTTATTATTTTATTATTATTTATTGTGTTATTATTATTATTATTATTATTATTATTATTATTATTATTATTATTATTATTATTTTATTATTATTATTATTATTTTATTATTATTATTATTATTATTATACGGGAGCCAGGCAACGACATTTTGTTGGCAATTTCACAGCTGTGTTATCTATCTATTATTATTTTATTATTTTATTTTTATTTTATTATTATTTATTTTGTTATTTTTATTATTATTACTATTTATTTTATTATTATTATTATTATTATTACTATTATTATTATTATTATTATTATACGGGAGCCAGGCAACGACATTTCGTTGGCAATTTCACAACTGTGTTATCTGTCTATTATTTTATTATTTTTTTTAATTTTATTATTATTTATTGTGTTATTTTTATTATTATTGTTATTTATTTTATTATTATTATTATTACTATTATTATTATTATACGGGAGCCAGGCAACGACATTTCATTGGCAATTTCACAGCTGTGTTATCTATCTATTATTTTATCATTTTATTTTTATTTTATTATTATTTATTGTATTATTATTATTTATTATTATTATTATTATTATTACAACTATTATTATTACTATTGTTATTATACGGGAGCCAGGCAACAACATTTCGTTGGCAATTTCACAGCTGGTGCTATCTATCTATTATTTTATTTTTATTTTATTATTATTTATTGTGTTATTGTTATGATTATTATTATTTATTTTATTATTATTATTATTACTATTATTATTATACAGGAGCCAGGCAACGACATTTCGTTGGCAATTTCACAGCTGTGTTATCTATCTATTATTTTATTTATTATTATATATTTATTTATTTATTATTTTATCTATCTATCCATCCATCCATCCATCCATCCATCCATCTCCTTCTATTTTGGGTTTTGTTGACTTAGCCATTTATATGTTTGATATTGCTTAATTTAGGCCATGAATATGTACAATTTACTTACATATGCAGTACTTTTTTTTACTAATAATGGGTCATATTCAACCACAAAACAACGATCGTGTATTCGTTTTTGCAAAATGGCAATCGAGTGAGAGTTACTGCGTAGCGAGACACGACTGTACTCAATCTAGCGAGAATGTGGTTTACCTAAAACCTCCCAGCATACCATCTCTCCTGGCTTCATCTGTTTTGTGTAAGACAGCAGCCACAAGTCCCCCCCCCCCCACACACACACACACCCGACCCCCGACCCCCCCACCCCAACTCTCCGTCGCCACTCATCCCTGAACCAGATATGGCGGCAAGTTCACCGGCAGTTTTCCGCCACCACCAAACAATAGCTACACCGGGGGGGGGGGTGTTTATTTTTCCCAGGATCATTTTTCCCACACACAGCTCAGTTCATACGGAATAAAGATCATGTCGACAATAAGTAATAAACAGATGAGTAAAACAAACGCTCCCTCGACAAAGAACAATTGCACATGGGAAATCTTGTATGGTGGCGGCCATGTTGTGTGCAGATGTCTGAGAGCCGGTCTTGTGCGGTCATGTTGTCATATGTGTCATGTCACTATAAAGTGAAAGGAAGTTCAGGAATGTCTGCTATTTTTCAAGCATCGGCTTACTGCTCACTTTCGGATAGGGAATATCTTGGAATATCAACACAATAGATGCTCAATTAGGCCCAACTGCACCCTATTATATTACATGTATTACATGCATTAAATGCATATTCCATACAAAGAAGGAGGTTTTGTCAGAGTTAATATGAATATAAATATATTAAATTAATATAATAAATATATGTATATATATAATAATAATAATATATAAATATATATATAATAAATAAATATATATAAATTAAAATATACTCAGCAACACAGTCCAGTGGCCTATTTTAGGGGAGCTTCACACCCCCTAAAATGTTCTTAAGCCCCCCCTAAATAATTTTATATTTTTTATAGATTTTTTAAAAATTTTTATTGATTTTTTTTACAAAAAAAATCTAAAATTTCACAGGCCTGCATGGCCTGTTATTAGAATATCAATATCAATATCCTGTATTCAAAATATGCATTGATGTAGTAGTATTATACACCTGTCACTAGGTGTCAGTAATGACGTGATTGCTGGATGAACAACATGCTTTTATTGCAGGTTGGAATTATCTCACAACAGGAACAATAATTTCTAATAAAAACGGGGGGGGGTACTGTTGCACTCTGAGTTCCACATTTATAGTAACACATGCAAGTATTTGGTTTATTTACGTCTGAAATGCCCTTTTTTACTGTATTATATATACTATATTTGGTAATATACAACAGGAACAATAATTCCTAATGAAAACAGGGGGTACTGTTGCACTCTGATTTCCACATTTATAGTAACACGTGCAAGTATTTGGTTTATTTACGTCTTAAATGCTTTTTTTACTGTACTATACTATATTTCGGAATATACAACAGGAACAATAATTCCTAATAAAAATGAGGGGGGGGGGTACTGTTGCACTCTACTTTCCAGATTTATAGTAACACATGCAAGTATTTGGTTTATTTACATCTTAAATGCCCTTTTTCCTGTATTATATATACGATACTTGGTAATATACAACATGAACAATAATTTCTAATAAAAACAGGGGGTACTGTTGCACTCTGCTTTCCGGATTTATAGTAACACATGCAAGTATTTGGTTTATTTACGTCTTAAATACCTTTTTACTGTATGATATATACTATATTTGGTAATATACAACAGGAACAATAATTCCTAATAAAAACAGGGGGTACTGTTGCACTCTGATTTCTACATTTATAGTAACACATGCAAGTATAAGGCTTATTTACATCTTAAATGCCTTTTTTACTGTACTATACTATATTTGGGAATATGAGTGCAAATGCTTAAAATGCTGTAATAATGTCAAAAAATACATATATTTAGGTTTTCTATGAACCAACAAGGATAATATCTCATTTATAATAAATGAATCATACTTCACTGAAATTCACTTATCACTGTCTGATCTGGAACTAATGAACTGTGATAAGCGAGGGATTATTGTCGTGAACAACCATAATGAGCAGAGCTTTTCAAAAATATTTTCAATTTTATTTGACTTTTCTTAAAAATAATTATGAAGTAGTACTTCAATAACCACAAACTAATTTGGATAAGAAATCTCTGGTCTACAAAAATACTAAATGCCGTTTTTAAGTCCATCTTCTACCACAACCTCAAACATGTAAGTAGCATGGATGCATTATGTACCGCATGTATTCATCAAGGCTAAATGCTTATAACCTCAACTCTCAAGTCCGACTCCAACACACATTTCTTCGGGTTCAAATTGCCCCAATTGTTTGTATATGTGTGTGGCAATAGTGCACGGCAATATTTAGAGTTGGAGCGCTCATAAGATGCACTGCCATGCACCGCTTCGTAACAGATGTTGAAAGGCTAAGACGGCCAAGTGGCCCTCACAAATTGTTGTGTTTACTTGAAATGAGTCTAATCACTTGCAGAACTGGGATGCTGGTACTTAGCATTTGTGGCTTATTGCTCATCTTGCACCATTCTTTTTTTTAATTTCTTATTCCTAAATGTATTTATATTTTTCAACACATATGAATGGAAAACCATGGTACGTGAGAAGATATTCCCAATGTCCAAAATGTCCTTAAAGTGTCTTCTGAGGGAAGACACTTCATATTGATTAATCCCCTCACATGGAAGACTGTTGTTTACATGTTTTATTGTGTTTTCCAGTTGCATGCACGTTCCATACAGAAGCAACCCCTAATGCTGTACATTGTTAAATACTGACATCTTGTGGTCAAACTCATGTACTTCCATTTATTTGTCTTAGGGTTTTCCAGGCCGTGATGGCATTGAGGTGAATATAATTTTTTATGTTTAAATACAAATCATGCAAGGTCGCATTATTATTATTATCTGTTTTTACTATCATTACTACTAAAGATGATATAGTTAACAAATTTATTTCTGCTTCAGGGACCTCAAGGATCGCCTGGGAAGCCGGTAAGATTGACGCAGACTTCAATATTTTGTTTTGCAAAAATGTAAATTGTGATTTTATGATCATAGGGAGAAGATGGTGAGCCAGGATATCCAGGACCACAGGGTCCTCCTGGGGCAAAGGTATATTTACAATCTTCACCAACGTCTTGTTAAGATGGAACTTGTCATATACTAGACCACTCGGCTTACTGGGTTACTGTGTATCAAATAGGGTGAGGCGGGTGTTGGAGAAAAAGGAGAGCGAGGCTTGGATGGACTACCAGGGTCGAAGGTAAAATAAAGGGGTTAACAGTGCATGCATATTGATTATTATGTATTGTGCTTCCTTGCATTTGGTGCATTTACCTTTGTGTCTGCATTACTCAGGGTGATACAGGAGCAATAGGAGAGCGGGGCCCCATGGTGAGTTTTTCAAATTTTTCTTGAGTGTGTGTGAGTGACAAGAAGAAAAGCTCTGTCAACTATTGTTTGCTAACCTGCTAACAACTTTGAAACCTGTTTCTCTTTTTCGGGGGGGTCTCTTGACTGCATCTGCACAAATCAGATGTGTGTGTGAGTGACAAGAAGAAAAGCTCTGCCAACTATATTTTGCTAACCTGCTAACAACTTTGAAACCTCTTTTTCTTGGGGGGGTTTCTTGACTGCATCTGTACAAGTCAGAAGTGTGTGTGAGTGACAAGAAGAAAAGCTCTGCCAACTATTGTTAGCTACCCTGCTAACAACTTTGAAACCTGTTTTTCTTCGGGGGGGTCTCTTGACTGTATCTGTACAAGTCAGAAGTGTGTGTGAGTGACAAGGAGAAAAGCTCTGCCAATTATTGTTTGCTAACCTGCTAACAACTTTGACACCTTTTTTTCTTGGGGGGTCTCTTGACTGCATCTGTGCAAGTCAGAAGTGTGTGTGAGTGACAAGAAGAAAAGCTCTGCCAACTATTGTTAGCTACCCTGCTAACAACTTTGAAACCTGTTTTTCTTCGGGGGGGGGTCTCTTGACTGTATCTGTACAAGTCAGAAGTGTGTGTGAGTGACAAGGAGAAAAGCTCTGCCAATTATTGTTTGCTAACCTGCTAACAACTTTGACACCTTTTTTTCTTGGGCAGCCTCTTGACTGCATCTGTATAAGTCAGAAGTGTGTGTGAGTGACAAGAAAAAAAGCTCTGCCAACTATTGTTAGCTACCCTGCTAACAACTTTGAAACCTGTTTTTCTTTGGGGGGGTCTCTTGACTGTATCTGTACAAGTCAGAAGTGTGTGTGAGTGACAAGAAGAAAAGCTCTGCCAACTATTGTTAGCTACCCTGCTAACAACTTTGAAACCTGTTTTTATTGGGAGGGGGGTCTCTTGACTGCATCTGTGCAAGTCAGAAGTGTGTGTGAGTGACAAGAAGAAAAGCTCTGCCAACTATTGTTTGCTAACAACTTTGAAACCTGTTTTTCTTGGGGGGGGGTCTCTTGACTGCATCTGTACAAGTCAGAAGTGTGTGTGAGTGACAAGAAGAAAAGCTCTGCCAGCTATTGTTTGCTAACCTGCTAACAACTTTGAAACCTGTTTTTCTTTTTCGGGGGGTCTCTTGACTGCATCTGCACAAATCAGAAGTGTGTGTGAGTGACGAGAAGAAAAACTCTGCCAACTATTGTTTGCTAACCTGCTAACAACTTTGATAAATGTTTTTCTTTTGGGGGGGTCTCTTGACTGCATCTGCACAAATCAGAAGTGTGTGTGAGTGACAAGAAGAAAAGCTCTGCCAACTATTGTTTGCAGGAATGAATCTCATGTGTATTGAATGTCTTTGACTTCTCTCATTTTAGGGATTTCCTGGTGCAAAAGGCATCGCAGGCTCCTCTGACATTATTGACTTCAATGGGAAGCTTCTAGACGCTTTCCAGGTGAGTGACATCACATGGGAAAGCAGACCAGGGATTCTCAACTGGTGGGTTTGAACCCAAAAGTGGGACGCATTGTGTATGTGTAATGTAATGTAAATAGTCTTAAAATATTCATCAGGAGTGTATGTGTCCCAGGTTCAGACCAGTCGAGATCCCTTGTTGTCGACGATATATGTATTTGAGTACACTATCTTTGTGGTGTGGTAATTTCACATGTATGAGTTTTTTCAATAGGAATCAAACAAAACTAGTCATGCTGCCATTTCTTGTTTTGACAGGCCATCAACACTATCAGTATTTCGGTAATCTGCAGTTGTTTCTGCATGGTGTTTGGATGTGCCAACACTGACTAACCCCACATTAGGAAGCCGAGCAGACTCACGCAGACTTCAACAGTTGCACAACCACAAGCATCTCAATTTTAGCGTATCAAATGTCATGTTTAGCGGGATTTCTAATTCCTAATAAAAACAGGGGGTACTGTTGCACTCTGTTTTCCACATTTATTGTAACACATGCAAGTATTTGGTTTATTTCCGTCTTAAATAATTTTTTTACTGTATTATATATGCTATATTTGGTAATATAAAACAGGTACAATAATTCCTAATAAAAACAGGGGGTACTGTTGCACTCTGCTTTCCACATTTATAGTAACAAATGCAAGTATAAGGCTTATTTACATCTAAATTGCTTTTTTTACTGTACTATACTATATTTGGTAATATACAACAACAAGAGAAACAATAATTCCTAATAAAAACAGGGGGTACTGTTGCACTCTGCTTTCCACATTTATAGTAACACATGCAAGTATTTGGTTTATTTACGTCTTAAATACATTTTTACTGTATTATATATACTCTATTTGGTAATATACAACAGGAACAATAATTCCTAATAAAAACAGGGGGGGTACTGTTGCGCTCTGCTGTCCACATTTATAGTAACACATGCAAGTATTTGGTTTATTTACGTCTTAAATACATTTTGACTGTATTATATATACTATATTTGGTAATATACAACAGAAACAATAATTCCTAATAAAAACAAGGGGTACTGTTGCGCTCTGCTTTCCACATTTATAGTAACACATGCAAGTATTTGGTTTATTTACGCCTTAAATGCGTTTTTTACTGTACTATACTATATTTGGTAATATACAACAGGAACAATAATTTCTAATAAAAACAGGGGGTACTGTTGCACTCTGCTTTTTCACATTTATAGTAACACATGCGATCGTAAGGCTTATTTACATCTTAAATGCCTTTTTTACTGTATTATATATACTATATTTGGTAATATACAACAGGAACAATAATTCCTAATAAAAACAGGGGGTACTGTTGCACTCTGCTTTCCACATTTATAGTAACACATG
Source organism: Doryrhamphus excisus (assembly GCF_037039965.1). Taxonomy (NCBI): domain Eukaryota; kingdom Metazoa; phylum Chordata; class Actinopteri; order Syngnathiformes; family Syngnathidae; genus Doryrhamphus; species Doryrhamphus excisus. Next base: position 3,278,387 of record NC_136378.1, read on the forward strand.
GAAGTATTTGGTTTATTTACGTCTTAAATACATTTTGACTGTATTATATATACTATATTTGGTAATATACAACAGAAACAATAATTCCTAATAAAAACAAGGGGTACTGTTGCGCTCTGCTTTCCACATTTATAGTAACACATGCAAGTATTTGGTTTATTTACGTCTTAAATGCTTTTTTTACTGTACTATACTATATTTGGTAATATACAACAGGAACAATAATTCCTAATAAAACGGGGGGTACTGTTGCGCTCTGCTTTCCACATTTATAGTAACACATGCAAGTATAAGGTTTATTTAAATGCTTTTTTTTCTGTTTTGTAATATATTTAGTAATATACAACAGGAACAATAATACCTAATAAAAACAGGGGGTACTGTTGCACTCTGCTTTCCAGATTTATAGTAACACATGCAAGTATTTGGTTTATTTACATCTTAAATACCTTTTTTACTGCATTATATTTACTATATTTGGTAATATACAACAGGAACAATAATTCCTAATAAAAACAGGGGGTACTGTTGCACTCTGCTTTCCACTTTTTGTAACACATGCAAATATAGGGGTTATTAAAATGCTTTTTTACTGTACTATACTATATTTTGTGATATGAGTGCAAATGTTTAAATGGCTCTAATAATGTCAAAAATACATATATTTTGGTTTTGTGTTTCTGCATGGTGTTTGGATGTGCCAACACTGACTAACCCCACATTAGGAAGCCAAGCAGACTCACACAGACTTCAACAGTCGCACAACCACAATCATCTCAATTTTTAGCGTATTAAATGTCATGTTTAGCGGGATTTCTAGCGAACTTGTCTATTCCTGTATATTTGTCCGGGAAGTCATGCACAGCCTCTGCAAATTCAGTTCAGCTGCGCGGTTCTATCAGATAAAGTGTAGACTGCAGAGCAGTACTCAGTCATGCGTTAACATCAACAGCCTTTGTCACGTTTGTTTTTTTTTCCGACAGTGTTTTTTTTTTTTTTGGCAGCATGGAGTTTTTCTGGCTGTGTGTGTTTCACGTTACTCAGCTGGTGTACGATTTAAGAGAATGCTTAGAAAAGAACATCACATCCCTCCCTGCGTGCACACGAGGGCCCCTCTTGAGTCCGACCACGTCCCGGGCTACATGCTAATAGAAGATGGATATCTCAGCCGTGGAGTGTGTGTTTAATTTAAAAAGAACTACTCACAGAGCCAAGTCCCTCACGGCTGTGGGCTTCTGCATGCAACGCGGCTAAAACAGCATGATATGGTTTGAAAAAAGTCGGTAAAACACCAACCTGAGATGTTATCAGAAGCCTCGCACCAAAGGAGGGATGACTTGAAAGCTGGAGTTCACCCAACCACCTGCCTGTGCTCATTTGTGTTAGCGGCCATATTGGTTTCATATACGTACATAATGCTAAGAATGCTACTAATATTCATTTCATAAGTTATTCAATAATTGGCGGCACGGTGGTCTAGTGGTTAGCGTGCAGACCTCACAGCGAGGAGACCATGGTTCAATTCCACCCTGCATGTTCTCCCTGTGCATGCGTGGGTTTTCTCCGGGTACTCCGGTTTCCTCCCACATTCCAAAAACATGCTAGGTTAATTAGCGACTCCAAATTGTCCATAGGTATGAATGTGAGTGTGAATGGTTGTTTGTCTATATGTGCCTTGTGATTGGCTGGCCACCAGTCCAGGGTGTAACCCCGCCTCTCGTCTGAAGACAGCTGGGATAGGCTCCAGCAACCGTCGTGAGGATAAGCAGTTGAAAATGAATGAATCAATGAGTTTTCCTCCTATTTTGTGTGGAAGTGGTAACTTTTTGGCTTTTTTTTGTCTTTCCCCACCCCCGTGCATGCGTGGGTTTTCTCCGGGTACTCCGGTTTCCTCCCACATTCCAAAAACATGCTAGGTTAATTAGCGACTCCAAATTGTCCATAGGTATGAATGTGAGTGTGAATGGTTGTTTGTCTATATGTGCCCTGTGATTGGCTGGCGACCAGTCCAGCGTGTAACCCCGCCTCTCGCCCGAAGACAGCTGGGATAGGCTCCAGCAACCGTCGTGAGGATAAGCAGTTGAAAATGAATGAATGAATGAGTTTTCCTCCTATTTTGTGTGGAAGTGGTAACTTTTTGGCTTTTTATTTTGTCTTTCCCCACCCCCGTGCATGCGTGGGTTTTTTCCGGGTACTCCGGTTTCCTCCCACATTCCAAAAAACATGCTAGGTTAATTAGCGACTCCAAATTGTCCATAGGTATGAATGTGAGTGTGAATGGTTGTTTGTCTATATGTGCCCTGTGATTGGCTGGCCACCAGTCCAGGGTGTAACCCCGCCTCTCGCCTGAAGATAGCTGGGATAGGCTCCAGCACGACCCTTGTGAGGATAAGCGGTAGAAAATGAATGAATGAATGAGTTCTCCTCCTACTTTGTGTGGAAGTGGTAACTTTTTGGCTTCTTATTTTGTGTTTCCCCACCCTCGGACATCTTTTTGTGGAGTTTACATGTTCTCTCCATGCATGCGTGAGTTTTCTCCGGGTACTCCGGTTTCCTCCCACATTCCAAAAACATGCTAGGTTAATTAGCGACTCCAAATTGTCCATAGGTATGAATGTGAGTGTGAATGGTTGTTTGTCTATATGTGCCCTGTGATTGGCTGGCGACCAGTCCAGCGTGTAACCCCGCCTCTCGCCCCCGAAGACAGCTGGGATAGGCTCCAGCACCTCCCGCGACCCTCGTGAGGAAAAAGCGGTAGAAAATGAATGAATGAATTCAATAATTGTTTGCATGGGTTGCGATGCTTATTGCTGTGCTTTCCATGGTTTTAATGGAAAACAAACACAATGTCGTAAATTAGCAAGGAGCTCACAGAGCGCCATGTACACCTCCAGGAGGCAATGTGGTTTCCTTTTTTTTTTTTTTTTTTTTTTTTATGACTTCAAGATGGCCGAGGACTTCAGAGGGGAAAGTAATAAGTGTAGCAAGGTGGATTCTTGCGGATGCGGAGATTTAAGAGCTTGATTTAAGGGAGCTGTCTGTCACCAACCGGCATACAAATTTGCTCTGAGGTGGATCTAGCATGCACGGGAGATTCCTGTCATTCATATATGTTACATGCGTGTGCAAGAATATGACCGATGGACGCTTTATTAAGTTTGCTTGCATGCATTTAAATCATAGCTTATTTAGCATTTCATATGCGTAACATTTTTGACTCCAAACTTCAGTTTTGAGTTGGCATTGACCGATGTGGCTTGTTTCACCAGGGCCCACCAGGACCACCTGGCCCCCAAGGTCCTCCAGGAGAAAAGGTATGCCAATATTATTATTATTATCTGTATTAAAGTGAACATAATATACTCAAATTAATGTTAAAGCCAGTCAAGTTCATAAACTAAGAGTGTTTATATGCTTTCATCAGGGGGAGCTCGGCTTACCAGGGCCAGCTGGAGTAGATGGAGAGATGGTACGTGGAGGAACATACATATAACGTACATATATTTATGGGTCGCCATTCATTGGTCCTTTTTTTGGGCGGGGGCCACCAGGGATTTAAAGGCGACATCGGTGAAATGGGACCACCAGGGGATCGAGGAGAAAAGGGAGAGATGGGGCTTTCGGGACCTGCGGTAAGCAGTCAGATACATTCACTGGTCAGTTTATTAGGTACACCTGGAGAATCCAAAAAGATATTCATTCATTTATTTTGTATCGCTTATCCTCACGAGGGTCGCAAGGGGTGCTGGAGCCTATCCCGGCTGTCTTGGGGCGAGAGGCGGGGTGTGAGTGTGAATGGTTGTTTGTCTATATGTGCCCTGTGATTGGCTGGCGACCAGTCCAGCGTGTAACCCCGCCTCTCGCCCGAAGCTGGGATAGGCTCCAGCAACCGTTGTGAGGATAAGCAGTTGAAAATGAATGAATCAATGAGTTCTCCTCCTATTTTGTGTGGAAGTGGTAACTTTTTGGCTTTTTATTTTTGTCTTTCCCCACCCTCGGCCATCTCTGTGTGGGTTTTCTCCGGGTAATCCGGTTTCCTCCCACATTCCAAAAACATGCTAGGCTAATTAGCGACTCAAAATTGTCCATAGGTATGAATGTGAGTGTGAATGGTTGTTTGTCTATATGTCGACCAGTCCAGGGTGTACCCCGCCTCTCGCCTAAAGACAGCTGGGATAGGCTCCAGCACCCCCTGCGACCCTTGAGAGGATAAGTGGTAGAAAATGAATGAATGAATGAGTTCTCCTATTTTGTGTGGAAGTGGTAACTTTTTGGCTTCTTATATTGTCTTTTCCGACCCTCGGCCATCTCTGTGTGGAGTTTGCATGTTCTCCTTGTGCATGCGTGGGTTTTTTCCGAGTATTCCGGTTTCCTACCACATTCCAAAAACATGCTAGGTTAATTAGCGACTCCAAATTGTCCATAGGTATGAATGTGAGTGTGAATGGTTGTTTGTCTATATGTGCCCTGTGATTGGCTGGCCACCAGTCCAGGGTGTAACCCCGCCTCTCGCTTGAAGACAGCTGGGATAGGCTCCAGCAACTGCCACGTAAAGTATAAAGTTTTTATTTTTCAGGGTGTGGATGGACAGAAAGGAGAGAAGGGCGACTGCAGACTGGATGACAACCTGGTGAGTGTCATTTCCTTACTGGGATGAGTACTGTATGTACTGTATTTCATATATAGATCATCATGTAGTATTGTATGTATATTAGCAATTATACATCATAAAAGACCAGACATCACAGCATCACAATGAAAGATGACGTTTCTTTACTCAGGTTCAAATGATTTCCCAACCGGGTCTTCCTGGCCCACCTGGTCCGCCTGGAGTACCCGGGTCCCCTGGAGCTATGGTGAGTTCTCATATCATACAATCATACTGTCAGTATTAGTAGTCATACAATAATTATGTTTTTCAGGGGTTGCATGGAATGCCTGGACCAAAGGTGAGAATAAAGTACACAACAACGTGATGATGAAGGTATGAGATGTTACTTGGTACTCATGTTCCTCTACTCCGATGCAGGGGGAGCCAGGATTTGGGATCAGAGGGGAGAAGGGTGACGTTGGTGCACCGGGGACAGACGTGAGTAACGGACTTGATTGTTGAGGAATCAAACCATGTTGTATAATGAATGTGTTTTTATGCTCCCACTGCAGGGATTGGACGGACTTCCTGGTTCACCTGGTTCTCCGGGCCTAGTGGGTCTACCTGGGGCTAAAGGAGAAAGAGTAGGCACCCTTAACACGTCTTCCATGTTATTGTATGAATCCATAGTGACATCATGTGTTGTGTTTACAGGGCAGACCAGGGGAACCTGGACTTGATGTGAGTATCTGGAGTTATGGAATATGATATTAATATTTTAGATATTTTTATCCTGAATTGTATGTTATGATGTCATTATTTACAGGGTTTGCCAGGCTCTATGGGAGAGAAAGGAAACAGGGGCGAACGAGGGGAGAAGGTTGGTACAAAATATGCAGAAATGTCAATAATTTATTTTTTTTTACACACACTTACTGTATATACTGATCTATTGCAGTATTTGGCTCCAATAAAATAAAATAAAATGAAATAATGAAATTAAATTAAATTAAATTAAATTAAATTAAATTAAATTAAATTAAATTAAATTAAATTAAATTAAATTAAATTAAATTAAATTAAATTAAATTAAATTAAATTAAATTAAATTAAATTAAATTAAATTAAATTAAATTAAATTAAATTAAATTAAACATCTCACAGGGGTGCTGGAGCCTATCCCAGCTGTCTTCGGGTGAGATTCAGGGTACAGCCAATCACAGGGTACATATAGACAAACAACTATTCACACTCACATTCATACCTATGGACAATTTGGAGTCGCTAATTAACCTAGCATGTTTTTGGAATGTGGGAGGAAACCGGAGTACCCGGAGAAAACCCACACATGCACGGGGACAACATGCAAACTCCACACAGAGATGGCTGAGGGAGGGGAAAGACAAAATAAGAAGCCAAAAAGTTACCACTTCCACACAAACTAGGAGGAGAACTCATTCATTCATTCATTTTCTACGGCGAGGGTGGTGAGGGGTGCTGAAGCCTATCACAGCTGTCTTTGGGCGAGAGGCGGGGTACACCCTGGACTGGTGGCCAGCCAATCACAGGGCACATATAGACAAACAACCATTCACACTCACATTCATACCTATGGACAATTTGGAGTCGCTAATTAACCTAGCATGTTTTTGGAATGTGGGAGGAAACCGGAGTACCCGGAGAAAACCCACGCATGCACGGGGAGAACATGCAAACTCCACACAGAGATGGCCGAGGGTGGGGAAAGACAAAATAAGAACCCAAAAAGTTACCACTTCCACACAAAATAGGAGGAAAACTCATTCATTCATTCATTTTCTACCGCTTATCCTCACGAGGGTCACAGGGGTGCTGGAGCCTATCCCAGCTGTCTTTGGGCGACAGGCGGGGTACACCCTTATTATGAAAATATGTATTTATTATCAATGCTGTGTATGAACTGCTGAGTTGTATTGTGTCATTCAGGGTGACAGAGGAAGCGTCGGAAAGAGAGGACTGAAGGGTCAGAAGGGAGAACAAGGTCCTCCGGGTCTGGACCAACCTTGTCCTGTGGTATGTGACCTCCACCGACACACACACACACACACACACACACACACACACACACCAACCTCTACATCTCCATCCGAGTCCTGAATCTATCTTTTCCGTTTTCACTTCTCTGCAACGTCTTTCCTCCGAGTTGTGTAACTGACTCTTGCTGACAGGGTTGTGATGACAAAAAAGATGTCTCTCGTGCGGAAGGAGCACTCTCTTCTCCTCCTCCTCCTCCTCTTCCTCCTTCTGCCCCTGTGGCCCTTTGTCCTGTGGTACGGTATTTCTGCTCTACAGTATTTCTGTTTTTCCTTCCTTACCTCAATCACAACATTTTATGTGTACTCACTAATAAAGACTATTGAATATTAAAGTGGATTTTTATCTTCTTTTATCTAAAAGTGACAAAAGAGGGAAGAAATTATTAATTTTTTTTTATCCTGACATACAGTATATGTATAATTTCACACATCGAATATTAATTACTTTGCGTAACTTTAGGATTAACATTATATTAACACCTTATAAACAGTAAACAAACATATATAATAACATTTGCTGATTTTTTAAAAACATTCTACAGTCATAGAAGATGAACTATATATAAATATATTCAATAAATATAATGTATTAGCTTGTTAATAAGCATTTTCTGTTGTTGTGTCCATGCAGGGACACGACGGGTTGCCCATACCAGGCTGCTGGCACAAGGTACGGTTTGTACTGGCATCCTGTATAGATATTAGCCTTGCATTATGGCTCAGTGAGATTGGAATGTGTGTGCTGGTTTGATACCGGGAAGACTTACACTGAGTTTAATGCATGGGTGTCCGAAAATATTTTTTCATTGAGAAAAATGTCAGGATTTCACCTCATGTTTTAATTTCTTAAATCTGTTAAAACTACTGAATTGTAGGTCAGGCACTGCTAAGGAATTATATATTTAAGGAAAACAGCCTATATTGCAGTTTTCTATTATATAGTAGGTGATAAGACAAAAAAAACATATTCGCCGGAATATAAGACAGATTAAAAAAAATAAACTCTCGTGGTCTGGAGATATACTCATGCCAGTCAGAGCTTTTCTTCCTGGCACTCACACACGCTAGTGACCTGCAGAGAGGTAGCCGCGAGCCACAGTTGTCATTTTAATTTTAAGATAATGGCGATCAGTGAAGCAGAGTCATTGTACACCAGCTAAGCAATATACAAATATCAAATTGATTATTATTATATTATGATATATTATATTATAATAATAATAATATAATAATAATAATAATGTTGTTAGTATTTATATTATTTAAAAACTCACAATATAGACAGTATATATATCATTTCTATATCAGTAAAATAACCTATAATAATAATTACTATTACTATTAATAATAATAATAATAATATTTACTATTATTATTATTATAGGTTATTTTACTATAAATAACCTAAATAACCTAAATATAAACCAATATATAAAAAACTGACAATACATACAGTATATACGTATATCATTTCTATATCAGTGAAATAACCTATAATAATAATAATAATTACTATTATTATTTTTATTATTATTATAGGTTATTTGAGTAAAATAACCTATAATAATAATAATTACTATTATTATTTTAATAATAATTACGATTATTAATTATAATATAATGTTATTAATATTAATATTATTAAATATTATATTATAATATTATTATAATTAATATTAGTATTATACAGTATATATCATTTTTGTAAAATAACCTATAATAATAGTAATTATTATTATTATTATTATAGGTTATTTGAGTAAAATAACCTATAATAATAATAATAATCATTACTATTATTATTATAGGTTCTTTTACTATGAATAACCTATAACCTATATAATAATAATAATAATTATTATTATTATTATTATTATAGGTTATTTTAGTGATAAAGAAATGATATATATACTGGATATATTGTGAGTTTTTTTAAGTGGTCATCATTGGCTGATAATCTTGATCGAGGTGTCGTACTTCAAGATTAGTAGTGTGATGTTTTACCAGTCAGAGACCAGATGTTGGACACCCCTATTTGTTTTTGTTTTGGTATGACTAAGCAACTAACCGTATCCCCTCTGTTGTCTTCTTTTGCAGTGATGACTAACCAGCAGCATGGAATCTGTACATATTGTTATGGTATATATTGCAACTGATTACCTTTTCATTTTTATATAATATATTGAAGCATGGACGCCTCCATGGTATTATAAGAACTCCAGAGATCCATGTTGTTTAGAAAAAAAAAGCAGCCACGCTTGAAGGAACTGAACTGGAAGCGGGACCAGATGCATCGTGTTGGGAGTCTAAAGTGTCGTTACTAACAAAGGCTGACTGACACGGGCTGATTGGATGCTTGGATGTCTTTTTTCCTCTCTGTTTTTCCGAAAAAAGGAGGAGATGGCGAGGCAGAAGCTTAAACGTAAGCGTCTCGTTCAGCCGTGAGGGCCTGCTTGGAGAACAGGAACACTTTAAGGAGGCGGGAGCTCAACATGCACTGCCTTGGTGTCACGGTGAACACTTAAAAGGCTCCTTAATGGAGACTCTCCAGGAGGGGGGCGACAAATCCACTTCCACGATTCCCCACCACCCCCTGGGATGCTGTGGCTGATGAAGGAAGGATTGACAGCACGTGCAGTATTATGCTTGGGTATTACGGGAAGAATTAACTGCATAATTACGACGTCTTTTGCAGGCTTTTTACTGATTTTTTTTTTTTATTCGGCAGTAGAGATGTGCTTTCTCGGCCAGTTACATTTTGCATTCCTATGCAGTTTTTTTTGGGTTCTTTTTAATATTTGAAGTAGCCATGACAGTATTGATGGTAAACCAGTGCACCAATCAACAATCTGTATTTTTGCCTTAAAACTGGTGTGTCCCATGGTTTGGTTTTTATTGGCCCGTGTTTTTTTTTTAAATATTTGAAGTAGCCACAACAGTATTGATGGTAAACCAGTGCACCAATCAACAATCTGTATTTTTGCCTTAAAACTGGTGTGTCCCATGGTTTGTTTTTTATTGGCCCATGTTTTTTTTTAATATTTGAAGTAGCCACGACAGTATTGCTGGTAAACCAGTGCACCAATCAACAATCTGTATTTTTGCCTTAAAACTGATGTGTCCCATGGTTTGGTTTTTATTGGCCCGTGTTTTTTTTTTAATATTTGAAGTAGCCACAACAGTATTGATGGTAAACCAGTGCACCAATCAACAATCTGTATTTTTGCCGTAAAACTGGTGTGTCCCATGGTTTGTTTTTTATTGGCCCGTGTTTTTTTTTTTTTTTTTTAATATTTGAAGTAGCCACAACAGTATTGATGGTAAACCAGTGCACCAATCAACAATCTGTATTTTTGCCGTAAAACTGGTGTGTCCCATGGTTTGGTTTTTATTGGCCCGTGGTTTTTTTTTTAATATTGGAAGTAGCCACAACAGTAGGTAAACCAGTGCACCAATCAACAATCTGTATTTTTGCCTTAAAACTGGTGTGTCCCATGGTTTGGTTTTTATTGGCCTGTGGTTTTTTTTTTAATATTTGAAGGAGCCATGACAGTATTGATGGTAAACCAGTACACCAATCAACAATCTGTATTTTTGCCTTAAAACTGATGTGTCCCATGGTTTGTTTTTTATTGGCCCGTGTTTTTTTTTTTTAATATTTGAAGTAGCCACGACAGTATTGATGGTAAACCAGTGCACCAATCAACAATCTGTATTTTTGCCTGAAAACTGATGCGTCCCGTGGTTAGTTTTTTATTGGCCCGTGGCACATCATAGACACAAAACAAAACCCCTCTCAGGCACAATGTACAGAAATGCAAATATAACATTTTTGGCCGTTTTAAAAAATATAATGTCTTTCATTATTTCTGGATTTTTTTTTAGTATGTCGCCATTGATGGAAAAAGTTAGGACACCCTTTTTCACTTATTGACCGATCAGGAGATTTTCATTCTTTTGCTTCGCTGTTGCTGCTGACTTAAATGTGTTGTTTGTATGATAGTTTCGAATGAATATTAGTCATTTAACCTGAGGAACTAACCGACTAAAGTATGACATTTGGGTCAGTTATGTGGATTTTTTTTTATTTTTTTATATGAATGTGTGTGTGCCTTATTTGAATTTCCGACAAAATGTTACAGAACCTTTATTGGTTGGTGTTTGCATCACATTTACTGGATATTATTAATGTGTTTAGAGTCGGGCTTCCTATACAGTGTATGTAAGGTTTTAAGACATACTGTACTGTGATGATTATATAAGAATAGGGGCTAAATTAAAAAAAAAATAGCTAACTACTTTGTTCTGGATGGGTACTGCAACATGCATGTGTCTGTTTTAATTAATATCTCTCATATATAGTTTTATTATGAGTCACCATCTGGCTGAGATGCTCAGCCGTCTAGCCAAGGACTGGTTGAAACCAGATCAGACCATTACACCACTAAATAGTTCAGGGGACTCTATTGGACCTTGCTTGACCTTGGCTGGTGGGCTGAACGTTCTCTCCAACGCACATTGCAATTCTTTGTATGCAATCCAGATAAAGTACATTGTTTTATTTTGTATTAAAATGTTTTTTTTTTGTATTATTAATCAGGATTTGAAATCACCAAAGTGCCAGAGTCCCGTTATTCTTTCAGTGCATCCAATTGACTTTATGTACATAAAGTTTTATTCACGTAATTGTACCAGGAAGATGTTGTGTATTCTTAATTATTTGATTTTAGTCATATGAATGGTTGAATTGTTTTCTCTGTAATGCACACTTTTTTTTCGATTTGACTGGAAGCTGTCAACATTTGATTTCCTCCCCAGATCACTTTTAAGGCTTAATGGAATCTTTAACATTAGCCCAACGACTGGATTGTTTGGTGTTGTAGCCAGTAATCTAATATCGCAGTATTAGCTTAACTTTGGGAGAATGTTTGGGTGTGTATTTGGTTGTAAGAGAATTAAGCTATTTTTGTAATTGTTGTTGTTTAAATATATGTATGTAACTTGGTCAATTTAACATGCAGACTAAAATAAAAGTATGATTTCATGCGTTTTTTTTTGTCCCGTATGTCTTAGAAGTATAAATTATTAGACATGAACATGACAATTTGAATATGATGATTGTGCAAATGCATACACGCTAATACAGATAATAATGAGTTTTTGAGCTATGGAAAATGTCAACACAGAGAAATATTATCATCTGCTTATAATTGTTTACATCTACTTTAAATCTGCATTCTGATTTTCAGTTTCAAATAAAGCTGGCGTGAAACATGATATTTTTTTCTTCGTGTTTGTGTTTGTCAAATATGTGAGTTCCTGAAATAAAACAGAATACTTCATTTTTTTTTGTTTTTTTATTCAATAATTCAGTCATCCATTTCTTTTCTGTCTGATTATTGTAGTACATATTCAGTAATAGTTAGCATTTTGGTAGTGTACTGCCATGCATAAGTAAAAGCAACAACAATAATAAATAATTTTTATATTTATATAATGACAGCTTTGTTTATCATAGACAAGTGGTAGTCAAAGTAATGTATCATGGTTACATTTAAAACATTTACTTTAATTTTCTATTTTATTCTATTCTATTTTATATCTATTTCTAATATATATTATATTAAATTAAATTATATATTGTTATATTATATTATATTATAATAATATAATATAATATAATATATTATATTATAATTATTATATTTATTACATTTATTATATATTTATATTATATATAAGGGATATATCAAATATGAATTTAAAATATCCCTTTAAGTAAAATAATTTGCTTCATTTAAATGTATGTCATGGTGCTTTTGCGTGGGACAGAAATACAAATTTAATTTAAAACAATAACTTAATGGACCAATTAATACATTTAAAAATAACTTTTTTAAACTGTAGTACCGTCTTACGCCTGTGTGGCGCTGTTTCGACTAACCTCCACATTTCCCAGCATCCTTTGCTGGCTTTTCACCTCCCTCATAATTTTTGCATCCGGGTCGCTACTTCCTTTTCCTCTGTTCTCCGATGCGATGAGGACCTAAGTAAAATTGGACCTCTAAAAAATCCGAATCCATCCTTGTCGAAGGCATCACCGAACAACGCCAAAATGACCGAGCAGATGACAGTAAGGGGGACCCTTAAAGGGCACAGTGGATGGGTCACCCAAATTGCCACGACGCCTCAATATCCCGACATGATTCTGTCGGCGTCCCGAGGTGAGTTTCTCCCCGCCGGCTTCGACAACATGGCTGTGCTAGCATAAGTAAGCTAGCTAAGTTAGCTGTCGTCATGTAAGTTAACGAGACTTATGGTGAATATTTACCGAACATACATTAGAAGTCGTGCATTCGTAACGGGTATTGACTCATTCTGGCTAAGCTAGTCGGACTAAGAAAAACGTTTAGCCGCGGTTACGATCATAAACTGGCGTCACCTGTAACCACAAAATGACTGCGTGGCTGAAGCGTTAAGTAAAACTACAATCTGTTCATAAAATTATCACTATTCGTTAATGTATCATCCCTGACCCAACACTTGTATCCGTTGTAAAGTAATGGTGCCCATTCCCCGCAGATAAGACCATCATCATGTGGAAGCTGACCCGTGATGAAACTAACTATGGCGTCCCCCAGCGCTCATTGAAGGGCCATTCTCACTTTGTAAGTGATGTTGTCATCTCCTCGGATGGACAGTTTGCTCTATCCGGTGCCTGGGACGGAACCCTCCGCTTGTGGGACCTTACCACGTAAGACCTGTCATCATAGGGAGATGAACCTTCAACCTCTTACTGATTCATATCTCTGTAGATTATTCTGAGGTACTTAAGTCCTGTAAATTGTATTATAGTTTTTATGTTCTTATAGTTTTTTATGCAAAGAGGACAATGCGGTAATCAGAAGTATTTAATAATGTAAGAATTGTAATTGTAAGAACCTACATTAGTGTTTCCTCTGGCCATAACTGCAATGTTACATTTAAAAACATAATTTAATAAGCCAAAATCATAGAACCCATGTTAATACCATTGTCTTATAGTAGTACATGTGTAATATGTACAAGTTTAAAATGCAGTAATGTTTGTAAGAACCTACATTAGTGTTTCCTCTGGCCATAACGGCAATGTTGCATTTAAAAACATAATTTAATAAGCGAAAATCATAGAACCCATGTTAATACCATTGTCTTATAGTAGTACATGTGTAATATGCACAAGTTTCAAATGCAGTAATGTTTGTAAGAACCTACATTAGTGTTTCCTCTGGTCATAACTGCAATGTTACATTTAAAAACATAATTTAATAAGCCAAAATCATAGAACCCATGTTAATACCATTGTCTTATAGTAGTACATGTGTAATATGTACAAGTTTAAAATGCAGTAATGTTTGTAAGAACCTACATTAGTGTTTCCTCTGGTCATAACTGCAATGTTACATTTAAAAACATAATTTAATAAGCCAAAATCATAGAACCCATGTTAATACCATTGTCTTATAGTAGTACATGCGTAATATGCACAAGTTTAAAATGCAGTAATGTTTGTAAGAACCTACATTAGTGTTTCCTCTGGTCATAACTGCAATGTTGCATTTAAAAACATAATTTAATAAGCCAAAATCAAGTCAGTATGTTTTGTATGTCTGAAGTCGAACGACAAAACACTGAATGTAATTTTAATGTTTTTTTTTTTTTTTTACAAAATAAGACCAGAGTTTATGCAAATTATGAGGTGTGATTGCATGCAGGATTCGTCCCGACCTCGGACTCGATGCAGTTGAATATTCCTCTCAACTTTCTTATCGTGTCTCCTCAGTGGCGCCACCACTCGCCGTTTTGTGGGACACAGCAAGGACGTCCTCAGCGTGGCCTTCTCTGCCGATAACCGCCAAATTGTGTCTGGCTCCCGGGACAAGACCATCAAGCTGTGGAACACGCTTGGTGTCTGCAAGTACACGATCCAGGTAGTTGGGGTGTTGCCTACCCCGGCTAATTGACATTTCCGATAATTAAAAAAAAAAAATTTAAAACGACATAAAATGCTGTTAAAGTTAATATATTCTGTTTTTCCGTGATTAGGATGAAGGCCATTCTGAGTGGGTGTCATGTGTCCGCTTCTCCCCCAACAGCAGCAACCCCATTATTGTGTCCTGTGGCTGGGACAAGATGGTCAAGGTACGCTACCCCCCCCTGCCCCCACTACTGAGACGTGATGCCGTGTGCCCGATGATTTTCATTTATTGCATGTATTATCTGAGTTTCACGGTGACGAAACCTTTTCCATATGAGGGCACATCGTACACAATTGATCATGTGACCGACTCTACGTGATGCCGCATATAATAATGGTTGATTGTTCCCAAAGGTGTGGAACCTTGCCAACTGCAAGCTGAAGACAAACCACATCGGCCATACTGGCTACCTGAACACGGTGACCGTCTCGCCTGATGGCTCCCTGTGTGCATCTGGTGGAAAGGTAACGCCTCGCTCTCAGCGCAGTTAATTAATTAATCAATTCTGTACGTCGTTGGATTAGTGGTCTCAAACTCAATTTACTTGGGGCGGGCCACTGGAGCTAGGGTCTGGGTGAGACTGGGCCGCATCAGGTTTTCCAAAAAAAAAACGTATTTATTAAAAACAGAAAAATATACAAACTTTTTCAGTGCTTTGATTCTGATTTTCTACAATAAAAGCTCTGATAAAACATTCCACTGTTCTCAAATATCTTAATTTTTATTTTTCTATACAAAATAAGATGTAAAGTAAATCAAGAATAAAGAAAATCAATCAGTAGTTAATATAATAATAAATATAATAATAATAAAAACTTAAGAAACCACATATAGTTGGTGGGTAGACAAATTATTTTTTTTCAGATTAAAATGAACAAAGCATTATTAGAGCCCTGTAGACATGACAAAACACGACTATAGTCACATTTATACTCTTTTTGGGTTTTTTTTTCCGGGCCTCAAGCTAGTGTCCCGCGGGCCGCATTTGGCCCGCGGGCCACGTGTTTGAGACCGCTGATTTACAACATATTGCGCAACTGCAGGGTCTCAAGACTCATGCTAACTCGCAAACTAGAGAGCTAGCGACCTAAACGGTAGCCTTCAAGTTATTTCCTTTAAACTTAAAAAAGCCAAAAACTTACCACTTCCACACGGGTAGGGAGGATAACTAACAGTTATTTAACATGAACATGAATCAAACGTAAAAAAAAATTCTGGGTACATGATACCATACAGCATCCATATCAAACTTGCGCGGTGCTGCACTAACATTAAACTTTCATATCAAGGCGGGGGCCTCAAACTTGGTGTCCTGCGGGCCGCGTGTTTGAGACCCCTGATTTACAACATATTGCGCAACTGCAGGGTCTTGAGTCTCATGCTAACTAGAGAGCTAGCGACCTAAACGGTAGCCTCCAAGTTATTTGCTTTTAAACTTAAAACAGCCAAAAACTTACCACTTCCACACGGATGGGGAGGATAACTTAAGTTATTTAACCTTTAACATGAACATTAATCAAACGTTGTTTTTTCTGGGTACATACCATACAGCATCCATATCAAACTTGCGCGGACCACACTAGCCTCAAGCCACATTTGGCCCGCGGGCCGCGTGTTTGAGACCCCTGCCATTGATGATTGAGGCTGAACAGCAATGTTACTTGGATTGTTTTGTCCCCTTCAGGATGGTCAAGCCATGCTGTGGGACCTGAATGAGGGCAAGCACCTCTACACCCTGGACAGCGGAGACACCATCAACGCCCTCTGCTTCAGCCCCAACCGTTACTGGCTGTGTGCCGCCACCGGCCCCAGTATCAAGATCTGGGTAAAAACACTTTTCTCAATGCCGACCGTGCTGTGTGTGTGTTTAAAAGCGATGATGGATCAATGAGACCAATGCCAACTGTATTATTTGATGACAATGAGGCTGTTTCTGAGCGCTTTGGGAACCGACTTCCTGGTTTTTGTACGAACCGCTTCGGTATTTATACTGACGGGGGACGCACATTTATTTTGTACAGGATCTGGAGGGCAAGATTATCGTGGATGAGCTGAGACAGGAGGTGATCAGCACAAACAGCAAGGCTGAGCCCCCACAATGCACCTCTCTGGCTTGGTCTGCTGACGGGCAGGTAATGTTTTGCTTTTTATTATACACGGCGACTCTTTGTAAATCCCCCGGTGATTATACCCATTCACTTTTAAGCTCTGATGTCTCATGGTGACAGTCCTGCAAATATGAGGGGGAAATATAGTTTTACTGTATAATATAACAATATTTGAGATTTTATTTTTTGTGTTTTTTTTTTATTTTGCAGACTCTGTTTGCTGGCTACACTGACAACCTTATCAGAGTGTGGCAGGTTACTATTGGAACCCGATAAGAACTTTTCATCAAAGTAACTTTGAATAAAGGACAGTTTGAAAGAATGTGTGGTTTATGTGGATTTAATGCTTTGTGTGTTTCTTATTACTGTTTCATTTTGAAATAAGTTACCGTGTATCGGAAATTGAAATAAATCCAGTTCAAGGACTCCCTTAAACCTGACATTTTTGTACTTGTAGATATGATTGTTTTCTAACCCTGCATATAATTGAAATTTGTATTGCACAGCAGCAAGAGTACAGAGTCAGTTAAGCAGTAAAAAATACACAATATAGAAAAATAAACAACCCAAGTACTCAAATCAACTTTATTTGTATAGCACTTTTCCTGCAAAGAAATGCAACACAAAGTGCTTTACAGAATTAAAACGATTTCCACAACAAAGGAAAAAAAAATGAAGCAAAAAGAAAGCCCCTCTTTCCCACCCTCCATACTAGACCCCCCCACACACACACAGTAGGGAGACATGCCATGGCACTGAGGATCAAGAAAGCGCCACCTTTGGGGCCGTCCACACTGGGAGAAGCTGCAGGCCGTGCCATCGGAGGACCAGCACCCAGGCCCCCCGACTTCAATAGACGGGCGGACCCCCACATTAAAGGGAGGAACCCCCAGCCGGCTGTGTCGAAAGGACCCAAGGATGGCAGACCTGAACAGCCCCCAGTGTGGAGGACCCCCACCTGAGGAAACACTGGAGTTAGAAGCTGAAGACTAAGAGCATAAAATAGGACTAAAAAGATAAAACATAACACTGGAGTTAAAAGCTGAAGACTAAGAGCATAAAATAGGACTAACAAGATAAAAACATAACACTGGAGTTAAAAGCTGACCAAGAGCAAAAAAAATAGGATTAAAAAGATAAAAACAAAACACTGGAGTTAAAAGCTGAAGACTAAGAGCATAAAATCGCACTAAAAAGATAAAAACAAAACACTGGAGTTAAAAGCTGAAGACCAAGAGCAAAAAATATGACTAAAAAGATAAAAACAAAACACTGGAGTTAAAAGCTGAAGACTAAGAGCATAAAATAGGACTAAAAAGATAAAAACATAACACTGGAGTTAAAAGCTGAAGACCAAGAGCAAAAAATAGGACTAACAAGATAAAAAAAACATTGGAGTTAAAAGCTGAAGACTAAGAGCATAAAATAGGACTAAAAAGATAAAAACAAAACACTGGAGTTAAAAGCTGAAGACTAAGAGCATAAAATAGGACTAACAAGATAAAAACAAAACACTGGAGTTAAAAGCTGAAGACTAAGAGTATAAAATAGGACTAAAAAGATAAAAACAAAACACTGGAGTTAAAAGCTGAAGACCAAGAGCAAAAAAAATAGGACTAACAAGATAAAAACAAAACACTAGAGTTAAAAGCTGAAGACTAAGAGCATAAAATCGGACTAACAAGATAAAAACATAACACTGGAGTTAAAAGCTGAAGACTAAGAGCATAAAATCGGACTAACAAGATAAAAACATAACACTGGAGTTAAAAGCTGAAGACTAAGAGCATAAAATAGGACTAAAAAGATAAAAACAAAACACTGGAGTTAAAAGCTGACCATGAGCAAAAAAAAATAGGATTAAAAAGATAAAAACAAAACACTGGAGTTAAGAGCTGAAGACCAAGAGCAAAAAATAGGATTAAAAAGATAAAAACAAAACACTGGAGTTAAAAGCTGAAGACTAAGAGCATAAAATCGCACTAAAAAGATAAAAACAAAACACTGGAGTTAAAAGCTGAAGACTAAGAGCATAAAATAGGACTAAAAAGATAAAAACAAAACACTGGAGTTAAAAGCTGAAGACTAAGAGCATAAAATCGGACTAAAAAGATAAAAACAAAACACTGGAGTTAAAAGCTGAAGACTAAGAGCATAAAATCGGACTAAAAAGATAAAAACAAGTGTAAACACTACAGGCTACAGTAGTGAAAACTGCAACAGAAAGGTGCATTTCAACATCTTGAGCGGCTGCTACATTATCAAATGCCCCAAGCCCAATCAATCACAAAAAACAATATCCAAATATATCAAAAATAAATCACAATAGTCAAACTCACGGCATTCCTGCGTGATAACTCAACGTGGGTGGCATCCACGTGCAGTCTCAATGACCGATCTCCTCCCCCGCGTCATCCGGAAGTGAACCGGAAGTGCATCTCCAAAACCGGAAGTGGACCCTGGCGATAACATTTTTTAATACAAATTCGTATAAACTATGAATTACTTACCTAAACAACTTTTAATCACTTCTAGCAAACCCTTAACATTGCTTATTTAAACCAATTAACTTATATATTCAGAAAATTGCCTTAAGGGCAGCACAGAGCCCTTAATATTGCAACATGCTGTATGTGATTATGTGTATGTGGTTACTCCTATCCTCTAGATGGCGCTGTTGTCACCTTGGAGAATCGCGTTGCTACTTCTACAGGTTCTACAACTGCCGACAAACCAAATAAGGCGCTGTAATAAATCTAGAAACTAATTTGTTTATAAGAAAACTTAATTTTCACCCTAAATTGCGAACATCTCGTTGGCCACTAGATGGCGACCGCCTGTTATTTGTTTACGATGCATGCCGTACAATGTTTACTGTATCCTAGCAACCCAGTAGCCTATTGACTCCTATTGAAGATGGAGCCCGTTTCTTATTCTATTTCCGTGGAAACAACTCTAGCTCTCATTAAACCAGATGCAGTCCATAAAAGTGAGGAGATTGAGGACATCATTCAGAGGAATGGCTTTAATATCTTGGAGGTTGGTTCATTTTTCAGCTTCTTTATTCGTACTTTGAATTATAATCTGAAACAATTCATGTGTCTGACAGAGGCGGACGCTACTGCTGACTCCAGAACAGTGCAGTGACTTCTATGCTTTACATTATGGAAAATTAATATTTCCCGGATTGACTGCTTATATGAGTTCTGGTCCCATTATTGCATTGCGTCTAGCCCGGGACAATGCAATAGCTCACTGGAAGTCCATCATTGGACCCGCTAAGGCCACAGAAAGTCATCCAGAATGGTATGTGATATTTATTTTATACTGAATATTTATACAGTATTCATTCATTCATTCCTCACAAGGGTCGCGGGGGTGCTGGAGCCTATCCCAGCTGTCTTTGGGGCAAGAGGCGGGGTACACCCTGGACTGGTCGCCAGCCAGCCAATCACAGGGCACATATAGACAAACAACCATTCACACTCACATTCATACCTATGGACAATTTGGAGTTGCTAATTAACCTAGCATGTTTTTGGAATGTTGGAGGAAACCGGAGTACCCGGAGAAAACCCACGCATGCACAGGGAGAACATGCAAACTCCACAGAGATGGCCGAGGGTGGGGATAGACAAAATAAGAAGCCAAAAAGTTACCACTTCCACACAAAATAGGAGGAAAACTCATTCATTCATTCATTTTCTACTGCTTATCCTCACGAGGATATTGCTGGAGCCTATCCCACCTGTCGTCAGGTGAGAGACGGGGTACACCCTGGACTGGTGGCCAGCCAATCACAGGGCACATATAGACAAACAACCATTCACACTCATATTCATACCTATGGACAATTTGGAGTTGCTAATTAACCTAGCATGTTTTTGGAATGTGGGAAGAAACCGGAGTACCCGGAGAAAACCCACGCATGCACGGGGAGAACATGCAAACTCCACACAGAGATGGCCGAGGGTGGGGAAAGACAAAATAAGAAGCCAAAAAGTTACCACTTCCACACAAAATAAGAGAACTCAATTAATTTTCTACCGCTTATCTTCATGGGGGTTGCAGGGCGTGCTGGAGCCTATCCCAGCTGTCTTCAGGCTAAAGGCGGGCGGGTTACACCCTGGACTGGTGGCCAGCCAATCACAGGGCACATATAGACAAACAACCATTCACACTCACATTCATACCTATGGACAATTTGGAGTCGCTAATTAACCTAGCATGTTTTTTGGAATGTGGGAGGAAACCGGAGTACCCGGAGAAAACCCACGCATGCACGGGGAGAACATGCAAACTCCACACAGAGATGGCCGAGGGTGGAATTGAACCCTGGTCTCCTTAGCTGGTCTCCTTTATACAGTATATAATATGCATTTTATCGTGGCGGTGTCATAAATGTGTTTCAGGTCATCATTCTTAATAAACCCATTTTATGATGAGGAATCCTGTGTGGTGATCCCTTTCCACTCTTGTTCCACTCTCAGCCTTCGAGCAAAATATGGCACTTCAGAGCTGCAGAATGCCCTCCATGGCAGCGGATCCTTGCTTGCTGCCGAGAGAGAACTCAGATTCATGTTCCCATACAGTAAGAAATACTCATATTATTTAAAATTCTTACATTTAAAATGCAACACATTCACTCTTCTGCAGCCGTCATCGAGCACGTTCACACGAGAGAGTTCACTATCGAATACCTGAGTCGACACGTGAACCAAACGTTGATGCAAGGACTCGTTGAGCTCTGCAAACACAAACCACTCAACCCATGTGTAAGTACTCGGTGTTGTGTACTATGTTAACTACTATACATTGTAACACTTCCATCATTGTGAACAATATACATATTGTGTTCTTTATAGGTTTGGCTTGCTGACTGGCTCATCAAACACAATCCAAACAAACCTCAAATATCTTATGGAGTTTGAATTTGTGGAATAAATCACTGAGGAAGACCATCCATCCATCCATCCATCCATCCATCCATCCATCCATCCACCCACCCATGATTATATTTGGTTGCCATTTAAGTTGTTTAATTTCCACTTTAGTTAGTTTTTCATTTACAAGTCATTGGTTTTGTTCCAGGACGGCACAGTGGTTGAGTGGTTAGCGCGCAGACCCCGCAGCTAGGAGGACCAGGGTTTGATTCCGCCCTCGGCCATCTCTGTGTGGAGTTTGCATGTTCTCCCCGTGCATGCGTGGGTTTTCTCCGGGCACTCCGGTTTCCTCCCACATTCCAAAAAACATGCTAGGTTAATTAGCGACTCCAAATTGTCCATAGGTATGAATGTGAGTGTGAATGGTTGTTTGTCTATATGTGCCCTGTGATTGGCTGGCCACCAGTCCAGGGTGTACCCCACCTCTCGCCTGAAGACAGCTGGGATAGGCTCCAGCACCCCCACGACCCTCATGAGGAAAAAGCGGTAGAAAATGAATGAATGGTCGGGGCACAAACATGGAGGTGCTTGCATGTGAGTGCAGGCCAGAGCCTGATGCCTTAATTGGACTCTCCCAAGTGTCACCTGGAGGAGGGGGGATTAACTGGGTGGTAGTTCGGTAATCTAAGTTATGTGTAATTGAGTGTTTAAATGTATACAGGAAGTGACACTTCAGTGTGGGACTCTTGAAAGACTTTTGTAATATAAAAGAAGGGTGTTATAAATGTAAATAAGGTACGTACCTTTTAGACGTATTGCCTCACCCTCTCATTGGGAATTATGGTTGGCCCTTCACGGGTAAAAGGGGCTGGGTGAATTGTTAGTGAGAGGCATTTCAGCTGCTATGCTAGTAAGCGGCCATTCAAGACGCCTTTACACACACACACACACACTTCCGGCCTTCAAAATAACAGCACATCCTGTGGGGGAGTACCAAAGTAATTGCGTCAAATAAATAGCTTACACAAATAACTGGTCTGCAGAGCGTGGACATACTTATAGGTATCAGCTTGTGACGTCATCACGTCCACTCCCAGTACAACATAACGGCCTTCAAAATAACTTCCGGCCTTCAAAATAACAGCACATGCTGTGAGGGGTACCAAAGTAAGGGCGTCGAATAAATAGCTTACACAAATAACTGGTCTGCAGAAAATACATACTTATAGAAGCGCAGTGAGAACAATAGCACGTGAGGAGGAATGCAGGAGACGCCTTTACACACACACACACTTCCGGCCTTCAAAATAACAGCACATCCTGTGGGAGGGGTACCAAAGTAAAGGCGTCAAATAAATAGCTTACACAAATAACTGTTCTGCAGAAAATACATACTTATATAGGTATCAACTTGTGACGTCATCCCGTCCACTCTCAGTACAACATAACGTAACGTCCGTATGACATCAGAAAGTACAATTCTCGCTGAGCTTGTGGAAATAATAACTTCTGCAGAAGTCGAAGCACCCAAAACAAGCGAAAAAGACTTGAATCGATATATTACATACCCCAAAAAATGGACGAAAAAGACGAGAATCAATTTATTGAAGACTCCCAAAAGGACGAAAAAGACGAAAATGAGTTTACTCGTGTTTATGTGGAAAGAACACTAGCCATCATTAAACCTGACGCGATCCATAAAAGTGGAGAAATTGAGGACATCATCCTGACGTCGGGCTTCACTATCCTGCAGGTTGGTTATAAAGTACAATAAACGTAATTGTTATTGATTACGATGGGAAATGACGTCAAGGACGTTATGCATTGATTACGATAGGACATGACGTCAATAACTTTCTAATGTAGTGTACTGATGTATGAAACATAACACGTACAGTCATTCAAATGACATCACAGAAAGTGTTTCATTTATTTATTTTTTTCAAATAAAATGCTAATACATTGATATATAATAAGTAATAGTTCAGATCACTGTTTCATATTTGTAAGACGTGTTATTACATTTGTTCACTGATTTGCTGGGAAAAATTCTAAATCAGGGGTCTCAAACTCAATTTACTTGGGGGCCACCGGAGCTAGGTTCTGGGTGAAGCCGGGCCGCATCAGGTTTTCAAAAAAAACAAAACAAAACGCATTTATTAACTGGAAAAAAATCAACTATCTTTAATGCTTTTGCTTCTGCTATACCCTACACTTTTTCAGTACTTTGGTTCCGGTTTTCCACACCAAAATATTTGATAAAACATTTCAATGTTCTCAAATATCTTAATTTTTATTTTTCTATACACAAAATAATTTTAATTTTAATTTTAATTTTAATTTTAATTTTAATTTTAATTTTAATTTTAATTTTAATTTTAATTTTAATTTTAATTTTAATTTTAATTTTAATTTTAATTTTAATTTTAATTTTAATTTTAATTTTAATTTTAATTTTAATTTTAATTTTAATTTTAATTTTAATTTTTCGGAGCTACGTTCTGGGTGAAGCCGGGCCGCATCAGGTTTTCAAAAAAACAAAACAAAACTAGCGCCAAATGCGGCCCGCGGGCCGCGAGTTTGAGTCCCCTGTTCTAAATGAATTCTAAATTCTTATGCTAAATGATTATGACTATGCTCATGTGGCAGAAGAGGAAACTTCATCTGAGTCCGGAACAGTGCAGTGACTTCTACGCCGAACACCATGGAAAACTCAACTTCTCCAAACTGACTGCTTACATGAGCTCCGGTCCGATCCTTGCACTGACTCTAGCCCGGGATAATGCAATAGCGCTTTGGAAATCTATCATTGGACCCGCAAAGCCCGAAGAAACTCATTCGGAATGGTGAGTAATGATGGCTTCATAGGGACGTTTATTTATGCTGGAAAGACAACAGTTTTTTTAGACTTTAACAATGATTTGGAGTGCATGAAAAAGTGGGAAGTAATAAATAATAAATAATAAATAATAAATAATAAATAATAAATAATAAATAATAAATAATAAATAATAAATAATAAATAATAAATAATAAATAATAAATAATAAATAATAAATAATAAATAATAAATAATAAATAATAAATAATAAATAATAAATAAATAAAATTTAGCATGTCATATACACTCAAAATTTATGTATTTATTTTATTTATCAAATTGTATATATATATAAAGTTACTGCTAATTAAAAAGCTGTGTGCATTGTTATTATAATTAAGTCGACAACAAATTAAACTACTTTGAATAAAATGATGAAGTCAGTTGACTTAACATATTTTTTTGAGTTACGGACTTAAAAAACTTGTCCCTATGACAACAATTATTCAGTAAGCATTACTTGAAATAAGCTTTGAGTGAAGAGGAAAAGCTAATTTGTGCAATGCAATATTGTTTGTTGGTTCAAAGCAATTTTCCAACATTATTTCTTGAAAAAGTCTTAAACACTTGTATTGTACCACTCTGTTTCCCCAGCCTTCGTGCAAAATATGGCACTTCCGAGCTGCAAAATGCACTCCATGGCAGCGACTCCTTTCACGTGGCTGAGCGAGAGATCAAATTCATGTTCCCGAGAAGTAAGATAAACATATAAAACTGTTTGCATTTGTACGCAAACGTGTCTAAAACGCTATCTTTGTAGCTCTAACTGTTCCCACGAAGGAGGAAACCGAAGAATACTTGAGTAAATACGTGAACCAAACGTTGCTGCAAGGACTCACTGAGCTCTGCAAGCACAAACCTTTGACGCCGTGTGTAAGTACTCCATGTGATGTAAGCACTTATTTATTCTTACTGAATAAAAGTGTTAAATATTGCTTATTTATTATTCTCTCAATAGGTTTGGCTTGCAGCGTGGCTCATCAAAAATAATCCAAACAGGCCTCAAATATGTGATGATGCTCTTGTGGAAGAAGAAAAATAACACCTAGGAAGAACCAAGAGGAATATGTGATTGCAGGAAATGCGAATTTAATAAAAATATGTTGACTGATATTGAATTTGCACTTGATTTTAGACAAATGTAAGTCGAGGATCAACATGCAAAAAGAAGAAACATACAATTGAAAACTGTGTTTAAAGTCCGCTGGTTGAAAGTTCAAAACCGAAGCTTTAAAAAGTCCAAATTTGCACTAAAATCAGACTTTCATGTTATTTTCTGTCAGGTATGTTTCTGTGGTTATGTTGCGTTTAAAGAACTGAAGCCAAAGTTGTTAATTTCAACATTGTTTTCAGCAAAAAAAAAATATTTTTGCATTTTGATGATGTTCTTAGTCACAATTCATTGGCAGAGCATGAATGCTACTATTTTTTTTCTTTCCCCAGTCTTAGGATTTAATAATTTCAAAGATCACCCCATAATTTACAAGCATTTCAATCCGAGTGCACGCCAAAAATAACAACAGTTACACAGTGGTATTAAAGTATCCATCTGGTGACGTCACAAATATGAAAGAGGTCCAATGTAAAGACACAATCGCAGTGCTTTTGCACTCACACGCTCCCGCACGTAACACATTCCACATCTTTGACAACTTTTAATGAAGGTACGTTGCTTAATCTGCTGCTCAAACGTCTTTATTTTTTTGTACTTAAAACTACTCTTCTCCATGATGTCGCGGTATCAGAAATACTACGTGGTTAGCAATACCAGTTCATGAGTTTAATAATAATAATAATGACAAAATAGATCAGCACTTATCCTGGGATCGTTTGTGGCGTCGCTGCAAATACGGATAATTTTATTATACACAAAATATCACCGACAAATAGGGTACAAATAAAAAATGAAAGCACACACTTCATCGTTCACTTCCTGTCGAAAGAAGGAGCAGCCATCTTGGATGTCATACATCTATCAAATGGGCGGGCCGACGACATCACGCACAGTAGCTGATTTCTTTTTTTTTGAATAAAGTATTTCATCGTGTATAATAGTCAAATGCAGACGCGTGATTATGTACAACGTGTGTTAAGTTAAATAAAACGTTAAATTGTTTTAGAGTTGATAAATTATAACTAGTCCGTTCAGTAGGAACCCTACGAATAGCAAGCGTCTCGCGTTTGATTGGTCAATGTTGTGAATGGCGCCGCTGCTTGTCCAATCAAATCTCGTCATCTCAGTACTGTCGTTTTTTTCCCCACCGGCGCTAGAAAAGCAACCAGGACCGCCGTCTTGTGGGAGAATCCATCTTAAAGAGAGCACTCCGATTGCGTGGTTAGCGAACAATTTAGCATACTTTACTTTAAATTGTCCTTTTTCCCCTCAATTGGCAAGTAAGTGATGTGCTTTTGTACCTGCGTTTGTTATTTTGTAAGCGAAGTGTAGTGGCGTTTTGAAATTATTGCTGCGACTTATGATGAGGCCTATGCGTTACGTAACTGCGAATGAATTGTACAAACAAGGTATCGTTTTATACATGCGAAATACGCGTTTAATTCTATTGTATGGTAACAGCAGAAAATAACGCATGTTATATATATATATCTTGGGTGATTAACTGTTTGTTATATAATTTTAAACCGGTATTTCGAAGGCCGAACCGTGCCGGTCAAAATGGTGGGAAACGCATGTATTATCAAAATAGCTACACTCGTTCCGCATGCACTTATATAACGCATTAGAGTAATCCAAACGCTGATGTACCATTGTATGTGTTCATTAGCTGTATTAGTACAAAATGGCCGATATCGAGCAACAGTACATGGAGACCTCAGAAAACGGCCACGAAGTCGACGACTTTAATGGAGGCGACCAGGCGGAAGGGACCGTCTGTGATGGCGCAGGGCCGGACGCGGACGACAATTCGCAAAACGGCGGCACAGAAGGCGGTCAAATCGACGCGAGTAAAGGCGAAGAGGATGCGGGGTAAGTAAAAATGAAATTTGTTGTTCATTTTGACCAAGAAAACGGGGCTTTTGGTGAGCCGCGGTGTTTCTTTGTTCCAGCCGGCCTTTGTTGGCGCCATGTGCAAAGCGGGTGGGGGATGGGCGCTACTGGGAACAGCTAATCCATCACGAAGACGAGTAGCATATAAGCTACTCGGTTATGTTGTGTTTTTAAACAAATTAACGCAGCACAATGACGCAAATGAGCTTAAATAGAAACTCTTCTAAACGCATGTTCTGGAACATTGTAGCTTTACACCCCCCCACACAACCCACATGTGGCTTGTAAGGACACAAATGCTTTCAATGACCTCATTTATCCCCTTTTTTTGTATTCAGGAAAATGTTTGTCGGTGGCCTCAGCTGGGATACGACCAAGAAGGATCTCAAAGATTACTTCTCCAAGTTTGGCGAGGTGTCAGACTGCACCATTAAGATCGACCAGACGACAGGCCGGTCACGAGGCTTTGGATTTATTCTTTTTAAAGATCCAGTTAGTGTGGAAAAGGTGAGCTGGAGAAGTTGTCTGAATAGTTTAATCTTTTAGTTTAATTTTTTATGTGTATTTTTCATGTAATTAATATTTTGGTGATTTGTAGGTTCTTGAACAGAAGGAGCACAGGCTGGACGGACGACAGATTGACCCCAAGAAGGCGATGGCCATGAAAAAAGACCCGGTAAAGAAGATTTTTGTGGGGGGTCTTAACCCAGACACGGCAAAGGAGGTCATCGAGGAATACTTCAAAACATTTGGCGAGGTATGAATTTTTGCAACTGTGTAGTACAATAACTACTCATATTTGCCGACTAATGCTTTTTGTCTTTACAGATCGAGACAATTGAGCTTCCTCAAGATCCAAAGACTGAAAAGAGGAGAGGTTTTGTCTTCATCACGTACCAGGAAGAGGCCCATGTGAAGAAAGTCATGGAGAAGAAGTACCACACCGTCGGTGGAAGCAAGGTTAGCTCGTGTTTTCTCACATTTTTAGACAGTGCTGCGTATCAATGAGGTACAATCATGTTTTTTTTTTTATATTACAGTGTGAAATTAAGATCGCTCAACCCAAAGAGGTCTACCAGCAGCAGCAGTACGGCGCTCGTGGGTACGGCGGTGCACGTGGCAGGGGCGGTCGTCCAGGTAAGAACGCTTTTGCATTCGGATTTTGCCCGTTTTTGTTGTTAGCTGTACCATAGCTTTTTGTTTTGCTTTTTAAATTGAAATAGGCCAGGGCCACAACTGGAATCAAGGTTACAACAACTACTGGAACCAAGGAGGATACAACCAGAACTATGGCTATGGACAGCAGAGCTATGGCGGCTACGGTGGCTATGGCGGCTATGACTACTCTACCGGTTATTACGGCTATGGGGGTGGCTACGATTACAGTAAGCGATAAGTGGCCCCAGGGGGAAAGACTGAATGGGAGAAGCTTATTTTCTTGGTCCTCCATGTTGTACAGAACTCAGTCCCTTTTTCTCTTGTCCTCCAGACCAGAACAATACAAGCTATGGGAAAACTCCAAGACGTGGCCACCCGAGTAGCTACAAGCCATACTGATCACACGTAGTGCAGGTATGCATTTTTGCATCATCCATGGTAGTATGAGACTATAGCTCGTACCATTGGTGCCTTTTTGACCCCCCCTCCCTTAAAAAAAACCCTCCATCTACTCTTTAAATCCATTCCAACATTGTGGCGGGGGCTAGGGTAGTTTGTTTTGATGGGGTCAGGATCCATTCCACCTATCATCACAAGATGCATCCCTACAAACACTACTTGATCGATAAGGGTTGAGCTGGTGGTGGTTGAGAATAGGACGTTTCACCTTTTGGTGTGTAATTGCTTTTCGGTTCTTGTCTGTTCACCGACCTGTTAACTCATTCATGCACCTGTTTTTTTTTTTTTTTTGTCTTTGTAACTGCTCACCACGTTTTCGTTTATTCCCAGTAACGTTAAGCAACGTGTTTCTCTCTTAAGGTCTAACGTAAATAAGAAAAAGAGATCCATGGTCTGACCACAGCGAACATGGGCTCTGGCTTTTCCTTTGGAGTTGGCAGAAAATTTGGACTCATGCTCCATTTGTACAGATCAAGTGAGGAACTGGGGAAGCAAATGTCACTTTTCCACTTTTTATTTTATATTGTTTTTTGTGTCCATTTACATTTCCAGTGACGGAAGTGTTATTTTTACTGTACTTTTTGGTACCTTTTTGAATCTAATGTATTGTATGGTTGTATTTTTACATGTCTACTGGATTCACAGACAAAACAGGAGCAAAGAGCTTTTAAAGCTCCCCAATAAAACAAATTAGTTTTTTTTTTTTTTCTTTCAGTGTTTCTAGGTCTTAGTTATGTTCTCCCGTGCTGAGTGTTGGATGCAAATTGCATGGCTGTGCATTCGGCTGTGGGGTTGAGGCAAAATAAGGGATTGAAAACCAATCAAAGGGGTTCATTGTAAGCGTGTTTGATGAATGTTTGCAGATGGCTTAGTAGAAGACAACCAGCATCATTTTTTTCTTTATTTTTTTTTTGGCTTTTAAGGAGTTTCTTCCCCCGTTTCGTGTTTGCAATTTTTAAGTGGCTTTACTAGTGTAACACAACTGAACGCAAGCCTGTTAAATGTAAGAGGGTACCCCCTCTCTCACTGGATACTCATTCCTCTAGTGTCTTGGGCAAATTGGTAGAAATAAACTTTTGGTTTATTACAACTGGACCTTACTGTTATTATTTTGTAAAGTTAACGTTAAATGTATTGTACTGTTAAATGGCTTGCTCGATTTATAGCCGGAGTAATGTGAACGTCGCGACGGATGCCTACATTGGGAAGCTGTGGGAAAGAGGGCTTCCGCCACCTGCAGTGTTTAATATTCAACCCACTAAGATGTGAAACTGCGATACTTGAACGTTAGTGTGAGTGTGGTCTGGTAAGTGCTTATCTTTAAAAACACGTGTATTTGAATAGATGTGTCTTAAAGCAGTGTTTTACGTGAGAGATTATTTTTTTAAATTGCTAAGTATTTAAAGACATGTCTGTTCAATCGCATATGTTAATGTTTTTTAAAAAAACTGAAATTTTTAATTTCTCAAAGCAGTAATGCTGATATGGTAGAGCTGTCTGCAGCCAGATGGATTCGGCGCACACACCTTCAGTATTGCAAAATGGCTGATTCCTATGAAAACAAGGTAAAAAAAATGTTTACAATTTAGGAAGTGAAGATACAAATTGATAGTTGCTTTTTTTTGACATGAAATTCCTAGCTAGGTCAGGAAATGGCAGCACATGAAATGACTGTTTCATCTGCCAAAATGCTAATTTCTACCTCCTGAACTTTATGAATGTGACATATGACAATGTCTGAACATATTAAAACTTTTTCTATACAGGCTCCACACACCTTTTTATTTTTTTTTAAAAAGATTTCTTCATTTTCCAGTTTCACGTCAATGGCTGGCTTCCATGTCTAAAAAAAAAAAAGACATTTAAGGTTGTGAAAATTAATTTTCAATGATTAATGGTTGCCCGGAATTCACCTGTGAGTATGCGATCGATACACCGCGCCACCAGCTCAGCGTCTTCCATGCTGAAGCACATTGGGGGTTTGAACTTTAACACGTTGTCCCAGGGGCCGTCGGTGCTGACACAGATTCGATCCTCAGCTTTCAACCTGAATTAAATACATTTCTCAGAAATTACAACCACAGCATTGAACACTGGGTTTTACTGTACGTTACCTTTTTACCACATGTGCTGCAGCTTTGGTGGCAGGTTTCCTCGTTTGTCGATCTTGGACCAGCTCGACTCCGACAAAAAGACCTTTGCCCCTGTTAAAATTGCATTGTTTAAATTTGTATGTTGCATAAAGTGAGCAGTGCATCCACCCATTTTCATCCGGGTCCGGGTCGCCGGGGGTAGCAGTCTTAGTAAGGAAGCCCAGACTTCCTGGTCCCCGGCCACTTCCTTCAGCTCCACATAGGACACCAAGGCATTCCCAGGCCAACTGTGAGACATAATAACCTCCAGTGTGTCCTAGGTCTGCCCCCCTTGGGCCTATTCCCAGAACACCTCACCAGGGAGGCGTCCGGACTAGATGCCCGAGCCACCTCAACTGAGCCCCTCACCTTATCTCTTAGGTAGGACTCGGCGGAAACTCATTTCAGCCGCCTGTATTCGGGATCTCATTCTTTCGGTCATGACACAAACCTCATGACCATAGATGAGGGTGGGAACATGGATCCACGACGGTCCGGTACAGCGACCGAGGCTGAACCGATCCGTCTGTTGACCTCATGCTCCCACCTACCCTCACTCGTGAATAAGACCCCGAGATACTTAAACTCCTCCACCTGGGGGCAGGACCTCATTCCCAACCCGTTAGGGAGCACTCCACCCTTTTCCAACTGAGAACCATGGTCTCTGATTTGGGACTGGTACTGAGTCTCATCCCAGATGCAAACCGTCCCAGTAAACGCTGAAGGTCACAGCCCGAAGACGCCATAAGAACCTCATCTCTTGAATAAGACCCCGAGATACTTAAAACTCCTCCACCTGGGGGGCAGGACCTCATTCCCAACCGGGAGTGAGCACTCCACCCTTTTCCGACTGAGAACCATTGCCTCTGATTTGGGACTGGTACTGAGTCTCATCCCAGATGCAAACCGTCCCAGTAAACGCTGAAGGTCGCAGCCCGAAGACGCCATAACTCCTCCACCTGGGGACCTCATTCCCAACCCGGAGTGAGCACTCCACCCTTTTCCGACTTGAGAACCATGACCTCTGATTTGGGACTGGTACTGAGTCTCATCCCAGACGCTTCACACTCTGATGCAAACCGTCCCAAGTAAACGCTGAAGGTCGAAGACCGAAGACGCCATAAGAACCTCATCTCTTGAATAAGACCCCGAGATACTTAAACTCCTCCACCTGGGGGGCAGGACCTCATTCCCAACCCGTTAGGGAGCACTGCACCCTTTTCCGACTTGAGAACCATGGCCTCTGATTTGGGACTGGTACTGAGTCTCATCCTAGACACTCGGATGCAAACCGTCCCAGTAAACACCGAAGACGCCATAAGAACCACATCATCTGCAAATAGCAGAGATGAGGTTCTAAGACCCCCCCTGAACCGGACTCCCTCAACACCTTGAACAGGGCAGCCTTGGCGGAGGTCAACGTTTACCGGAATCAGGCCCGACTTACACAATACTTCATAGTTCCTAGTTTAAATGTACTAGAATCGCATGTACTCATGTCAGTACCTAACATCGCCGATTATTTGATGTCGAGATTGCAGTTTTGTGAACAAATCTTTAAGATGCGCTCCGACCCGAGTGGCGTTTCCTGTCAGGTCCTCTTTCTCGATGACCTCCAGGACCGCCAGCCCGATTGCACACGAAACTGGATTACCTCCAAACTGAAAGAAATTGCCAAATTAATCATTACAAAAAAAGTACTTTAATAACATGTCTAGAATGGCATATATATAATTATACTATGAAAATCTCACCGTGTTAAAGTACTCCACGCCGTTGTCGGTGAACGCCGCGGCTATCTCCGCCGTCGTTGCCACACACGCTATCGGATGCCCGTTTCCCATCGGTTTTCCCATCGTCAATATATCGGGGCAGAAATCCGCACCTTGCAATTGAAAAGCCCAAAAATGACTCCCCGCGCGTCCGAATCCTGTCTGCACCTCGTCGGCCACAAACACCCCACCCACTGCGCCAACGTACCTGTAGAGCACGAGTAATAAGTGAAGTAGTTGTAATAGAGTTAAACACGTACTAGTACTTACTCTGCAACTTTGGATGAGTAACCTTCGGGTAAAATGATTTGTCCTCCGACACTTGGCATTGATTCAGCAAAAAAGGCAGCAATCTATTCGGGGAGGGGGGCAAGGGGGGGTGTTGTTAAGTAAGCATTGCAGTAGTGACTTTTGAGTGACATCACCTTTCGACCTTTGTTGTGCACATCCTCTATTAAGTCTCGCACTGTATTTGCATAAGCCAACCCCGGATTGGGTTCATCCGCTTTGTATATGCCTCTGTAGGTGTCTGGTAAGGGGGCCTGTGTGAGAGGGGGGGGTCGAAGATATTATTTCTGAGAAACATATTTGAATAATTATTCATTTTACGCACCACATGAACCCATTCTTTTTGCCCTGAGAGTTTCCGGAATTTATAAGGACTGATGTCGATGAGGGACACTAGATGACCATGATATGCACTAAAAGCAAAACAGGCGGACATTTTAAAATGGCTGGCGTATGAGTTGAGATGATGATTCATTGAAAAGGGAAGCATCACTGGTCAAGCACGATGACGTCCTCGTGTTGGGTGTACTGCCGAGCCAGGCGTAGTGCGAGATCGTTGGCTTCTGAGCTGAGAGAAAAAAGACATTTTTGGTTGCAATAGATCCGATAAAGTCATATTCGGTGGACTACTTTGTGGATTTTTCTGGATTATGCATATGAAAATTGCATTGATTTGGGTTAGAACATTGCTAAAGTGTGCTTTGCGGGATTTGAACCATTTTTTTAAGTAAGTCTCTTAGCTGCCTCATACTTGGAAAAGTGTGGCATGAAATATTTATATATGCTGCTGCAACTTAGTACAAATTGGGTGGTGCAAAAGAAATAATATTAAATATATTTTTTTAATTTAATAAATTAAATTAAAAATAAATACAATACATTTATAAATAAAAGTAATAAATGAAATAAATTTAATATATGTATTATGATAAATAAATGTAATAAAGGTATTATTATTATAAATGACTTTAATAAATTTATTAAATAATATTAAAAATTGAAATAAAACAAATATGTACTATTAATAATCTTTGTTTTCAGACCAACCCAGAGTTGACAAATATTAAATATTTTTTAATTTTTTTTTAATTTAATAAATTAAATTTAAAAGTAAATAAAATTAATTTATAAATAAAATTAATAACTAAAATAAATTCAATATATGTATTATGATAAATAAATTTAATAATTTTATTATTAAAAATAAATGTAATACATTTATTAAATAATATACAAAATTGAAACAAAACAAATATGCACTATTAATAATCTATTTATGTTTTCAGACCTACCCAGAGTTGACAAATATTAAATAATATATATATATTTTTTTTATTTAATAAATTAAATTAAAAATAAATTAATAAATAAAATTAATAAATGTAATACATTTATTATTATTATAAATAAATTTATTAAATAATTGAAATAAAACAAATATGTACTATTAATAATCTATATGTTTTCAGACCTACCCAGAGTTGACAAAGTAGAAGACAGACAGTTTGTCGGGCAACGTGGCAGCCAGGCGATTTGCATACAGGACTAAATTGTCGTGCAGGAATCTGGTATTGGTGTTCAGAAGGTCCATTTGTTCTGCTGCAGCCTTTGTAACACTGGGATGGCAATGGCCCACTACAGCACAAAGAAAAGTGTTTACTCCAAATCCGGCCACTAGATGGCAGGAGTGTACGCAGGTTTTAACTTTTAAAATATGGTGACCAATGCATTGAATAAATTGATATATTTACCGTGATGGACATTTCCGATGCAGTCCAGGTAGCGACTACCGTTCTCATCAAAAAGATACTGTCCCCTTGCTTTGACAATTTTGACAGGATCGTCTGAATAAAAAAGTCTGCACGATTCTCTGTAATGAAAAACGCCATGTCGGCCAGTGAGCACGTAACACACTATGGCTAAATACAAATGGCATCGAATGAGGTTTCATGGTTTTAAAAACAAAGTACTTACCCTATCAATCTCTTCCTCATTGCCAGGGTGTCCTCCTTGCTGAGTAAATGTGACGCCATGTCTTGTTCGGGTTGTGCTTTACGTACAATAATGATCAAAGCTTTACTTTTTTAAGACAGCCCAGTGGCTCAAATATGATATGCCCTGCGCATGCGTAGACATTTGATCACGCTTTGCGATTACAAACGTTCCGTGCTATATTATACATTTTTATGAAATCAAAATTCAAATCAACTGTTTAAATTAGCACATATATAAAAATAAAGCAAAATAAAAAATGTTGTTACGATTCTTACATTTGCGCCTTTAATTTTTTTATGGAATGGTCTAACTAGGATTTATTTAGGGGTGTATACTCCCACGTTAACATCGACTGTGTTGCTAAGACTTCGAAAATACATCAAACACATAGTCATTAATCACGTATAAAACTAATTATATTATAAAAAATGCCACTCATTGTGTCCTTTCATGATTACATTAGAAATACCCCCCCTAGTTATGGTATAATGGTATCGCTCAAAAGCTATATAAACAGTCGGCCTAGCTGTGGCTATCTGGGTGCACTGTGCAGCTTCGGTTGCTAAGGAAACACAGAACGAAGGTAATACATCAGGACAGCTGTAGCACGCTAGCTTACAATAAATAAGCTAACGCGAACATATCAGCTACGCCGTGGCGTTTCGGTTGCAAAATTCTGACATTATTCTGTACAGAAACATAGAGGCACTTCTATTTACTGTCAATATTTTTTTAATGTACAAAAAAGGTGTCGAATAGCAGGGCTAACGTCGTATATATGGACACTTGTGATGCTTGTAGCATGCTAGCAGGGGCTGCTTGCTAACCCATGTTATGACAACCTTTACCGTGTAACTGAACAGAACTGTCCGATTATAGATTATTATATATACAAACAAGAAATAAGTTGAGTTATGACGCGCTATGTATATGGGTTGAGTGTTGCATAAAGTTAGTGGAACTATGAACTGTGTAGTTGTCAGAACACGTCTAGTTTTAGTGTACGTGTGTTTTATTACACGCTAAAATATATGTATTGTTGGAGTCAAAATGGAGTTATTATTGAGTGTATGCATGCACACTTCCTGCAAGGCCACGTCTGACTGCCAACAAGTGTTGAATCACACCATATTCATCCTAGTTGCATAGTGTCAGCATGTTAGAACCAATCTTCACACACTTATGGTGTCATTGTGCAACCATGTTACATATTAATATGTCTTTTGGTTTTGTGTGCAAGCATTTGGTGATAGGCATGGTGGTTTTTTTTATGGAGGCGTGCAAAGGTTCTCTTGCATGCAACAAACAATGCAGGTTTGGTGCAATTATTTGTGCAACAAATATCCTGCATTTAGTAGTATAAATGTTGAATTATTCTTTTGTACCCCCCTTGTAAAGGTTCTATGGCATGCTAGCAGCCTCTATCCCCATTCATTTTCCTCACACTTCCCCCATTCTCTCCCCTTTTTGACTCTCCCTCCCCCTTTCTTCACAAGTCCCAACTGCTGTTATCTGTTTAGGCCAACTCCCCCAGTTTTACCTCAAAGCTTTCCAATCGGGGATTTATGTTTTTTGCCATGCATGACTATAGTTTGTCTTTTTTTTTGGGTACTAATACCAAGATTTCAGTGTTCACTTTCTATGTGACTATGATGGAATGTGAAGTGTTTCTTTGTTCTGGGTCTCCTCGTGTCCATGTGTGCTCTCTGCTTTTGTGAACGTGAACTTCTGCTCCTGGCGTGCAAAAGACTTATAAGTTCAGGATTTTCTGCACTACAGAGAAACTTGTATGCAGCTTTATAGTCCATAAAGACACGGAGAACCTATAAAGGATGCTATAACTGCTAAGTAACTAGTGTTACATTAAATATTGTTGTTGTTTTTATTCCTGGTCATACAGGTGGAACAAAGATGACTTGGACTGGTTATTGAGGTGTGGAGGGGGCACGCCATGCCAGGGGTCTGACTGAACTGGATCAGAGCAGCCATTATGGTGACACTTATCACGGAGCAGCTCCGGAAGCAAAGTTTGGAAGAACCTTATCACAAGTCTTTTACTGTGAATGTGGTACGTCGTTTGTTGACAAGCCCTAATTTAGAAAATACCGATTACTCTTAAGTTGAATTACTATAGTAGTATCCCATAAGAAGAGTACCATAATGGTTACTACATTGTGAGTGGTGTACCCACTTTTGTGAGATATTATATCATCTGGTGCCACATGATATAAAGAATCGATCTGTACCCCTTGGAGGAGTAACATTGCTGTACTTATCAGTTCTGGTTTTTGGTAATGGTATTGGTTTAATTTCATTTGAACATGCATCAGATTACAATTGAATGCATCACATAATCAGTTCACAGTTCCACATGTCCAAAAGGAGTAGGAAGAAGCAAAGCTTATTAAATCCTACCCCTCCATC
This sequence comes from Doryrhamphus excisus, assembly GCF_037039965.1. Lineage (NCBI taxonomy): Eukaryota > Metazoa > Chordata > Actinopteri > Syngnathiformes > Syngnathidae > Doryrhamphus > Doryrhamphus excisus. The sequence goes on from NC_136378.1 coordinate 3,316,178, forward strand.
TGGTACTTTTACAGTCAGTAACTGTTATATTTGTTCACTTCCTGCTTTCCTAATATAGGGAAAAAAAAATTTTTGTTTGGTTTTTTTAATGTCATTTTTAATAAGTACGAGGTGATATGACCATACAATGACATAAGGTTTTTTAAGTTAAGTTTTTTTATTTATTTTTAGTCTTTTTTTATAATTTTAAAACTTGATTTTTTTTATTTTAATTTAAAATATGTTTTTAGTACTGTCCCATGAGAAGATATAATCAAATGATTGTGTACTCGCATACGTACTAGTACTCTTCATCCCTGTATTTAGCTTAGTTAATTTTTTTTAATTTTTATTCTTTTTTTTATTTTCATTTTTTTAAATTTGTTAAATTTTTAACACCATTTATCACCATTTTAAATTTAAATTTCTTTTAATAAAAAAAAAACTCGGCTCATTCTTAAAGGGAGACGGACAAAACAGCATTTCAGTGTCATCATTGAACATGGGACAATACCAAAAAAAATGATAATAATAAAATAATTTAAAAAATTATTATTTTTTTTTAATTAATTTATTTTAAAAATAAATTAATTATACATAATTATTAATACTAATAGTATTGTCCCATGAGAAGATATAATCAAATGATTGTGTACTCTCATACATACTAGTACTGTTCAATGATGACACTGAAATGCTGTTTTGTCCCTTTAAAAATGAGTTAAAAAGTTTTTTTTATTAAAAATCTTTTTACTTTTATTTTAATATTAAAATATTTCTGGCCACCTTATGTTGTATATTTGTAATATGAGGTTTCCAGCTCATATTTTCATATATATATTTTTTTATTAAATCCATTTTATGTTTTTAGACGCTACCTGCGTTAGGCTCCAGCCCCACCATCTCCTGGAGAACATGCAAATCCACACAAGGCAAGTACAGTGGATGACATGTTTGCTGCATGTTCATGGTGTTAGATCTGGCTCATGTTTTGTCTCCTGGCGCCCCCAGAGCCCAGCTTTGCTCCGCAGCCATCACTCAAAGCCAAACCTCTGGATTCAACCTGGGGACTGGACTCCACGTGGCCTCGGCAACCTCAACGTGGAGCTGAGGTTTTCATGACAAACCAGGATTTCCAGAGCTCTCCTCCTCCGCCACCTCCAAAACGCCACTGTCGCTCCCTCTCTGTTCCGGAGGATCTTTCTCGATGTCGCTCCGCATGGCATCCCAGTGCATCCAAAGTTTGGACCCCAGTAAAACGTGCCAGTCAAAGCATAGGAACATCTAATCTGGGTTCTGGAGACGCCTTGTTAACTCTTAGTGGTCCTCGGACTTCCAATAAGTCGTCCTTGCATTCCTCCTCCAGCCCTACTTTCTTTAGCTTAGCACTGTCGGTGGACTCTCCACTGCCGTGGAGCTTTCCGTGGGACCCATGTGACTCGCCAAAAACGGCCTGCTCTTCATCCCTGGCCACCCCTTCCTCATGCTCATCATCACCGACACCGCTAATGCGCCACTTGTTGCTTCACCGCCGATACTCGCTCTCGCCTTTGCAAGTTCAGACCGCATCAACGCCGCACCAGCACCCTCAGGCAGCCCACGCTGCGGGCATGGAGGTCCCCGCCTTGTCTCCTTCTCCCACTTCAGCCTGCAGCACGCCATCATCATCTCGACGCAGCCTGCACCCGACACTGCCGCGATGCCACTCGCAGCCCTGCGACATGCGGAAACCTCGCTTGAAGAGGCGCCACGATCCAGATGTGTTACCTGGTCCGAGGCCTGGACTGGACTTCGGCAAGATGACACAGGTTGGCAGATCATATGGTAGATCATAGTCTTCTGGTTGATGGTGCCAGTACTTCTGGAACCAGCCGGTCTGGTCTTGTATGTTTTTTTTTTTTTTTTTTTTGGTTGCGGTCACACATCAGCCACTTCATCTGACTCCTCTCTTAACTCTTATATTTGGGCATAGTGGGCGGCACGGTGGTCGAGTGGTTAGCGCTCAGACCTCACAGCTAGGAGACCAGTGTGGAGTTTGCATGTTCTTCCCCGTGCATGCGTGGGTTTTCTTTCCGGGTACTCCGGTTTCCTCCCACATTCCAAAAACATGCTAGGTTAATTAGCGACTCCAAATTGTCCATAGGTATGAATGTGAGTGTGAATGGTTGTTTGTCTATATGTGCCCTGTGATTGGCTGGCCACCAGTCCAGGGTGTACCCCGCCTCTCGCCCGAAGACAGCTGGGATAGGCTCCAGCACCCTCACAACTCCTGCGGTAGAAAATGAATGAATGAGTTCTCCTCCTATTTTGTGTGGAAGTGGTAACTTTTTGGCTTCTTATTTTGTCTTTCCCCACCCTCGGCCATCTCTGTGTGGAGTTTGCATGTTCTCCCCGTGCATGCGTGGGTTTTATTTTTCCGGGGACTCCGGTTTCCTCCCACTTTCCAAAAACATGCTAGGTTAATTAGCGACTCCAAATTGTCCATAGGTATGAATGTGAGTGTGAATGGTTGTTTGTCTACATGTGCCCTGTGATTGGCTGGCCACCAGTCCAGGGTGTACCCCGCCTCTCACCTGAAGACAGCTGGGATAGGCTCCAGCACCCCCGTAACGCCCGTGAGGAAAAGCGGTAGTAAATGAATGAATGAGTTCTCCTCCTATTTTGTGTGGAAGTGGTAACTTTTTGGCTTCTTATTTTGTCTTTCCCCACCCTCGGCTATCTCTGTGTGGAGTTTGCATGTTCTCCCCGTGCATGCATCGAGAAAATGGTAATTCCAAATTGTAAAATGATGATGATGCCATGATGATGACCAAAATAAAACAGGACTTTGTTGCATGTTTGCTGAGAACTAAGACCTGATAATCACGTTGCTTCTTTCTCCCCTGCAGATTGGCAATGGTGACATTCTAATGTCCACTTCAGGTGCCTGTAACGTCCAGACAAACTCTGCTGTCTCGCCTGCTGAGTTCCTGGGTCGAGCCAGCATCGGGCCGCTAAGTGAAAGTGACGAGGACGACGACGATTCAATCAAAAGAACTGCAACACCTGAGGTGCAAATGTTTTTTGAAAGAGACTGCACAGAACTGGACTTGAACCTCATAGAAGAGAACTGATGACGGATGTAGAGCGCCGTGCTTCCTGTGGTCACGGCTTCCTTTACCACGTTAGGACCTGCTTGCTGCCTCGGGCTTCAGTACTACACTATACGATACTCAAGATGGAAGCAGTTTGAAGCTACAGCAACCACTCTGGAGCTACTTCCTGTTAAAAACGTCAGCGTTATACAGTACATAGTGCCTCCATTAGCGACCCTCCAAGACTGAGACGTTATGGATTTCTGGTGGTAAATCATTTCTGGAGCTTTAAGCTTTAGTCTTTCCAGGTTTGGCGTTCTGGAGCGGACTATAGAGAATGTTTTCCACACATTAACCCTTAGATGCATAAGTGGGTCAAAAATGACCCGGTCAGGTTGTTTTCTTGAAATATCTTTGTAATGAAATTTTTTTTTTATCATTTCATATTCCAGGTATTCCTCAAAAACATGTTTTTGATATCATTTTAAATTACCTTTTATACATTTTAAGACATTTTAGTTTTTGTTACTACACCAACCTTCCATAAGTGGGTCAAAAATGAAAAATTATCATTACATATTCCAAGTATTCCTCAAAAAATATGTTTTTGATATCTTGCCATTCACATTTTTAACTTACCTTTTATACATTTTAAGAAATTTTAGTTTTTGTGTTACTACCCCAACCTTCCATAAGTGGGTCAAAAATGACCCGGTCAGGTTTTTTTCTTGAAATATCTTCATAATGAAAAAATTTTATCATTTCATATTCCAGGTATTCCTCAAAAAACATGTTTATGATATCATGCCATTCACATTTTTAACTTACCTTTTATACATTTTAAGAAATTTTAGTTTTTGTGTTACTACCCCAACCTTCCATAAGTGGGTCAAAAATGACAAAAATGAAAACATTTTATCATTTCATATTCCAGGTATTCCTCAAAAAACATGTTTTTGATATCATGCCTTTCACATTTTTAACTTACCTTTTATACATTTTAAGACATTTTAAGAAATCTTCCATAAGTGGGTCAAAAATGACCCGGTCAGGTTGTTTTCTTGAAATATCTTTGTAATGAACATTTTTTTATCATTTCATATTCCAGATATTCCTCAAAAAACTTGTTTTTGATATCATGCCGTTCACATTTTTAACTTACCTTTTATACATTTTAAGAAATTTTAGTTTTTGTGTTACTACCCCAACCTTCCATAAGTGGGTCAAAAATGACCTGGTCAGGTTGTTTTCTTGAAATATCTTCATAATGAACATTTTTTTATCATTTCATATTCCAGATATTCCTCAAAAAACTTGTTTTTGATATCATGCCGTTTTTAACTTACCTTTTATAAATTTTAAGAAATTTTTGTTTTTGTGTTACTACCCCAACCTTCCATAAGTGGGTCAAAAATGACCCGGTCAGGTTGTTTTCTTGAAATATCTTTGTAATGAAAAATTGTTATCATTTCATATTCCAGGTATTCCTCAAAAAACATGTTTTTGATATCATGCCATTCACATTTTAACTTACCTTTATGCAACACATTATACAACTCATTGTTTTCAAAGATGTAAAAAAAAAAAGTGAAAAATGAAGATGTTTCTAACATGAAATCATTCTTATGTTGTCCTAAATATAATACAAAATATCATAAAAGTGATTATTCCTAACCAAAATGACAAAATTGGGATAAAAAAAGGCATTGATTCTAGTATGGGTGATTTTTGCCCCACTTATGGAAGAGTGTAGGGTCCAGTCACTCGTGCATCTAAGGGTTAATCCTGCATCCATATTTGATGTATTGGAAAAAGTGAGCAAAATATGCTGATATAGCTTGAATCCATGGCCATTATTTTATGATTGTCATGTATAGGTTAAGATAAAACATAGCTAAAAAGTTAGCCATTTTTGAGCATGGCGACTGTGTCACATGACCTGTTTGTTATTGATTTGTACTTAGCTCATGTTGGTGTCGTTTTTCCCGATTCATTAGTTCGTTACTCTTCATGATTGAAGTCGATCATCAGATGTATCCGTTCCTTTAAGGTTGATGGATGTACCTTCATTTATCTTCCATGTTCCTCGAACACGACCAAATGTTTCTAAACAAGCAATTACGACACTATAATCGGACCATGCCTTAAACTTGACGTGCTGTTGGTGATTCCGATATTTTAGAGTTGGCGTTACATGTTGGAAAAGCCTGTGGAATCACCGAACATGGACGCTTTGACCAGCTCATTACATACAATACGGCACAATGTAATGGACTGTGAGTGTGGATGTGAGTGAATGCGACATGGCTGATTTTTTTTTAGTGGCCTTTCAGAGTTGATTTTGCATACAGTATGTTTTCAGATGGCCATATTCCAGATACGGATATACAGTATTGCACAATTTATGTACCAATAAAGTTTGATAGAGAATGATAAAAATGTGTTTGTGTGTGATAAGAAGGTAAGCGTTACAAACATCTAACGTCAGTATGATACAATGCTCTTCTACATAATTGGGGATAAATATAACTTATTTATTGATTCATAGAATTATATACATTCCTTTAAACGGAGCTTAAAGACTTATCTTTTTACAAAGGTCTTTTCTTAGCCTTTATATATATATATATATATATATATATATATATATATATATATATATACCAGGGGTCTCAAACTCTGGGTCTGGGTGAGGCTGGGCTGCATCAGGTTCTCAAAAAAAAAAAAAAACGCATTTATTAAAAACAGAAAAATTAATAAACTTTGCTTTGGTTCCGATTTTCTACAAGAAAAGCTCTGATAAAACATTCCACTCCTCTCAAATATCTTAATTTAGATTTTTCTACACAAAATAAGATGAAAAATAAATAAACAAATCAAGAATAAAGAAAAATATACAAATAAAATACACGCAACATATTTCCTTTAAACTTAAATAGCCAAAAACTTACCACTTCCACACGGATAGGGAGGATAACTATTAACAGTTATTTAACATTTAACATGAACATTAATCAAAACGTAATAATTTTTTCTGGGTACATGATACCATACAGCATCCATATCAAACTTGCGCGGGCCTAAACTAGCATCCTGCGGGCCACATTTGGCCCGCGAGCCGTGTGTTTGAGACCCCTGATATATAACTTTTGTTGTGTTGCTTCACAGTAGGTGTTATGCTTTCTTTGTAGCACTTTGAGATGTCTGTAATGTAAAGTGCAATATAAATAACATTATTATTATATACTCCACGTAAATGTCATAAAATGACTTTATTAGAGTAATTAAATATGTTTAAATATTTCATACAAGTTATATCATTTTTAAAAATGATGGAAAAAAATAAAAATAAAAATAAAAATAAAAATAAAAATAAAAATAAAAATAAAAATAAAAATAAAAATAAAAATAAAAATAAAAATAAAAATAAATAAATAAATAAATAAATAAATAAATAAATAAATAAATAAATAAATAAAATGATGACTTCACTGTAAAGTTGCCATTTATTTATCAAATACTGAAGTAAAATCTAAAACTATGAAGCGTACCTACCACATAAAAGTACCTACGGTAAAATTATGACTATGCTCATAAAACTGTCATTTTACAAAAGTTAGCATTTGAATGTAAAAGCAAAAAAAAAAACACTTTTTTACTCTTTTCTATTATAACGGACATGCGCTAATGAGTCATAATCGAAGATGCTAACAGCAACAGTATTCAAAGTTCCGCCATCATGGTAAGGTCAAAGATGTTTTCACTCTAGTGTCAAGATTGAAGGCAATCTTTCCGCCATGAAAGATGAGGCGAAGATGCTAACAGCAGTACCCCCGGTATTTAAAGTTCCGCCATCATGGTAAGGTCAAAGATATTTTCACTCTAGTAGTGTCAAGATTGAAGGCAATCTTTCCGCCATGAAAGGTGAGGGCGCTCCTTCCAGACCACCGGCGCTCTTTCTCACAGTCACACTGCCCCCCACCAAACATAGCACTTCCTCTTTTGTGCAATTTCATGGCGATCGGGAGAGAGGGAACCACACCGACGCACGCACACTGTCTCGGCACTCTCCAAAAGAGTTGATTCGGGGTAAATAACTAGCGTTTATTTCAAACTAGATTCGATCTCTGGGCACTGTGTGTGTGGTGCTAATTGGATTTAGTCACAATGGACATGTGTATTTTTATTTGTAGTTTTAAAAAAAAATGTAGATCGATTTTCCCTTCAACGTAGCTGATAACAAATCGAGCGAAATGGGCTCCCCTCTTTGCATCCTTCCCCACACACGCTCGCTTCACGAGCTAGCTAGCTAGCTAGTTAGCAATGTGTAAACGTACCAGGTAATGTAGTTTTATACATGGCTAAAAACGCCACTTTTTGACACTCAGCTGTAGTTAAGTCACATTTAAATGTCGCGCACACATAATCTCGGTGCGTTTTTGCTATTTCCCATTCAAATATAATCTACTTAGAACCCCATGTTTGTGTTTGGGTACGCTAGCTTACATCGGCTAAGCTAGCTGATTTTAGCTAAGTCGATAGTTAGCTATAGTTGAGGTCGCTGCTTAGAAGTTAACATGACTAATTTTAACAAACGGGGTTATTGTGCGTGTTTTATATTAGCAAACTCTTTAAATGAAATACTTTTGAAGTAGCATCCACCATTCATTATTATATCGATGTGTGGCGAGCTAGCTAATGTTAATTGGGTAACGGTAACTTTGCTGCTAACAAGGGAGCCCTGTCGACGTAGCGAGTTCTAAAATTACACTAATAGTTGATAAAGTATTGGGTGTCTTATTTTGAATAAGTATTTGAATAACTTGTCTTCAACTGTTAAACGATGTACAAGTCGTGCGTGACATACTGAGAGGCTAACTTACGCCATATACTTAAAACTATAGTCTATTGTACACTTTGGTATATATATATATATACTGTAAACACGTGACTGATGTATTGGCGGTATTGTATTTATTTCATTGATTGCTGATTGTTGTTAGCATGCTATTGTCAAGCTAACAAGGCACGACAATGTCGATCTTAAAGTCAATGTACCTTTTTCTTTGTTTTCAGTATCAACTTCAGCTGACAGCCTAACTTTCACAACAGGCATTGCTTTCCAGGTGAGTGCTGGAACAAAACGTTACGGTTATATAATGCTCTTTTTTTTATCCATCCCTTTGACTCTATGCACAAGAAGAAAGTCAGAATATTAACATATGCGTCACTTTTTTTTATTTAAAATGCTGCTATTGTAATTTATTTCTTATTAATGTAATCTTGTTTTTGTTAGTTGTTCCATAAAATGAAAACCTGAAGCAATTTTTCCTCAAAAGGCAATCAAAATACAGTATTAATAGCCATGTATACGTACATGGACACAAATATTCAATTCCGTTCGGGTTATTTGCTCAAATGGAAAGAATCTAACCTTTGTATACACCTCATTCCGAAAGAAAAGTGCAAATCCGAATGAATATATAATAATAATCCTTTCCCCAATCCGATTGAGGTATCTTCATTCATTCTCTACCGCTTTTCCTCACGAGGGTCGCTGGAGCCTATCCCAGCTGTCGTCGGGCGAGAGGCGGGCCAGCCAATCACAGGGCACATATAGACAAACAACCATTCACACTCACATTCATACCTATGGACAATTTGGAGTCGCTAATTAACCTAGCATGTTTTTGGAATGTGGGAGGAAACCGGAGTACCCGAAGAAAACCCACGCATGCACGGGGAGAACATGCAGGGTGGAATTGAACCCTGGCGCTAACCACTCGACCACCGTGCCGCATTGACGTATCTTGTACCCGCTCAATCGGAAAGTTGTCAGGATACGTTCTTTCAGCTCATGCTCAGCCGTAACGTAACACGCAGACGTCTCTCAGGTTTTGAAAATGGCGCCAAGCAGTCATTACTGGACTACAGCGGAAAGTTCGTTTTTGATACAAACTTTAAAAGAACTGCACGGACGAAAAACTCGCAACTGCGAAAAAGAGTAGCAACTGTCCCAACAACCGTGGTAATCACACTCTCGTCCGCCATCTTTGATGAATCACATGATGTTTACGTTTTTACTGCGCATGCCCCATTGACTATTCCGATTGATTATAACGATGCATGTAGACAGGAGATGGGAATATTCCTTTCCATGTATACACTGTTTTCTGGTACTTTACTTTGTCATAAGTTTTAACCGTTGTCTTTGTGTTTTCCGGTCAACAGGAGTGGATTTGATCAAGAGGTTCTCAGATCGGTTCTCCTGTGTTGGACATCCAGTGTGCTCGGTCTATGGCTCTGATGGACAAACATAAACAGGTCAAGCGCCAGAGGCTCGACCGCATTTGTGAGGGTGAGGTTATGTTTGTTTGTTTTTTTTTTGTTACAAAACTATACTTTTAAGAATTGGAATCATGATCAGCATCTGGCTTTTAAGTCCATATGCACAAAACACAACTTTAGGTGCACTACTTGGCTCTGCGGTTATGATTCCCGGGTTGGCTTTACTGCCAAATTCTATGAAAAGTATGAAAAATGAAAATTCAATTCACATTCCTGCCGTCGGCATGGCGACTGCACAGTCCCCACCTGTGGCATTATGCTCTGTGATAAACCCGGGCATTTCGAATTGACCTTTTATTGTGGCCAGTCTAAGGCACACCTGTGCAATAGTTATGCTGTGTAATCCCACACCTGTGAGGTGGATAGATTATGTTGGTACATATTTGGATAGATTTGAGACGAATATTTGAGCGAAATATGACTTATGTGCATAGAATAAACATTGTTGCTGTTTGAGTTCATCTGATGAAAGATGGGACAAGAAACCAAAGTGTTGTTTTTATATTTTTTGTTGCGTGTAATTGCTCCTCGACAATTTTCAATAACCACCACCTTTCATAATATAAATAGAAAACTCAAAATAGTCCAGAAAATAAAGCACATGGTAACAATGAGGTGTCAAGCAGAGGTGTCCCAAATATGGCCCAGGGGCCATTTGTGGCCCCTTTGGTTTTCTTTTATGCGGCTGTCGGCAGAAAAATGTTGGACACATGCGTTCACAATCCAAGTAGAGGAATAAAAAAAATTTTGTGGAAAAGTCTGATTTCTCTTGCAGAGTGGCAGTTTAATTCATTACATGCAATATGCAACAATACAAAAATATCAATTTATGTCGCCGAAATTTTATGTGACAAGTATGGTGAGTAGCCGATGTGAGATCCGACGTAAACGGCGAGCTTGAAATGGAGGGAATATTGTGGGAGAGTCTCTGGAGACGGGTGAGAAGGAGAGTGCAAGGTGAAGGGTCGCGGCTACAGCCATGGGGAAACGGGCCAGCTGTCTCTTTAAAAAATGACAACGGCCCCAAACCGCCCTCAGGCCTCGGCTATATGCTAATAAGGTTAGTGCTGGTTGGCTGGCCTTGAATGGAGCCGCCCGCGATTGGACCACGGATTTGGCGGGGGGAGGGACGGCTGGGCGTGGATGACAGCTGAGAGAGAGAGAGGGAGGGAGCGTGTGGCGAGAGAGGGAGAGCGAAAAGCAATAGCGGGAGAGCGAGGCGAGAGAGGAAGAAGGGCTGACAGACTTCATAATGCAAGGTTAGCTCTTGTTGCTCATGTCTTTCTCTGTTTCGGGTTGTGTGTTGTCCGGTTTCGGGGATCTGTGCTGCCTGTGGGGGAGGGACGAGGACTGTGGTTTTTGGGTGTGGCGCAAAATTCAAGGCGTGTATGTTTTCGGTTGTGTGTTTCAGCACATTTGTGTTGTCGCAGCCGCACAGAAGGAACTGAATAACAGCGTGTGTGTGTGTGCGCGCGCATGTCTGGGTGGAGTACCGTTTCTTGCTGCATTATCATCATCTGCTGCCCCTCCCCCCTCCTCTCCTTCGTCCAAATGCAGCCAGAGGGAGCATGAAGGGGGGGGAAGAAAAAGGGAGAGGAAGGCAGAATGAATGAAACACTGAATGAAATGTATTGTGTGCGGCCATGCTTGCGTTTTGTCGGCCCCGGCTATGCCAGCGTCCTTTACTCAAATTACCCACTGTGAGTGGGCCGCCTTGTGTATTTCCCCTGCAACTTGTTCTGAGGCCTTCTTTGTCATGAAGCCATTTTGGTTTGTCTTTCTCCACCCAGGGTGTAAGAAGTATGCGTATTTGCTTCCCCCCCCTTCTCAGCCATATGCGGCACTTTTTCACCAGCAGCGTGTTTCTCTTTCTCTTTCATTTCTTCCACGTCGATAAATATCTGACATTGCAGCAAGCCGGAACAAATATTTGTTTTGCACCCTGGACTACTAGCCGGCGTCCCTCCATTATTATCTCTTCCCCTTTTTTTTTTTTTTTTTGTTTTTTTTCCAAGTAAATGTTCCAGCTTGTCACACTCCCCCCACACTGGGAGACGCACACACAGACACCTGTCACGCAGCAGGAACATGATGGTGTGTACCGGTGCATGTGTGACGTTGCACTAAGCATGGAAAGAAAAGTAGCTGTGTTGTTATTAAAGTCAATTTTCAATTGAAGCATTTTTTTCCCGTTTCTCTCAAATGCAACATGATGGGATACCGTGTCGCTGCAAAGTTGTCTCCTTAAATTAAGAAGGGGGGTGGGGGGGGGGAGACGCAGGAAAAATACATGCGAGGAAGTCTCCCACATTGGAGAATTTAGGTCATGACTCAGACCCAGTCATGAACCCCCAACCCCCCCACCCCCCTCGCCTCTCCTGTCCTCTCCTCTGAGACCCTGCAGAGTTCTACACCCCTCCCCCTTTGCCCCTTTAGCCACAACACTCCCCATCACCTCTTCCCTGTCCCCCACCCTCTTCTCATGCATGCCCCCCACTACATACAGTAAAGAGGAATTATGGACACAGTCAAACTTCTGGGGTCAAACATAGTTCATTTTGGGGCACTGGTTCACTTTTTTTTTTAATTAAGATTCCATAGAAATGTAAATGGAAAATCCAGTAATTCAAGGGTCAGCCATTATTAAACCTTTAAGAACTGAGTGTGTGATGCAAGTGTAAAAATAAGTTAGCCACTGTTTTAACTTATTAGCAGCTAGCATTCTTGCTTGTCACACACGTATGTAACATCCAAAAATATATTTTCACTTAAGAAATAGGAATAGGAATACCTCTCCCTGGCTGTAACAATACCCAGGCTAGCATTGATCATTTTTGCTCAGCAAGTTGTGCCATTTTTTTTTCTTCTTCGTTATTTCGAACATGAAAATCATCCAAAAGCACAACAAACCAACCATAAATCAACACAAATAAAAAAAACACCGATGTACATATAAACATGCACATGTTCAAAAGAGAATGGGAAAAGTCAAGATTTATCTAGTCCCACCCCCCAACCACCCAGATTCCAGCCTCATCCCAACAAAAACATAAATTATTCCTTGTCTACCAGAATGCAAAAACCCACATCCAACCACCCTCACCTAGCTTGAGGCACCCGACCACCATCTGGAGTGGACAAAAGTCATCACAAGCTAACAAGGATATAAAAACACCAATGTTATGGTATTGTTTCAGTGAGATTGAAAAATAAATGTGAATGAAAAAAAGAAAAATATTCTTAAAAATACCTCAAATTAAATAATCACACTTGAGTTTTACTTCTTCCCAATCACTGCTATCCCAACTACAGTGTTTTCCACTTCCTTTATTCTTATTATAAAGGAATTATTGTTTAAGTATTGTTTATTTATTTAATTGTATTTATCATCCCTTCCTCTTTCCCCTCCCTACATAGTGTCATGCATTAAAAAGCCAGGGTGCTGTTTTTCCTGTACTACAATGAAACGCTACTAAAAGTACTGCATCGGCCCAGTGAGGTTATATAATCTGTGCTGCTTGTTTACATAGCTCTGTTAGCATTATATTGCTTTTCAAAAACAAGTGTTGTGCAGAATGCAAAGTCATATCTAATGGTTTCTCTCGACTTGACTCAGGTATCCGCCCCCCCATCCTTAATGGGCCCATGCATCCACGGCCTCTGGTGGCGCTTTTGGATGGGCGCGACTGCACCGTGGAAATGCCCATCCTGAAAGATGTCGCCACCGTGGCCTTCTGCGATGCCCAGTCCACGCAAGAAATTCACGAGAAGGTAAGTTTGACTATAATTTGAACAACAATCTGTCCTCTGTATTGATTCTGTGGAGATGTCATTCATCATTTCATTAATGATACAATTGTTTTGCGCAGGTGCTGAATGAGGCTGTGGCCGCCCTGCTTTATCACACCATCACTCTGTCCAGAGATGACTTAGAGAAGTTTAAAGGCCTCCGTGTAATTGTGCGAATTGGATCTGGTTTTGACAATGTTGACATCAAAGCAGCTGCTGAACTTGGTAAGAAAGCCTAACTTACATAGATTTATGGTTTATTTTGTTTGTGGCCCTTGCTTAACAAGTGCACAATTCAACATGTCTGAAAAGGATTAGGAAGAAGTGGATCTTATTTAATCCTACCCCTTTTCCGTGTCTATTATTGATAATTCATTCACATAATTCATTAATTCATTGTGTTGCTGTAGCTTATTGTTCCATTAGGCTGATTTTCATTTTCCTTGTAGTCAAGATGCTGTAAAGCAGGGGTCTCAAACTCAATTTACTTGGGGGGCCGCTGGAGCTAGGGTCTGGGTGAGACTGGGCCGCATCAGGTTCCCCCCCCCCCCCCCCCAAAAAAAAGGCATTTATTAAGGCATTAAGGCATGTATGGTTCCGATTTTCTACAATAAAAGCTCTGATAAAAAATAAAGAAAATCAATCAATCAGTAATAAATAAATATAATAATAAAAACGGCAAATAATAAAAACTTAAAAAAAACACATAGTTGGTGGGTAGACAAATTATTTTTTTCAGATTAAAATGAACAAAGCATTATTAGAGCCCTGTAGACATGACAAAACACGACTATAGTCACATTTATACTCTTTTTATTTACAACATATTGCGCAACTGCATGCTAACTCGAGAGCTAGCGACCTAAACTGCAGCCTCCAAGTTATTTCCTTTGAAACTTAAAAAGCCAAAAACTTACCACTTCCACACGGATAGGGAGGATAACTATTAACAGTTATTTAACCTTTAACATGAACATGAATCAAACGTAATAATTTTTTCTGGGTACATGATACCATACAGCATCCATATAAAAACTTGCGTGGGCCGCACTAACATTAAACTTTCATATCAAGGCGGGGGCCTCAAAGTAGTGTCCTGCGGGCCACATTTGGCCCGCGGGCCGCGTGTTTGAGACCCCTGCTGTAACGTAATCCTCAATATTTGTCCAGTTCCTTGATGTCATCAAGTACTTTGGCTTCCTGTGGTCGTTTTTTAACTTGATGTAGATTTGCCTTGAACATTTGAAAGCATTGTGCTCTCTTTTCTTTGTTTCGACAAATCCTGCCATCTTGCGAAGGAACTTAATACATGCTTTGACATTTGTCATTAAAGAAGTCATTGAATTAACCGTACGTTTCATGTTTCCTTCGGTGCAGGCATTGCTGTCTGTAACGTTCCAGCGTCCTCGGTGGAGGAGACAGCCGATACTTCTCTATGTTTGATCCTCAACCTGTACAGGCGAGTCACATGGATGCACCAGGCTCTCAGGGAGGGAACCCGCGCCTCCAGTGTGGAGCAGATCCGAGAGGTGGCTGGCGGTGCCGCTCGCATACGAGGAGAGACGCTGGGCATCATCGGACTTGGTAAGTCCACTTGTTAAATTGTGTGGAGTAGTTTTTTTTTTTTTTTGTAGACCTGCTCAGGTGCAGTATATTGTTATATTATCAATAAAAGAAAGATCAGTATTTGTTGACATAAACCTTGGTTCCAATAAATGCCCCTCAGTTGCACTCATGAGCTTATTATTGTGCCTCGCCAGGGCGCGTTGGACAAGCAGTGGCGCTTCGTGCCAAAGCGTTCGGATTTGGCGTTATTTTCTATGACCCCTATTTGCCTGATGGCGTGGAGCGCTCCCTGGGCCTGCAGCGCATGGCCACCCTCCAGGACTTGCTCATCCACTCCGACTGCGTATCCCTGCACTGCAGCCTCAACGAGCACAACCACCACCTCATCAACGACTTCACCATCAAACAGGTGAGTTGCATTCACTGGTGCTGTATGAAATACGGTTTTGGTAGCTTCCGGTATGTTTTTTTTACGCAAACTTTTGCCAGTGTTTCGGGTGGACATTTTGACATGTTTAGTTCAGGAGGTTAGGCGGGTGATTGTGATGAGATTCCGCCACGATTGACGAAAACTTCCCCACACGAATGTTCCTTCTCTTCACCATGATAGCATTTAATTCACATTATGTCAATTTCTGTGGGATTCTGCTTTTATAGCACAATTCTGTTAACCCTTTATAGCAGGGGTCTCAAACTCAATTTACTTGGGGGCCACCGGAGCTAGGGTCTGGGTGAGACTAGGCCGCATCAGGTTTTACCCCCCCAAAAAAACGCATTTATTAAAAACAGAAAAATATACAAACTTTTTCAGTGCTTTGGTTCCGATTTTCTACAATGAAAGCTCTGATAAAACATTCCACTGTTCTCAAATATCTTAATTTTTATTTTTCTGCACAAAATAAGATGAAAAATAAACAAACAAATCAAGAATAAAGAATCAATCAATCAGTAATAAATAAATAAATATAATAATAATAATAATAATAATAATAATAATAATAATAATAATAATAATAATAATAATAATAATAATAATAATAATAATAATAATAATAATAATAATAATAATAATAACAATAATAATAACAATAATAATAATAACAATAATAATAAAACGGCAAATAATAAAAACTTAAGAAACCACATATAGTTGGTGGGTAGACAAATTATTTTTTTCCGATTAAAATGAACAAAGCATTATTAGAGCCCTGTAGACATGACAAAACACGACTATAGTCACATTTATACTCTTTATTTACAACATATTGCGCAACTGCAGGGTCTTGAGACACATGCTAACTCGCAAACTAGAGCGCTAGCGACCTAAACGGTAGCCTCCAAGTTATTACCTTTGAACTTAAAAAACCAAAAACTTACCACTTCCACACGGATAGGGAGGATAACTATTAACAGTTATTTAACCTTTAACATGAACATTAATCAAACGTTATCATTTTTTCTGGGCCGCACTAACATTAAATTTTCATATCAAGGCGGGGGCCTCAAAATAGTGTCCTGTGGGCCACATTTGGCCCGTGGGCCGCGTGTTTGAGACCCCTGCTTTATAGGGCACTCACTGAAATACTTAGAAATGAAAAAATTCAGTATTTTCGTATTCATGATCGCATCTTTGTACACAATAAAGTTTGACTGATCCGTAACTAACTTCCACAACCTAGATGCGGCAGGGAGCTTTCCTGGTGAACACATCAAGAGGCGGTCTAGTCGACGAAAAAGCACTGGCTCAGGCCTTGAAGGAGGGTCGGATACGAGGGGCCGCTTTGGACGTCCACGAGACCGAACCCTTCAGGTAAATTCACCACAGGCCCTCCTCCCTCTTCCAGCAGTCAGAGGTGTTTTTGAATTCATCACTCCCCTCCATAGCAACCCTCCTGTTCCTTGACAGTTTTTCAACAGGCCCGCTGAAGGATGCCCCAAACCTGATCTGCACTCCACATACTTCCTGGTACAGCGAGCAGGCGTCGGTGGAGGCTCGGGAGGAGGCAGCCAGGGAAGTGCGTCGTGCCATCACTGGTAGGTCATGAGGTCAAACCGAAAACAACACATTTATTTGACAGGATTTTCAATGCCATAAGCACTCGCTCAACCTTTTGAAAGATTCCCATGAAAAGCTTTGTAAATAAAGCCGACTGTAGCTATATCCTCTCTAAGCAAATCAGGACAATGAATGCCCAAATTAGGTGAATACAGCAGCCTGTCTTAAATCCGCAGTTGTTTCAAAGATATGTAGTTCTTTATTTAGAAATATGGAGACTCCTGACCAATGTGCAAAATGCCTTTTAGTCTGCTTGTGTTTCAGGGCAGAGTACACCAGTGCCATAATTCACTGTAATCTAGACTGGGGTATAAGTACATCCCAGTACAAGACATCCCAGTCTGAAAGACAACTCTTAAACTAAACTAGGGCTGGGACGATGCAAAAAAAACCACAAAAAAAAACGTTGCACGAACTACACATCGATGTGTCGTCACTCAGAATAAAAAAAAAAAGGCCTAGATTGTCTGCATGATAAGATGGTCCACTCTGTTGCTAATCACCCTCTGTGGGTCCATGTTGGGTATCTTACATTTATATTTTATACATATATTATATTTTTATTATATATATATATATAAATAGTAAATAATTATATATACATAATTAAAAATATATATATTTTATTTATATTTTTTATTGTATATATATATATTTTTTAACACATTATTATTCTATTATTTTTGACCGTCTCAGCTATTGCTCCACCCACATATCATCCAGACTGAAGCACTGGCTTGTGTATATGACCGCAGCTCTCTTGTATCCTATCGAAATGCAGCCTTTCAAAGTTTCCTTGTTCTGCTCAAGGTCGTATCCCGGACAGCCTGAAGAATTGCGTGAATAAAGAGTATCTGATGGCAGCGTCTCAGTGGCCCAGCATGGAGGCTGCCACTGTTCACCCGGAACTTAACGGAGCAACGTACAGGTAAGAAGGAATGAGCCGGGGGGTAATGGTAATGGCTTTATTTCATTTGAACATGCATCAGATTACAATTGAATGCATCACATAATCAGTTCACAGTTCCACATGTCCAAAAGGAGTAGGAAGAAGCAAAGCTTATTAAATCCTACCCCTCTATCTGGTACTTTTACAATCAGTAACTGTTACATTTGTTCACTTCCTGCTTTCCTAAATATAGTTTAAGTTGTTTTTTTTTTTTTAATTTTGTAATTTTTTGTCCTGTACCCAAGTACGAGGTGATATGACCATACATCACGTATTTGTGATTTTAGAAATAAGCAGTTGGTATGTTCTCTGAATTATCCTTACTGGCCTTTTTTGCAGTACATTTAGCGAGTGAAGATTGCTTTTATAGTTATTAGCCCATATTTCCACACAATAAGTAAGATATGGTAGAACCAGAGAGCCCTCAGTGGAAGCAGGTTTTGGACACCCGTGTTTTTAACTCCATTTATGATGACTCGGTCATTATCTGTGCAAAAAGCCAAAATCAGCAAAAACGTCTTCTTAAGACCCCCAAAAATATGTTGCCTAAACTAAAATAGAATGTAATCTATCCCATCTATTTTTGCAGATTTCCTCCAGGTCTGATCAATGTTGCCGCAGGGGGTCTCCCGGGAGCCGGCGCCGGGGTCGAAAGCCTGGTGTCGGGAAACCTGGCTCACGGCATCGCCCCCGTCTCTCACCCACCACATGCCCCCTCCCCGGGGCAGCCAACTAAGGCCGAAGCTGACAGAGACATCCCCTCCGACCAATAGCCCCCCCCCCCAATCCTCTCTTACCCCTCAACCACCACCACCATACACACCCCACTTTAGCCCCTCCCCTTGCTGCCGCCAGCACATTCCGTCACCTCTGGAGAAAAAAAAAAAACGGGCTCCAAACCCATCCACCCAGCATCAGACACAGTACGCCCTTGATGCCGAGCCACTCGGCGTCACGTGACCGACCCACTCACACCCGTTCTCACTTTCACCCTTCCTTCATCCTCCCCAGCCATCCTCATCACAACCCCTTAAAGTCAGCAATAACTTTGTTCTCAAGGATTCGATTCATCGGAGTGGTGTTTTTTTTCCGTAGTTGGCTGTCGTTTCAATGGAAAGTCGATCAGTTGTGACTCTAGGTGTTAATGTTTGTAAAGAGAAAAAAAAAAACATTTTCAAGGCTTTCCAGTTGGCCGCATCCTCTACTTGACTCACCCCAGTGGAGGTGCTCGGGGGCAGGAAGCCGCCCTTTTGTCCATGAAAGGCTTGTGTTACTGCTTTCTTCTTCTTTTCTTATCCCCCTCTCCTCTTCTTCTGCCATCCAACGTAGTTGTGAAGGGTTTGATGTGTACTTCGAGTTAATCTGCATCCAATCACAAAAAGCCTCACTTAGAAGCCCCAGTTTTAACCTTTTGGTGCTTTTGACTTGTTCAGCTCGTTATTTGTTAGTCCCAGCCTCAGTGATCAGTGATCCTTTGTAGAATTGATGAATTTGCGTACACCCCCCTCACCCAAACCCCCCCGGGCATGAATTTCTGTCTCATGCCCAAAAAAAGCCGCAGAGCCAACACTCAAACAGCAGAGGGCGCCGCCTGACTGCTTGTTTCAGCCTCAATAGGACAACTCTAGTTTGTGAAGCAAAGACACCCCCTTAAAAAAAAACAAACAACGTGCAGACCATCCCACTCTCTCCCACCCTGTCATGTCCCCACCCCCCACACATGCTCATGAACCCAGTATGCATTCTTCCTTTAAACGTGAGGGGACAGTGGAGTTTTAGATCGTCACAAGGAGTGAGGGGGACGTTATTCTTTACATGCTGGCTTTGTTAACAACAGCGGTGTGTGTGTGTGTGTGTGTGTGTGTGTGTGTGTGTATGCAGGTGTGTATATGCGTGTTTGTTCACCCTGTTTATAACAAGCTGATTTCTTTCCAAAGGAATAATCCCCCGGGAATAACTCTTTACCACTGTCCCTCTGGTGTCAAGGAAAACACCTTTTTCTCGTACCTCAGTAACAGATATTGAATGTACCGTGCATACCCTTTTATTTTTTTGTACAGATTTTTCTAGATTCTTCTTACTGTCCTTTACCAGAAGGGTTGTGATATTGTAGCAGTAATAAGATGAAATTCAAAAAAAAAAAAAAAAAAAAAACTTCCCTCGTCATAAAATAGACCAATAGGTTGTCTCTTCATAGGCTACTGAATACTCAGGCTGCGAAAAAACCAATGCTTGTCTCATTTTTTTTTTTTTTTTTTAAATGCCTTGACCCCTGATGACCACTTTTTGTCCTCTGTCTTACTGGCTAATGATAAACGAGGAACAAAGAAAAGTGGTTCTTGTGCTATCTGCTCTTTGATTAGAACATTTTTTTTGCGTCCCTTTTTTGTCATCGCCCTGCTGCTCTTGTTTGTAGTGCATGTGTGATTTGTTTGTTTTGAACCCTTCAAAAATAATGGCTGCTTTTCCCCTCTGCTGATTTTTTTTTTTTTTTTTTTAAGCCCCTGTTGACATTTATGTCGTGGTCAGTTTCCAGTAATGTGCAGTTTTTGCTCCTCTTCCGCCCCGTCCCCGCTATCCTGTGCCCTCAGAGTCTAAGAGTGACTTGGAGCATGTGATGCTTGGCTCCTCTGTCATGTGATGAATATATATTTTTAAGAATAACCTCCCCTCCCTCTCTGTTAACCGCCCCCCCCATTACTTTACCATTAATGAGTAATCTTAAATTTTTCGCTGTTGATGATGATGATGATAATGATATATATTTTTTCATTTCAGCCGTGCACTGTCATGTATACCGGTTAGTTTTAACGTAGATGTTGTTTTTTTTTTTTTTTTTAATGCATATATGCTGTGTTCTACATGTCGTACTGAAAAATTTAGATAAGACACCCCTCTGCTTCCTACCATACCCCCCCCGCCGCCCCCGGCCTTACTATCCTCCCCCCTTGTAGCTGTTCTAGAAAGTCGCCATGGAACCACTCACTGCCTTAATAACAGTTGACCACAGCAGGTGACCAGTAGAAACCAACTAGCCAAAAAAAAAAAAAAGAACCCCTCACTCCTGAGTTTCTAGCAAGTAAAAAGACAGAAAAGAGTCATTGAGAAAAAAAGTTGTAATATTCAACTTTATTCTCAGTACAATTTTCTTTTCTTTACCGTGTGGCTCTGAAAAAACTTCATAGAATTCGATATCACCTTTGCACCAAATACAGCCCGGAGTCGACAGTTTATATTTTTGGATCAAACATAAAACACACATTTCCCCCCCCCTGTCAAGTCAAGCCAGCAGTATATTTGTTCACAGTCTACCAATATAAGCACAGTGTGTGTGTGTGTGTGTGTGTGTGTGTGTGTGTGTGTGTGGTCACAAAGCTCCAGCTGATATTTCACTCTCGGGTGTTAAAATTGCAATGCACCCACCACCACCACCACCACCCCTCCTGCTACTACTTCTACTACTACTACCGGGGGCTTATGAAGACTCTTTCACTCTGCTGTGACAGAGCCCCCCCCCCCCCCCCCAGAAGGGCTGGAGTTGGGTGGAAGGGGCGAAGTATGGGGTGGGGAGCACAGCAGACACTGGTGTCATCTGTCCCAAAAAAAAAAAAAAAAAAAGAATTAGTCACTTTTTCTCTCTCAGGGTTCGAATGCACACACATATCCTTTAGCAGTTGTCCCCTCCCTCCGAATGTAGAACGGCCGAGTGTTTTTAGAAGCCCCCCCCCCACCCTGACCTCTTGTCTTGTTCCACAGCTTTTTTCCCTTCTCTTGTTTTCCTTTTGGCACTGACGTCTAAACCATCTAACAAGTAGTGAATGAAAGAATGCTAGTAAGTGTGAGTGTGTGTGTGTGTGTGTGTGTGTGTGTGTGTGTGTGTGATGTTAAGATTGGGAAATGTATTTTTATGACGTGATATTGTTTTTTTTTTTTTTCCTCTTTCCTGTCACCCTCATTTGTGTACTGATTTTCACCAGACTGCAAAAACAAAAACACAAAAAATGAAAAAAAAAACAAAAAACAACCCATCTCTGTAACTAGGCTCTTAAGCTTTATTTTTTTGTTTACTTTTTTTTTTTATTAGAAACAATCATGTTTGTGATGGTAACTCCCAATGGTAAACTCCACACCATATTTTAATAAAATCTTAAAAATTAAACTTGTTTACATGTTTTAACTTTTGTAAACGCTACACTTTGTGTTGTGTACACAAACTTTTTTTATAGCTCATTTCATCTGAACTGGTTTCCAGTGTGCAATCCCACCGCTTTTTAGGACATGGATTTGTGTTTACAGAGCTTTCACCATAAACAAAATTGTTTACTGCGGTTTGTCGGGTTCTTTTATTGGGCGTCACACGGGCACCGCAGTGCCGAGATGGCCACACGTTTTTTTTTACGGGTGGAGTGCACACACGGGAAAGGGGCTTCTGTGTACGCCCGCAGGCTATAGAACAGGGTGGGGGATTATCGGGCCTAAAATTGCTACCACATGCGCATAATCAGGGGCCTGCTTTTTTAAATGACAGTGGACTAAAAGCAGCCAGCCAGACAGTCACATGAGGAACCTTTATTTTGCTGACACCCGCAGAAGCATCAGCTGTATTATGTAATCATTTATTAGCATGCAACGATTTACACCACAACACAGAAGAAAAATGTATTACAGTACTACAATACAGTCATAAGCACAGAAATGATGTAATGTGCATGCCAGACCAGTAGTTGGCGATGTCACATTGTAAAGGCAGCACTGCGCATGCGCACGAAGGTTTGTATGGTACACTGCATTCTTCCTCTTTCCGGGCCTCTGCGATACGTTAACGAAAACATTTGTAAGTAACGCGACTCAGCTGAATATAATAGCGATATTGTAAATCTACATTCTTTAGAAATACATTTAAAGTAAATGTATTTCTAAAGAAGTAATAAAGCTGTGAAGAATGATTAATCATTCTACTTGTTTGACTGTGTGACGTACTTTGCGCATGCGCACGTAATACTTGTGTGTTACTTCCGTGTGTAGTTTCAACATTTAAAATGACAATTTTAACTTTAAATAAACATAAAAACGTAAACGAAAGTCGTTTTTTAAGAACCATAGACTACTGGAATATTGACTACTACTTAAATTAAATTATCCTGGTCGGTTCTGGAACCATTTAACCGCGATAAACGAGGGACAGTCTAACTCGGTTTATGTTAAAAGTAATATTTTCACATCTTAAACAGTCCTAAAACTTAAAAAAAAAAATTAAATAAGGTACAAATGGTAAAACACTTGACAAATGACGAAGGAAAGCGCTCAACATTTCCATGCTATACAGCTAGTTGCTAGGCTGACATAAAACATTGAATGTATTATTATTATTTTTTGTATACATGAATGTTATTTGAATCAGTGTAGTATCCAGCCGTATCCAAAGTTGAAGGACATACAGGTTGCATAAGAGCTCGTGTGTGTACAAGTTCTGGTAGTCCAAGGAGGCCCAGGATGCAAGCAGTATTTTTACAGGCCTGATTCAGACACACTTCAAACAACACTTTGCCTCATTACTTCCACAAGTCCAACTCAGGATTGTGCAAGCGTGCAATACATTAAGCACTGTCAGCTCCCATGCTGGGTTGCCAGATTACTTTTATTTATTTGTACACCTCCACGAGGGACAAAAGAGTTATGGCGCTGAAAGCCCAGTGGGTTTGATCTGGTGTGAGAACCTTCCAAAACCAGTAAAATAAGAACTCAAGCTCGTGCAGTGAAGCTGGCTCGCCACTGTATCTCCTACCCATCCAACGGGGACATCCTGATTATATTAATTCTTCATCCAATGGACGGTCGCTTGATGTGCATCATATTATTACAGTGTTCGAATGCAGAGCATTGAGCCAAGAGTTCGGATTGGGAGAAAAAAAAAGCCGTTTGACAGTTGAAGTTGTGTGTGTGTTTACACTGTCTGTGTGATGCATTAGTCTCCTGCTAGATGACTTAACACACTTGGATGCATTAACTTAGTCATTTTATATTCTGGCAGCTACTGAATGACACAAATGTTACATCACAGTGGGACTAAACCAACTAGATTATTCCTTTTTGTAAATTAGTACCGTGAATTCCTTAGAAATAAATATACAGGAAATACAAAACTAAATGTGGATTTGTTGGGAAACTATTTTCACTCGGGATACGCCGACCGATCGCCCACTGATGACAAAATCAGATAATTTGCGGCTCGTACTATTGCAGACAATAACGAATCTTTGTGTTTAGTATCGTGTCTCGCCCTAATTAGCGTCCTCTGCCCACTTTCCGTCGCACTAAGCAGGCACGCCAAAACAAAAAAGGGCATAACTGAGTGAAAAGAAGTTCTCCTCCCATTCCATGTGGAAGTGGTAAGCTGTTGGCTTCTTTGTTTCTCTCTCCTGCTCAGTTTTAAACTCTTTCCTTCACACTATGCAGACGTTCCAAAGCTAATATGTCATGTCTGCAGAGTCGAACCTACTTGCCACGAAAACCACCATATTCCATCCATCTGTTTTCTATGCCCCTTATCATCACTAGTGTCGATCCTGATTAGTGGATTAATTACGCCAAATCACTATCATGAGCTGACATCAAGGAGACCAGGGTTCAATTCCACCCCGCCTCTCGCCTGAAAACAGCTGG
Source organism: Doryrhamphus excisus (assembly GCF_037039965.1). Lineage (NCBI taxonomy): Eukaryota > Metazoa > Chordata > Actinopteri > Syngnathiformes > Syngnathidae > Doryrhamphus > Doryrhamphus excisus. The sequence goes on from NC_136378.1 coordinate 3,340,602, forward strand.
GATAGGCTCCAGCCCCCCCCCCCCGCTACCCTGTGAGGAAAAAGCGGTGGGAAAAGACAAAATAAGAAGCCAAAAAGTTACCACTTCCACACAACATAGGAGAACTCATTCATTTTCTACCACTTATCCTCACAAGGGTGGCGGGGGGTTGCTGGAGAACATGCATACTCCACACAGAGATGGCCGAGGGTGAAATTGAACCCTAGTCTCCTAGCTGTGAGCTCTGCGCGCTAACCACTCGACCACCGCGTCGCCTTTAGTGGCTTAACAATGCCAAATCACTTATCATGAGCTGACATCAAACATGTGCTATGTGGGACCCGAATGCCAGAAGCATGCTAGCAAGTTAGCGCCCTCTAGACAGCCATGTAACAATTGCAATAGTTGCTAAAAAAAAAAAAAAAAAAACTTTAATTTTGTTAATTATGTAAAAGTTTTATGGAAGCTGATTAGGTCATTTTTGCATAATGACTCCCATCAATCAAAACACCTCGTTGGCAGTAATAGTAAATGTCACCGCTGTTGATTACATGAGATTGATGGCCGTCATTTGCGTAAGGTAGCGCTCACCGCTACCTTTTTGTTTTCTCTCCACACAGCAACGGAATCACACCGCAGGAAAACTTAAGGGAACGGAATGCCCTCAGGAGCGTTGTATCCGGGAGTGAGGGTATTTTTCCACTAAATCAATCTGATCTTCTATACGCGCCATTTGGAGCCGTCATCGTGTTGCTAGCAACGGCCTTTTGCAGATAATGTAGAAAACCTAATTGAATTGAGTTTGTTTCCCCGATCAGTTTACATGACGTTCATACGCAACCTGAGATGTGTTTTTGCATGTTAACCTTCTGTGCATTCCCATTCCATCATATTCCATCATATTCCCCCATTCCCATATAGTAATATTTACCATTATTCCATGTATTCCTTCACTGTCTCTAGCTCTGAATGTTGAGTCTATACTGTCATTGACCGATATTTCACTTTCTTTCCATGCAGTCATTGAACGCTGTAGATGTCACAGTGGATTGGTCACTGCCGTCACCAGTCTCCAAACTGACATGTCAATCATTACCGTGATTACCCTTAGAACGTAGCGGCTGGTAAGTAAGTTTTCATTCATTCCCAGCCAACCCAAGACAAAATAAGAAGCCAAAAAGTTACCACTTCCACACAAAATAGGAGGAGAACTCATTCATTCATTTTCTATCGTTTATCCTTACAAGGGTCGCGGGGAGGTGCTGGAGCCTATCCCAGCTGTCTTCAGGCGAGAGGCGGGGTACACCCTGGACTGGTGGCCAGCCAATCACAGGGCACATATAGACAAACAACCATTCACACTCACATTCGTACCTATGGACAATTTGGAGTCGCTAATTAACCTAGCATGTTTTTGGAATGTGGGAGGAAACCGGAGAAAAACCCTCTCATACACAAGGAGAACATGCAAACTCCACACAGAGATGGCCGAGGGTGGGGAAAGACAAAATAAGAAGCCAAAAAGTTACCACTTCCACACAAAATAGGAGGAGAACTCATTCATTCATTTTCTATCGCTTATCCTCACGAGGGTCACGGGGGTGCTGGAGCCTATCCCAGCTGTCTTTTGGGCGGGAGGCGAGGTACACCCTGGACTGGTGGCCAGCCAATCACAGAGCACATATAGACAAACAACCATTCACACTCACATTCATACCTATGGACAATTTGGAGTCGCTAATTAACCTAGCATGTTTTTGGAATGTGGGAGGAAACCGGAGTCCCCGGGGGGGGGGAAAACCCATGCATGCACGGGGAGAACATGCAAACTCCACACAGAGATGGCCGAGGGTGGGGAAAGACAAAATAAGAAGCCAAAAAGTTACCACTTCCACACAAAATAGGAGGAGGACTCATTCATTCATTCATTTTCTACCGCTTATCCTCATAAGGATAGTGCTGGAGAGGGGGTGCTGGAACCTATCCCAGCTGTATGTCCGAGTACACCCTGGACTGGTGGCCAGCCAATCACAGGGCACATATAGACAAACAACCATTCACACTCACATTCATACCTATGGACAATTTGGAGTCGCTAATTAACCTAGCATGTTTTTGGAATGTGGGAGGAAACCCACATGCAAACTCCACACAGAGATTGCCGAGGGTGGAATTGAACCCTGGTCTCCTAGCTGTGAGGTCTGCGCGCTAACCACTCGACCACCATGCAGCCCTAGTTTACCAAATATGTCCATGAATAATAATGTGCGGAGTAATGGTGGCAAATACACGTTTAGCCATAAATGGCAGTCAACCAAAATCTGCTACTTTTATCTTCTTAATTTACGATTTGAGATGAAGATTTTCAGTTGGTTGGTTGCGAGATTTCGCACTATTGCCCCAAGTGATGTAACATCGTACAGGAGCCAGTAAAGACTGGCAGTACTGGTGAGAAACCTTTTTGCGCCAGTGGAAGAATTTCAAGTCTACTGCATCTCATTGCCCCCCCCCCCCCCACCCGTAAAAAAAAAATCCTTCATGTATCCAAGTCTCTACTTTAGGTTGCCCGCTGCTGCCATCTTTTCATCCCACGCACTAACATGCACACACAAGGCCCACAGCAGCTATCATAACAGTGCTCAGATTACATCGCGCATGTGGGTGCGTGACTTCATTCTCCTGCCCAGGAGCCCCTTTTTTTTTTTTTTTTTTTTTTCCCCTCGCTGTGTATTTACAAAGCTTGCTTGCTACACTTACGCTATAAATCTTGCAGCCCGGGTACAAAAAAAGACGGGTAATTAGAAACCGACTGATTTGTTTTGTTGAAAGATTTGCAGGACGGTATAGAATGGCGGCAGCCATCTTTAAACCTTCCTCAGCTGTATGTGCTTTCATTATTATTACGTCAGGCACTTAGAATATTGTACCATTCATATTTTGCGAAGAAAAATCATATTCTCAATTATAATTTTAGCTAAAGTGTTTAGTTTTATCTCTCAAAGATCCTAAATCCAGCAGTTTTCCAACTATTTTGAAGGCCGTACGTCCAAACAGTCAATAGCGTATTATAAAATATAATATTCATTCATTCATTTTTTACAGCTTTTTCCTCACGAGGGTCACGGGGGTGCTGCAGCCTATCCCAGCTGTCTTCGGGCGAGGGGCGGGGTACACCCTGGACTGGTCGCCAGCCAATCACAGGGCACATATAGACAAACAACCATTCACACTCACATTCATACCTATGGACAATTTGGAGTCGCTAATTAACCTAGCATGTTTTTTGGAATGTGGGAGGAAACCGGAGTACCCGGAGAAAACCCACGCATGCACGGGGGGAGAACATGCAAACTCCACACAGAGATGGCCGAGGGTGGAATCGAACCCTGGTCTCTAAAATATAATATAAGTATTGTAAAATATGCTATAGATCACATAAGCCAACGTAACCTTAAAGGCACAGCTGTAGTAATGTATGTAAACTACAGTGCTAACATTACACCCACGTTCCATATGCTGGGTTAGCCTATGACTTTGAGATGTGTAGCGAAGCCTTCGTCTTCAAAAAGCTGAAGTGTTCATGAAGTGTTGATGTTAAATTCTTATGCTAAGAGTCCACTGGGCCAGTGCCAGTTAGCGTCAATGCAATTTGCTGTGGCGCCCAGTGTCACCAATAAGGTGCCTAGTGGCGTGCAGTGGCTCAAACTGGCTCGTGGTGGCCTGTAATGGTGGCAAAAATTTTGTTTGGCGGCAAGAAAATTAAAATTTTTTTTTAATATTTGTCCACCAAGTGGAACCAAATGTCACAAACAATCCGCCTATTGGAATCCACTGGAATGTAATGGCGCGAGCCAAGTTGTGCCAATGATGCTAGGAGTCCATGGCGCATATAATCTTTGGCGCGTGAACTGGCTCCAACTGGCGCCGGCCCAGTGGACTCCTAGCATCATTGGCACAACTTGGCTCGTGCCATTACATTCCAGTAGATTCCAATAAGTGGATTGTTTGTGACATTTGGTTTCCAAACTCAATTTTTGTCGCCGTTATGGGCCACCACGAGCCAGTTGGGAGGCAGTTTGAGCCACTGCACGCGACTAGGCACCTTATTTGTGACACTAGGTGCCACAGCAAATTGCATTGCCGCAAACTGGCACCAACTGCCGCCGGCCCAGTGGACTCCTGGCAAAATTGGCACAACTTGGCTTGTGCCATTACATTCCAATGGATTCCAATAGGTGGATTGTTTGTGACATTTGGTTCCACTTGGTGGACGAATATTAAAAATATGTTGAAATATTCTTGCCACCAAACAAAATTTTTGCCGTCGTTACGGGCCATCATGAGCCAGTTGGGAGGCAGTTTGAGCCACTGCACGCCACTAGGCACCTTATTGGTGACACTAGGCGCCACAGCAAATTGCATTGGCACCAACAGGCACCAGCCCAGTGGACTCCTAGCATCATTGGCACAACTTGGCTCGTGCCATTACATTCCAGTGGATTCCAATCGACGGATTGTTTGTGACATTTGGTTCCACTTGGTGGACGAATATTTTAAACATTTTGACATTTTCTTGCCACCAAACTCAATTTTTGCCACCGTTACGGGCCACCACGAGTCAGTTTGAGCCACTGCACGCCACTAGGCACCTTATTGGTGACACTAGGCGCCACAGCAAATTGCATTGGCGCAAACTGGCACCAACTGGCACCGGCCCAGTGAACTCTTTGCATAAGAATTTAACACCAACACTTACGGGACACCACGAGCCAGTTGTGAGGCAGTTTGAGCCACTGCACGCCACTAGGCACCTTATTGGTGACACTAGGCGCCACAGCAAATTGCATTGACGCAAACTGTCACCAACTGGCATCGGCACAGTGGACTCTTAGCATTAAAGCACCGAAGTTAGTACAAACTTTCCACTGAACGAGTTTGACCCTGGAACAGATTGATTCAATTTCCTACGTGAAATTTAGTTTTGCCATCGGAAGTCAACCTGCGTCCGGGGCACCAGATTGGGTTCCCGCTTTTAAGCTGTACCGTGTGTGTTTGCGTAAACGTGGGTGAATATCTGGAGGGTTTGTTGCAATGAAGCGTTGAGCTAACGCGCCGTGATTAGCTTATTGGTTTTCCTCGCAATGCTTCGCTGACTTGGCTCATGTGACGTTGACGTGTGCAACGCCATTGGCAGGAAGCAACCTGAGAGCTCGCTGTGTGTATGTGTGTGTGTGTGTGTGTGTGTGTGTGTGTGTAGTACAGTAAATGGTCAGATTGTTCCAAGTCGTCATCAAACTCTAAATGCCCTCATTTTGTGCCCGAGGTCAAGCGCAGATTTCCGATAGTGAGTCATTTTGTGCGTACACACACACTTGTGTGTATATGTAGTGTTTCTCATTAGGGTGACTTGCTGAGCTCATGGATGTTAATCAGCAGCTTAAAAAAAAAAAAGAAAAAAAAAAAAAACGTTATGCAAACTATTTTATAGAAACATTTCCACGCACAGTCTCATTTAGTCCGAGTTTTGACATGATGATAAGTGAGGGGCGGCCGGCCGGCAACCAAACCTCCCAAAGTCGTGCATGTGTCTAACAGCTGTGGGAAGCGGCGACTAGCTCACGTTGACCTGAAGAAAAGCAGCTCCTCAGCTGACATCACAGCTGGATCTGCTACAATTCGGACTAGAATTTGCTTTGCGTAAATAAACTAAAATGGGCGCCGCTCCGAGTCGGATCCGAGATGACTATTTTTTCATTTTTCAGGAACGCTACACCTGCACATGCTATACAAAGCTAAGCGGTGTGATGTTTTTAGACGCCAATGTGGTGTTGATTAGCTTGTCAGGAGGGACAGAAAAAGACCTCCTTTCCATACAAGGAAGCGGAGGAGGAGGAGGAGAAGGAGGAGGGGGAGGAGAAAGCCAGCGAGGGCGGTGGGTGACAACGGGAGACAACGATGAGAGAGAGAAGGGAGGAGAGAAACGTGGAGCGGGAGATAAAGCCGGTAAATGTTGATAAGGTTGCACCAGTGATCGTTTAGGGACAAGCGGAGTCTGAGGTGTCGAACCGGCGACCGTGCAGCTCAGCCGACTGACCCGACTGACCCAACGCAGGTAGGACACACTGGCTTCCATTCATTCCCTCGTTTCCTTGAGGATGCACTTTGGAAAAAAGATCATTTGGCGTGCATTTGGAATTCCACTCAAGTTGCATGAGAGGTTTTGGGTTTTGCACATTGGACAGCGGACTCGAATGTGCTCTCGTGTCTCATTTGATCAGATTCATGTGCTGTTTTTTTTAATTTTATGCATAATATGTTTGACATATATGGCATATGATATGATTTCACTCACCACCATCGTGATGTTACAGTAACCAGGAAGTTGCTCACAATGAAAATTTTCTATTTACAATTCTACCTTTGAATTTATTTTTTTTGGAATCCATTGCTGATAAACATTTGTCATTTATTAATATATATATAATTTTTTTTTTACTCATTACAGATTATATGATGTATATTTATGCCAATAGGGGACTATATATATATATTTTTTTTTCCATTGCTGATAAACATTTGTCATTTATTTAAAAAATAAAAAAATAAAAAAATATATAAAATAAAAAATATAAAAAATATATTTTAACTTAATACAGATTATGTTATGTATAATTATGCTAATAAGGGACTGCGGTACGTGACAATTTTTTTTTTAATTACAAAAAAACCCCAAAAACTTAAACTATATTAGGAAAGCAGGAAGTGAACAAATGTAACAGTTACTGATTGTAAAAGTACCAGATGGAGGGGTAGGATTTAATAAGCTTTGCTTCTTCCTACTCCTTTTGGACATGTGGAACTGTGAACTGATTATGTGACAAAAAAAAAACTATATTAGGAAAGCAGGAAGTGAACAAATGTAACAGTTACTGATTGTAAAAGTACCAGATGGAGGGGTAGGATTTAATAAGCTTTGCTTCTTCCTACTCCTTTTGGACATGTGGAACTGTGAACTGATTATGTGACAAAAAAAAAAACTATATTAGGAAAGCAGGAAGTGAACAAATGTAACAGTTACTGATTGTAAAAGTACCAGATATCGGCTTATCGGTTTTTATGCAAAAGCTTATCGTTTTTTATGCAAAATTTTATGCGGAGATTTGAACATTCAGATTTTGAACATTCAGGTAACTTATATGTAGTTTTCCACTATTATATATTATTAAAAGAATAATAAATAAATAAATATTATATAAATTAGAAAAATTATTAAAATATATTAAATATAACAATATAAATAAATATAAAAATATATAATATAATATATAAATATATATTTAAAATATATTAAAAAATAACAAAAATTTAAAATATATATTAATATAGTCCCAAGAAGTTAAGGATATGCACAACTGTTATTATATTAGAAAACAGCAGGTATTGAAAATTTGTGAAGGTCAAATTAAGGTCATCCTAATTTTTTTTTTTTAGTAAAATGTATTCAAATTAAAATGTAATACATTTTAAAACTGTTTTTTTTATTATTAAAATGTCAATCTTTCCATAGGACTTGACCTCTTTCGGGTCGTAGATAACCGGAGCCTATTGTACGTTTTTTTCGTCATTAAGAGCTCACATTTACGATAAATCCCACGGTTTTTACTCCCTTATAGCGAAACCTGCAGCGAACTCCCACTTGTTACCCAATACGACTCCACACCCAATAAAGCGCAATTAGATCTTCTGATATGCTGATTTTGCAATCAAGCCATTTCTCACATGAACGAGTCCTGACCACCCAAAGCTGCGACTGTAATTACACATTTAGCAACCTCGCCCTCAGGTGCTCTTAAATTTAGGCGTAAAATTTCTCCGTGGCTCCTTCTTCTCAAAGTCGAGGCTTTAAAGAGCCCCGCACTCTTCTCCCGTTTCCTCTCTGAACTGTCGCCATCACTGTCATGCTTTCCTAGCCGTGCCAAAGTCGAGCGCATTTATCTCTCTGTCTGCGCGTCGACATTCGCCAGCTTTGAGGAATGACCTTCCCGACATCTTCTTTTGTAAAAAAAAAAACAACAAAAAAAGCCGTCCTCCACGCTTGTGTAAACGCTCGCTTGTGCGTGCATAGCTGCGTTCCTGTGTATATGAGGCGATGTGAATGTGTGTATTATCTCTGCGTGACTCTGCTGTAATTACACAGTCGGGGGTGCCCATGTGGCAGCACATTTGGCTCTATGCCACCCCCCCCCCACTCCCCAGTATTTATAATGTCTTGCGTCTGGGACCGAAATATTGTGTCTGTGCACGCTGACTGATCATCTTTTAGTATGTGTTAATCAAAGAGAAAGCTAAATAAGCGTACTCCTAAATACTTTGGAGAGTCATTATTATTATTATTATTTTTATTATTATTATTATTATTATTATTATTATTATTATGTGTTATTAGTGTGTTTTTAGTGGCTCCAGCCGCCATCAGTCTGACCGAGTTCAGTGTGTCAATGTGGAAATGTCTGTTAAATGTGCACTCAATCCCATCTTTTAGAATAGGGTCATATTGGAGCAGCAGAGGTCACATGACAGACGCTAATTACCATAACAGACGTTCTGCATGGAACTGTGACTTACTGGACCTCCATGTGGAACTTGACAGAGGTGTGGACTCGGACTCGGGTCACAATTTTGATGACTTGATAAGATCACTTTGCAACTTGACTCAGGCTTTAACATCAGTGACTCTGGACTTGACTCGGACTTTAGTCTGATGACTTGACAATACTAAACATTCAAAGTATTCATTCATTTTCTACCGCTCACGGGGAGAACATGCAAACTCCACACAGCGATGGCCGAGGGTGGGGAAAGACAAAATAAGAAGCCAAAAAGTTACCACTTCCACACAAAATAGGAGGAGAACTCATTCATTCATTCATTTTCTACCGCTCATCCTCACGAGGGTCGCTGGAGCCTATCCTCACTGTCTTCGGGCGAGAGGCGGGGTACACCCTGGACTGGTGGCCAGCCAATCACAGGGCACATATAGACAAACAACCATTCACACTCACAATTTGGAGTCGCCAATTAACCTAGCATGCTTTTGGAATGTGGGAGGAAACCGGAGTACCCGGAGAAAACCCACGCATGCACGGGGAGAACATGCAAACTCCACACAGAGATGGCCGAGGGTGGGGAAAGACAAAATAAGAAGCCAAAAAGTTACCACTTCCACACAAAATAGGAGGAGAACTCATTCATTCATTCATTTTCTACCGCTTATCCTCACCAGGGTCGAAAGGGGGGTGCTGGATCCTATCCCAGCTGTCTTGGGGCGAGAGGCGGGGTACACCCTGGACTGGTGGCCAGCCAATCACAGGGCACATATAGACAAACAACCATTCACACTCACATTCATGGACTCACCTATGGACAATTTGGAGTCGCCGATTAACCTAGCATGTTTTTGGGGAGAACATGCAAACTCCACACAGAGATGGCCGAGAGCGGAATTGAACTCGGGTCTCCTAGCTGTGAGGCCTGTGATTATGACAAAAAAAGGGTTAAAGAGGACCCCCAAAAACTGCAGAAGTCACAAGGAAGAGGTGTTCTTTGGAATAGGGACAGGAAATCGCCAAAAACTGCAAAACTCCTCGGCACTCTAACCCTATTAAAATGCCTTTTTTATGGCATGTCTTACTAGACCGCTGACTTATAAGGACTCAAATGTAAAGCCCGTGACTTGACACTCGCACGTTTTTCCCTTCAGACTTGGCTCGAGGCTTAAGATGAAAGACTTGCGGCCTACTTGAGACTTTCAAAACACCGACTTTGCTCCCACCTCTGGCGAGTGACACAGAAAAACTAATATTTGCAACAGCCTGACATTACTGACCTCTTTTTCCATCCTGAAGGCAGAGCAGACAGACGAGACGGTGGCAGCAAAGGAAAAAAAAGGCCGACCCCGGGTGGTGAACTTCCATTAACCTGCATTGCTGGAAATCCAGGTCAGAATCTGTTCTCAGACCACCTCCGCTCTGAGCTATCTTAACCTCACTCATATTCACTATGGTAATGGTTTAATTTCATTTGAACATGCATCAGATTACAATTGAATGCATCACATAATCAGTTCACAGTTCCACATGTCCAAAAGGAGTAGGAAGAAGCAAAGCTTATTCAATCCTACCCCTCCATCTGGTACTTTTACAATCAGTAACTGTTGCATTTGTTCACTTCCTGTTTTCCTAATATAATTTAAGTTTTTTTTAAATTTAAATTTTAATTTTGATTTTAATTTTAATTTTAATTTTAATTTTAATTTTAATTTTAATTTTAATTTTAAATTTAATTTTAATTTTAATTTTAATTTTAATTTTAATTTTAATTTTAATTTTAATTTTAATTTTAATTTTAATTTTAATTTTAATTTTAATTTTAATTTTAATTTTAAATCTGGTACTTTTACAATCAGTAACTGTTACATTTGTTCACTTCCTGTTTTCCTAATATAATTAAAGTTTTTTTAATTTTAATTTTAATTTTAATTTTAATTTTAATTTTAATTTTAATTTTAATTTTAATTTTAATTTTAATTTTAATTTTAATTTTAATTTTAATTTTAATTTTAATTTTAATTTTAATTTTAATTTTCCATCTGTTACTTTTACAATCAGTAACTGTTACATTTGTTCACTTCCTGTTTTCCTAATATAATTTAAGTTTTTTTAATTTTAATTTTAATTTTAATTTTAATTTTAATTTTAATTTTAATTTTAATTTTAATTTTAATTTTAATTTTAATTTTAATTTTAATTTTAATTTTAATTTTAATTTTAATTTTAATTTTAATTTTAATTTTCCATCTGTTACTTTTACAATCAGTAACTGTTACATTTGTTCACTTCCTGCACTAAGACATCAACAAATGGATAACAAAAGTCAGATGAATTCTGTTTTATTATCTCTAGTAGTAGTAGTAGTAGTAGTAGTAGTAGTAGTAGTAGTAGTAGTAGTAGTATATGGTGGAATATACAGTATAATATACCACTAGATCTGATCCTTTAGTCTGGCATACTCCCTTACCTCCCAGCAAGGTCAATCCCTTTTATTTACAATTGTTAGCACTTCCTGTTGGAGTTTCATCTGCGGTTCCAAGGCGTTTGTAATGTCTTGGCTTCAGGGATGATTCTCTTCTCTGGTTGGGGTTGTCGTTTTCTGGATGAAACTCTGGAATTGGATGAGTTACGAGGAAGAGAACAAATGCACTTGTCAGCGGGATTTGAGAAACCGCTACACCGCCGCACGCCTTTTATGGTTATTTCCAATATATCAATAAAGAATGTGTTATATTTAGCTTTTCATTTCTTTACGTCTAATTCCATTTCCAAGTACGTGTAGATGAATCGTTTATTTGGTAGGTCATGATTTCCACAGAAAGTCACGGACTGCATGGAGCTCACTGTTTTATTTGCCTCAATCATGTGACTAAGCAGCGAGCTCAAAGCCGAACTCCGTCACGTCTCCATCCTGCAGCCGTTTTTATTTACTTTTACAGCAGGCTCTTAAAAACCGTGCAGAGGTTAATACACAACTTAATGGAGATGGGTGGGGGGTTGATAAAACGCTCGTGACGTAGGAGACCTGCTCAGGGAGGGGGGGCAAGGGGGTGTCAGAGTTGGAGTTTTGCATCCACAATAGCAGAGTAACACAATCTGACCTCTTGAAATAGACTTCAGGGACAATGTGTTAGTGCGCGCACACATGCGTGCTCGCCAACTTGACCGGATTTAACCGAGGGCATTCTGCAGCTGCCCCCCCAGGGTTAGTTAGAGTATAGTAGCATGAAGAAACACCACAGCGGCTTACACGTACACACAAACACTAATAAAAAGCCATAATACGTGAGATCATGTGAAAACCCACGCTTCCACGGGGAGAACACGCAAACTCCACACAAAGATGGCCGAGGGTGGGGAAAGACAAAATAAGAAGCCAAAAAGTTACCACTTCCACACAAAATAGGAGGAGAACTCATTCATTCGTTCATTCATTTTCTATCGTTTATCCTCACTAGGGTCGCATGGGTGCTGGAGCCTATCCCAGCTGTCTTCGGGCGAGAGGCGGGGTACACCCTGGACTGGTGGCCAGCCAATCACAGGGCACATATAGACAAACAACCATTCACACTCACATTCATACCTTTGGACAATTTGGTGTCGCTAATTAACCTAGCATGCTTTTGGAATGTAGGAGGAAACCGGAATACCCGGAGAAAACCCACATATGCACGAGGAGAACATGCAAACTCCACACAGAGATGGCCGAGGGTGGGGAAAGACAAAATAAGAAGCCAAAAAGTTACCACTTTCACACAAAATAGGAGGAGAACTCATTAATTCGTTCATTCATTTTCTATCGTTTATCCTCACTAGGGTCGCATGGGTGCTGGAGCCTATCCCAGCTGTCTTTGGGCGAGAGGCGGGCGGGGTACAACCTGGACTGGTGGCCAGCCAATCACAGGGAACATATAGACAAACAACCATTCACACTCACATTCATACCTATGGACAATTTGGAGTCGCTAATTAACCTAGCATGCTTTTGGAATGTAGGAGGAAACCGGAATACCCGGAGAAAACCCACATATGCACGGGGAAAACATGCAAACTCCACACAGAGATGGCCGAGGGTGGGGAAAGACAAAATAAGAAGCCAAAAAGTTACCACTTCCACACAAAATAGGAGGAGAACTCATTAATTGGTTCATTCATTTTCTATCGTTTATCCTCACTAGGGTCGCATGGGTGCTGGAGCCTATCCCAGCTGTCTTTGGGCGAGAGGCGGGCGGGGTACAACCTGGACTGGTGGCCAGCCAATCACAGGGCACATATAGACAAACAACCATTCACACTCACATTCATACCTTTGGACAATTTGGTGTCGCTAATTAACCTGGCATGCTTTTGGAATGTGGGAGGAAACCGGAATACCTGGAGAAAACCCACATATGCACAAGGAGAACATGCAAACTCCACACAGAGATGGCCGAGGGTGGGGAAAGACAAAATAAGAAGCCAAAAAGTTACCACTTCCACACAAAATAGGAGGAGAACTCATTCATTCGTTCATTCATTTTCTATCGTTTATCCTCACTAGGGTCGCATGGGTGCTGGAGCCTATCCCAGCTGTCTTTGGGCGAGAGGCGGGCGGGGTACAACCTGGACTGGTGGCCAGCCAATCACAGGGCACATATAGACAAACAACCATTCACACTCACATTCATACCTATGGACAATTTGGAGTCGCTAATTAACCTAGCATGTTTTTGGAATGTGGGAGGAAACCGTAGAAAACTCCACACAGAGATAGCCGAGGGTGGAGTTGAACTCGGGTCTCCTAGCTGTGAGGCCTGCGCGCTACTTATAGAGTTATGCTAAAAAAATGATGCTGTGAGTCCAGTCCAACATGGCGGCATGGTCAGCATGGTCAGTCGCTGAGGTCAGTAGAGCAGCGCAGCAGACGGGATTTGAGTCTATCATTAGGGATGTCGTCCATGTTGTCTTTTTTTGGGATGACCAGCGTCGCCCCATACACCCACCCCGGCCGGGCCCGGCCAGGACGGGTGGGTTCAATAGGTTCACCCAGCTTAAATAAGACAGATGAGGTGTTTGTATGAGCTTATAGGGAGATTTCAGTGTCAAGCCTCCCATTGATTCTCCTCTATCTGTTCCTTAAATGTTCATCATGACATCATTTGTATTTATCATTTATCAATGTCCGTTTTTTTTCTTCCCGGGCGATGATTTTATGAGGGATGTGTTCTTACAATGAATACGTCAGTTATTTTTAAAAGGAGGGCAGCCTCAGGTTGCATATTTATGTCGAAGCACAACAGAAGCCAAATACCACATAGCGGAGGTAGACGGACAATGCCCGCCACCCACCCCGTTCCCCCCCAGACGCCCTCTCCCTATTTAAAACTTAACAGCATATAGTTAGAACTGACCCCCGAGATGCTGAGACAGCTCCATTTTCCTTGGTATCAAACTTCTGCTTCCATGTAATATCTTTTAATTGTATTAATTATTTTTATTTTATTAATTATTTTAATTTTATTTAATTATTTATTATTTTATGTATTAATTATTATATTTAATTATTTTTAATATTAATTATTTTTTTTAAATATATTAAAAATATTTTAATTTTATTGCAGTCTGAAATGTCCCATATTTTAAAAGAAAAAAGTTTTTCGCTAATATTTATAAAGGAAAATATTATTTGATTATTATGATGATTATTATTAATATGATTAATATTATTATATTATTTTATCATCATCATCATAATAATAATAATCATCAATAATAGTAATAATAAAAAATATTATTATTTTTATAATGCTACTACTACTAATAGTAATAAGAATAATAATATTTTTTAATTATTATTATTATTAGTAGTATTATAAAAAATAATAATTATTAAAAATACTAATTATTATTATTATAAAAATAATAATAACATTATTATTTTTTATAATACTACTACTAATAATAATAACAATTATTATTGTTATAATAATAATAACAATTATTATTGTTATATTATTATTATTATTATTATTTTTATTATTATTTTTATGATGATGATGATGATTATTATTATTTTTTATTATCATCATCATCATCATAATTATTTTTTTAATAATAATAATAATAATAATATTTTTTATAATAATAATCTTAATTGTTGTTGTTATTGTTGTTATTATTATTATTATTATTATTATTATGTTTGCCCATAGTTTTATTTGACAGGATGTTATTTATTTTTTGTAGCATTCAACATGCTTGGGGAATTAATAAACTCCATAAAAAGTTCTGAAAGGTATCAGGAGAATAATAAAGCGAGATGTGAAGGCCACATAAACAAACATGGTGGCCACAAATGAATTTGCACAAGGTCTGACTCACGTAAACAAGACAATAAGAACTTGTAAGATTCCAGACTGGAGGTAAAAAAAAACAGGTCTGGAGACCGAAAATGTTGTTTTATTTGTGCAGGAATGAGCTTAATTGTCACTGGAATGTTACTTCCAGTAAGGATATTTCCCATCTGTTTCTTTCAGACGATGGCGTCATCGCAACACCTGAGCGACAGCTGGCTGCGGCGGCTTCTCGTCGTGTTTCTGAAGCTCTGCTTTACGTTTGCTGGTCCGCTGCGGCCGCTCAACGGGACCGAATGCACAGCCAAAGGCCCTGCTTCTTACATTGTGGTGTTTACGGGTCACTGGAGTCCGCAGGCGTTCCCCAAGCAGTATCCACTGTTCCGGCCCCCTGCACAGTGGTCTAAGCTCATAGGTGAGAACATACTGGCATTTTTATTCTTAAATGTCTTAACGCCTTCTTTTACCATATCAACCCCTGCTGACCCTGCGGTCCTCCGGCACTGGCCTTTTAACTATACCAAAACCCAGAACAAAAACCCAGCCTCAGGACTACGGAGACTGTTGATACTTGCCAGACAATAGAAAATGAATGAATGAATAAGTTCTCCTCCTATTTTGTGTGGAAGTGGTAACTTTTTGGCTTCTTATTTTGGCTTTCCCCCACCCTCGGCCATCTCTGTGTGGAGTTTGCATGTTCTCCCCCGTGCATGCGTGGGTTTCCTCCCACATTCCAAAAACATGCTAGGTTAATTAGCGACTCCAAATTGTCCATAGGTATGAATGTGAGTGTGAATGGTTGTTTGTCTATATGTGCCCTGTGATTGGCTGGCCACCAGTCCAGGGTGTACCCCGCTTGCTCTCGCCCGAAGACAGCTGGGATAGGCTCCAGCATCCGTCGCGACCCTCGTGAGGATAAGCAGTAGAAAATGAATGAATGGGTTCTCCTCTTATTTTGTGTGGAAGTGGTAACTTTTCGGCTTCTTATTTTGTCTTTCCCCACCCTCGGCCATCTCTGTGTGGAGTTTGCATGTTCTCCCCGTGCATGTGTGGGTTTTCTCCGGGTACTCCGGTTTCCTCCCACATTCCAAAAACATGCTAGGTTAATTAGCGACTCCAAATTGTCCATAGGTATGAATGTGAGTGTGAATGGTTGTTTGTCTATATGTGCCCTGTGATTGGCTGGCCACCAGTCCAGGGTGTACCCCGCCTCTCGCCCGAAGACAGTTGGGATAGGCTCCAGCACCCTTTCGACCTTTGTGAGGATAAGCAGTAGAAAATGAATGAATTAATGAGTTCTCCTCTTATTTTGTGTGGAAGTAGTAACTTTTTGGCTTGTCTCCCGACTGTGTGCGATTGTTTTTTTTTTATTGTTTATTCGTTAATTCTGTAAAGCACTTTGTGTTGCATGTCCTTGCAAGAAAAGTGCTCTACAAATAAAGTTGATTTGATTTGACATGTTAGAAATCAATACAGTTTATAACCATAGAACTTGGTCCCCGGTTCCAAATCCCCATTTCTTTAATTGAGTTTGGCCCAATGCGGTCGATGGCATTCCACCTTCATCCTTTTCCAATCCAAACCATCGGGCTCGCTGTCTGGATGGTATTTTTTTTTTGCTCCCTGTGAAGTGTCAGTTTATGGCCTCGCTGTCAGCACGCACTTGAACACGCGGGCACGAGCAGCGTGGAGATGTTAATGAGCTAAGTGGCGAGGAGCAGACGGCCTAAACGCTACCAGATGGCTTTCGGGGGTTTCTCTAACTGTCTCCTGACTGTCCAGGCATATCTTTAATATTTCTTTTTTTTTACTCCCATCCACCCCCCCACCCCTTCACCCCCCCCCCACCCCACTCTACATTTCCACTGGTTTACCACAGTGCTGGCGATAAAGAGCAGAGCGGAGGTTTGGGGGTTGAGCGAAGGTGGGTGTCGGGGCGTGGTGGGGTCAGACAGGAGAATGGGAAACAATTTAAGATCATCTCATACCCCCCCCCCCCCCCACCCCCACTTTCTCAATCATCAATGGATGGCAGATGTTTATGCATGTGTGTGTCCTTGCGTGTTTGTGCCAGACCGCGGTTGTGCGTCAGTGCTTGTGGCGACTGTGGATTTCTTCGTTTTCAGCCGCACTGGTCCTACCTTGCCAGAAGATGATGGCCTACTTACTCCATGAAGAAGACCTAAAAACTAAAACCTTGCTTTTTAATGCAAGATGGCCAAGAGTGGGGAAAGACAAAGTAAGAAGCCAAAAAGTTACCACTTCCACACAAAATAGGAGGAGAACTTATTAATTCATTCATTTTCTACTGCTTATCCTCACGAGGGTCATGCTGGAGCCTATCCCAACTGTCTTCGGGCAAGAGGCGGGTACACCCTGGACTGGTGGCCAGCCAATCACAGGGCACATATAGACAAACAACCATTCACACTCACATTCATACCTATGGACAATTTGGAGTCGCTAATTAACCTAGCATGTTTTTGGAATGTCGGAGGAAACCGGAGTACCCGGAGAAAACCCACACATGCACGGGGAGAACATGCAAACTCCACACAGAGATGGCCGAGGGTGGGGAAAGACAAAATAAGAAGCCAAAAAGTTACCACTTCCACACAAAATAGGAGGAGAACTCATTCATTCATTTTCTACTGCTTATCCTCACAAAGGTCGTGCTGGAGCCTATCCCAGCTGTCTTTGGGCGAGAGGCGGGCGGGATACACCCTGGACTGGTGGCCAGCCAATCACAGGGCACATATAGTCAAACAACCATTCACACTCACATTCATACCTATGGACAATTTGAAGTCACTAATTAACCTAGCATGTTTTTGGAATGTGGGAGGAAACCGGAGTACCCGGAGAAAACCCACACATGCACGGGGAGAACATGCGTCTGTAAAATTAAATAATTAAAAAAAAAAAAATCCTAAAACACTATAATGATGAAAATGGTAATATTAATGATGATTATAAAGATGGCAATAATGATAAAATTAGAACAATAATGATGATAATAATAATAACAATAATAATATTACAATGATAATAATAACAGGGGAAAAAAAGACAAGCGGTAGAAAATGAATGAATGAGTTCTCCTCCTATTTTGTGTGGAAGTGGTAACTTTTTGGCTTCTTATTTTGTCTTTCCCCACCCTCGGCCATCTCTGTGTGGAGTTTGCATGTTCTCCCAGTGCACGCGTGGGTTTTCTGCGGGTACTCCGGTTTCCTCCCACATTCCAAAAACATGCTAGGCTAATTGGCTAATTTTCCATAGGTATGAATGTGAGTGTGAATGGTTGTTTGTCTATATGTGCCCTGTGATTGGCTGGCCACCAGTCCAGGGTGTACCCCGCCTCTTTCCCGAAGACAGCTGGGATAGGCTCCAGCACCCCCCGCGACCCTCGTGAGGAAAAGCGGGAGAAAATGAATGAATGAAGGTTGTACGAAATCTGGATAGGGAAGGGGTCCAAGTTCAGAAGCCGGATTGCCGTCAAATATCGTGCCCAGGTACCTAATGAGGTTTAGGTACTTAAAAATGACCGACTAGAAGAGCACGGGAAGCCTTAACGTCTTGGTGGGGCTTAAAAAAAAACGTGATGGGTTATCCGATTTCAAGGTCCTGATGCTTGTGGGAACCTCGTTAGAATGGAAACACAATTATAGGTATAGGTAATGACAGTATGGGGAGAAACAGGATAGTGTGTAAAGTGTCCCGGTCACATTGTGTGTGTTTGTGTGTGTGTCTGTGTGCATTAATACAAATGTCAGGACTGTTTAAGTATGAGCGTGTGTGTGTGTGTGTGTGTGTGTGTGTGTGTGTGTGTGTGTAGGCAGCCCTTGCAAAGTGAGGTAAGGCAGAACCATCAGAGTATTTGTCAGCGTGTTTCTGGCTAACCCTACCCTGGCCTTAAAACCACAGACCCGGGCCAGCGGTTCTGCGGTTTTCAATAAGGAGCGCCCGTTTCACCTAAGCTGACGCCATTCATTGATAACCAGAACTAAATTTGAGAATGTGAAATTATCGTGTTGGCTTAAAGGAATCGAGGGTTTATTATTTTTTTTAAAAAAGGGTATTCGGGATTTGTAGCGGCCGCACCAGATGGGAGAAAATATGCTGGAGCCTATCCTAGCTGTCTTTGCGCGAGAGGCGGGGTACACCCTGGACTGGTGGCCAGCCAATCACAGGGCACATATAGACAAACAACCATTCACACTCACGTTCATACCTATAGTAAATTAGCCAATTAGCCTAGCATGTTTTTGGAATGTGGGAGGAAACCGGAGTACCCAGAGAAAACTCACGCATGCACGGGGAGAACACGCAAACTCCACACAGAGATGGCCGAGGGTGGGGAAAGACAAAATAAGAAGCCAAAAAGTTACCACTTCCACACAAAATAGGAGGAGAACTTATTAATTCATTCATTTTCTACTGCTTATCCTCATGAGGGTCGTGCTGGAGCCTATCCCAGCTGTCTTCGGGCGAGAGGCGGGGTACACCCTGGACTGCTGGCCAGCCAATCACAGGGCACATATAGACAAACAACCATTCACACTCACATTCATACCTATGGAAAATTAGCCTAGCATGTTTTTGGAATGTGGGAGGAAACCGGACTACCTGGAAAAAACCCACGCATGCACGGGGAGAACATGCAAACTCCACACAGAGATGGCCGAGGGTGGGGAAAGACAAAATAAGAAGCCAAAAAGTTACCACTTCCACACAAAATAGGAGGAGAACTTATTCATTTTCTATTGCTTATCCTCACGAGGGTCGCGGGGGTGCTGGAGCCTATCCCAGCTGTCTTCATGCGAGAGGCATGGGTACACCCTGGACCGGTGGCCAGCCAATCACAGGGCACATATAGACAAACAACCATTCACACTCACATTCATACCTATGGAAAATTAGCCAATTAGCCTAGCATGTTTTTGGAATGTGGGAGGAAACCAGACTACCTGGAAAAAACCCACGCATGCACGGGGAGAACATGCAAACTCCACACAGAGATGGCCGAGGGTGGGGAAAGACAAAATAAGAAGCCAAAAAGTTACCACTTCCACACAAAATAGGAGGAGAACTTATTAATTCATTCATTTTCTACTGCTTATCCTCATGAGGGTCGTGCTGGAGCCTATCCCAGCTGTCTTCATGCGAGAGGCATGGGTACACCCTGGACTGGTGGCCAGCCAATCACAGGGCACATATAGACAAACAACCATTCACACTCACATTCATACCTATGGAAAATTAGCCTAGCATGTTTTTGGAATGTGGGAGGAAACCGGACTACCTGGAAAAAACCCACGCATGCACGGGGAGAACATGCAAACTCCACACAGAGATGGCCGAGGGTGGGGAAAGACAAAATTAGAAGCCAAAAAGTTACCACTTCCACACAAAATAGGAGGAGAACTTATTCATTTTCTATTGCTTATCCTCACGAGGGTCGCGGGGGTGCTGGAGCCTATCCCAGCTGTCTTCATGCGAGAGGCATGGGTACACCCTGGACCGGTGGCCAGCCAATCACAGGGCACATATAGACAAACAACCATTTACACTCACATTCATACCTATGGAAAATTAGCCAATTAGCCTAGCATGTTTTTGGAATGTGGGAGGAAACCAGACTACCTGGAAAAAACCCACGCATGCACGGGGAGAACATGCAAACTCCACACAGAGATGGCCGAGGGTGGGGAAAGACAAAATAAGAAGCCAAAAAGTTACCACTTCCACACAAAATAGGAGAACTTATTCATTCATTCATTTTCTATTACTTATTCTCATGAGGGTTGAGGGGGGTGCTGGAGCCTATCCCAGCTGTTTTTGTGCGAGAGGTGGGGTAGACTCTGGACTGGTGGCCAGCCAATCACAGGGCACATATAGACAAACAACCATTCACACTCACATTCATACCTATGGATAATTTGCAGTCGCTAATTAACCTAGCATGTTAGCTACAGGAGCTATGACTTGAAGCATTATCTCTTTAAATGCAGGAAGTCGGAGGCGGCCATTGAAATACATACAGACTCCAGCACGGTGGAAATGATCTCAGCGTCTGGCGGAGGCTCTTGCGGTCCTTCGCTGACATTGGGAATCGTTCCAAAGAATGAGAATCTCACTGCTGTCTTGTACGTCTTTTTCATTTTTAGCGGTGAGCCATAATCGCCATTTTCGACTCTGGGAGGACGGTTCTCCGGCCAGTGCAGGGGTGCAGAATTTTGCTGAACTCGGAGTGACGGTGGAGCTGATGAAGTCGGCCAAGGACGCTAGGAGGAGACGCTCAGTCGGCGCCATGTACCGAACGGCCGGCATCCCGAACGGAATCGGGCACAGCTCCACAGAGATGCTCATGCAGCCCAGGAACTCGCTGGTACTTGAACTCATTCACAAAAGCACACATTGCACACGCTCGGACGTTTCCGCCCGTTTTTCGACTGTAGACGTTGATCTGGCTCGGGTTTCCACCGCAGGGTGTGTCGACGGAAACGCCATAGCTGCGTCAGCTGTATAAATACTATGACATCATAGCAGCGTGACACAATTTTAGCTAGGCTATATATAGCCTCCGCTTGACCGAGGTTTGAATTATAACGCATGTACACGTGGACAAATGGGGGGGGGGGGCACACCCACACAAATACACCACGTCCATTGGCGGAAGAGAAAATTGATGGATGGTAGGGTTTAAAGCAGGAGTGGGCAAACTACGGCCCGGGGGCTAAATGCGGCCCACCAAGCGCTTGAATCGGGCCCGCCAGTTGCTTTCTAAGTATTTCACCTTTTAACATACAAACTGGGAACATGACTTACAAGTTATTTTGTAAAAAAAAATAAAATAAAAATAACAAAACTGTAAAATTAAACAACATAGTTTGATGTGGTCTGATATTTGAAGTGCTCCTGAAAAAAAAGTAGTATAACATAAAAAAAAAATTAGAAAACATTTATAACATTAGACCACTTCCACACAAAATAGGAGGAGAACTCATTAATTCATTCATTTTCTACCGCTTATCCTCATGAGGGTCGCAGGGGTTGCTGGAGCCTATCCCAGCTGTCTTCGGGCAAGAGGCGGGGTAAAATTAGACTAATAATTCAAGGAAAATTATAAGCATAAAATAGTGTGTGTGTGTTAAATATATGTTCTGGATTGTGTTAAGTTTTTAACAATTTTGTTAAGCTGGAAACTATGTGGTACCCATTATTTTAATTTTAATTTTAATTTTAATTTTAATTTTAATTTTAATTTTAATTTTAATTTTAATTTTAATTTTAATTTTAATTTTAATTTTAATTTTAATTTTAATTTTAATTTTAATTTTAATTTTAATTAAAAATATCATATCATATATCATATAATAAATATCAGACAACATCAAACCATGTTATTTAATTTTTATTAAAATTTAAATAAATAAAAAAAAATTACTATACTATACTATATTAGGAAAGCAGGAAGTGAACAAATGCACCTGGGACAAGAATAAATGAATTAATTACGTAATAAATAAAAATGAAGTCATCAACATATGTTGTCAGCACCTTGGCATGTTTGTTCTATAGAACAACGGCATGAACAGAGTGAGCTCTTTTGTAGTGTAGTGTCTGGTGACACCCTTATGGATGCTATACCATACCACACAATCCAAACATCCATGGTCCGACCCAGGCCCCTCCTGTCATGTCCCTCAACCGACACTTGCTCACTTCTTTCCATCATCCAATCAGACTTCTGTTTCACCAGCTTCTAAGCCCTGCAGCCACAAACGCCCACAAGTATCCTGCACGGTCTGGGCTCTGTACGCCTGACGCCTGACGCCTGACGCCTGTCCCACTGAACCCCGGTCAGCTCATGGGGAGAATACTTTGACAATTTTCAAATGCACTCATCAGCTTTCTTCCAGAATTACATTACAACATAAACACTGCTGATTTATTGGAAATGGTCCTCCAACTTTGGCTTTCTGTGCACTATATTTATAGGAGGCCAGACTGATACCAGTCTAATGTTTTGGATGTGCGGTCTACAGGGATTGCGCAATGCCTCAGTAAAGAGAAATGATCACATCGTGATGCCACTTTGTTTACACAAGTCCGAACACTCTGTGGTGTGCCAATGTAAGGGGAGAACATGCAAACTCCACACAGAGATGGCCGAAGGTGGGGAAAGACAAAATGAGAAGCCAAAAAGTTACCACTTCCACACAAAATAGGAGGAGAACTCATTCATTCATTCATTTTCTACTGCTTATCCTCACAAGCATCATGGGAGGTGCTGGAGCCTATCCCAGCTGTCTTCAGGTGAGAGGCGGGCGGGCTACACCCTGGACTGGTGGCCAGCCAATCACAGGGCACATATAGACAAACAACCATTCACACTCACATTCATACCTATGGACAATTTGGAGTCGCTAATTAACCTAGCATGTTTTTGGAATGTGGGAGGAAACCGGAGTACCCGGAGAAAACCCACGCATGCACGGGGAGAACATGCAAACTCCACACAGAGATGGCCGAGGGTGGGGAAAGACAAAATAAGAAGCCAAAAAGTTACCACTTCCACACAAAATAGGAGGAGAACTCATTCATTTTCTACCGCTTATCCTCACAAGCGTCATGGGAGGTGCTGGAGCCTATCCCAGCTGTCTTCGGGCAAGAGGCGGGGTAC
This sequence comes from Doryrhamphus excisus, assembly GCF_037039965.1. Lineage (NCBI taxonomy): Eukaryota > Metazoa > Chordata > Actinopteri > Syngnathiformes > Syngnathidae > Doryrhamphus > Doryrhamphus excisus. Next base: position 3,364,208 of record NC_136378.1, read on the forward strand.
ACCCTGGACTGGTGGCCAGCCAATCACAGGGCACATATAGACAAACAACCATTCACACTCACATTCATACCTATGGACAATTTGGAGTCGCTAATTAACCTTGCATGTTTTTGGAATGTGGGAGGAAACCGGAGTACCCGGAACGGGTGGAACATGCAAACTCCACACAGAGATGGCCGAGGGTGGGGAAAGACAAAATAAGAAGCCAAAAAGTCACCACTTCCACACAAAATAGGAGGAGAACTCATTAATTAATTAATTAATTCTTTTTCTACCGCTTATCCTCACGAGGGTCGCGGGGGGGTACTGTCTTTGGGTGAGAGGCGGGGTACACCCTGGAATGGTTGCCAGCCAATCACAGGACACATATAGTCAAACAACCATTCACACTCACATTCATACCTATGGACAATTTGGAGTCGCTAATTAACCTAGCATGTTTTTGGAATGTGGGAGGAAACCGGAGTACCCGGAACCGGTGGAACATGCAAACTCCATACAGAGATGGCCGAGAGTGGAATTGAACTCGGGTCTCCTGGCTGTGAGGTCTTTGTGCTTCACACTTAACCACCGTGCAGCCCTACTTTAAGTAACAATAAGCACTAATTTCATCATTTTTGGATTCTAGAATGGCCTCCTGTTGTCCACTGTTATTGTCAACATGTACTCATCTAAACACTAAAACACGCAGTGCGCTTGAATGCCTCATAAGCGCATGGCGCACAGCGCTCCACATGCAGTACATGACGCTTGTATCTTGATCCAAATAAGTCAAAAAGTCAAGAGCGGACTCTCTTTGTGGTGTGGGCTAAATTTGAATGAACTAATTTAAGGAAAGAAAAAAAAAACATGGACTCCGTAGAGAGTAGGACAGAAATAAAGCGGTTTATGTGTAAAACATATGTAGGCCATGAGTAAGAGGGTCAGGGGCGTGTTTTTAGACAATAGGAGTGCGTCTGGTGACCTACATATGTTTATTACTTCTTCCACTGCCTGACCCGAAGGGCCTTTAAATTCAAAACAAGCCTTCGCTATACGTATGATCTCGGATATTGTCGTGGGTTTGTGGGCCGCTTTTGCCGAGCACGTTTGATTCCAGACAAGCGGACAATGCGGCGGGGGAAAGGCGATGCCGGGTCAGACGGTCGTGTGGTTTGTCGAACATGACAACACGAAGAGACTCCGTTGTTGACAGCTTAATCTGTTATTCCGCTTTTGTGCAGACGCCATTATTTTTTTTTATTTTTTTTATTTTTTTTAGAGGCCATCCTTTCCTCCGCAAATATCTCCATCATTCCCGTCTCCACAATTCCCAAGAGCTTCCCGCTTTTGCTGTTTACTTGTTATTTAAAGCAGATAGAACAACATAAAAGTGGGACAATAACAGCTCTGCAACACGAGCTTCCAAGTTTGGGAAGCTTTGGAAAAGGAAAAGTCCGTTTTGTGGGACGTTTTGACACGGCGCCATCGGGTCCGAGTGGCACAATGGCTCCTGGCGACAAAGATGGCGGCAGAGTAGGAACTGAGAAGCAACACATTCACTTGTAAACAGATAATATAATATAATATAATATAATATAATATAATATAATATAATATAATATAATATAATATAATATAATATAATATAATATAATATAATATAATATAATATAATATAATATAATATAATATAATATAATATAATATAATATAATATAATATAATATAGTAATATAATATAGTAATATAATATAATATAATATAATATAATATAATATAATATAATATAATATAATATAATATAATATAATATAATATAATATAATATAATATAATATAATATAATATAATATAATATAATATAATATAATATAATATAATATAAAAGAAGCAACACATCCACTTTGTGGTTCGGCCTGGTGAACTCATTTGACATCTACCCCCCCATAACCTCCCCCCCCCACCTACTTACCCTAATCAGCCTTTCCCAATCATTCTAGTCCTTTGAAAAGAATAAAGCGCCGCTGCTTTTTTGGGTGACGGCCAGCCCAGCATGTGCTGACCCCCCCCCCCCCCCCCCAAGGCAACTTCCTGTATGAGGTCATGAGCTCACAGGAAACATTTATCACACAGGAAACTGAGCGGGGGGGGGCATACATGTGCACTCGTGCAATACTCAAGTAACAAAGTCCTGTCAACTGTATATATATATGTTTTTTTTTTATTTTATTTTATATTTCTACTCCTGGATATCATATTCATGTCTGCTTTCACATGTGCTGAAATCACTCCAGGTACACCTACGTCAGGGGTCTCAAACTCCATTTATTTGGGGGGCCACTGGAGCTAGGGTCTGGGTGAGACTGGGCCACCATCAGGTTTTCCCCAAAAAAAACACATTTATTAAAAACAAAAAAATTAATAAACTTTGCTTTGGTTCCGATTTTCTACAAGAAAAGCTCTGATAAAATATTCCACTGTTCTCAAATATCTTAATTTTTTATTTTTCTACACAAAATAAGATGAAAAATAAATAAATAAACAAATCAAGAACAATGAAAATATATTATATATATTATTTATTATAATTTATTTTTTTATTCTTGGAATATTTCCTCTCTGGAAATAAAAAATATTTATTTTTTATTATATTTTTTATTATTCATTTAAAATTAATTATAATTATATATTATTTATTATAATTTATTTTTTATTCTTGGAATATTTCCTCTCTTGGCATAAAAAATTATTTAATTTTTATTATAATTTTTATTATTTATTTAAAATTAATTATAATTATATATTATTTATTATAATTTATTTTTTTATTCTTAGAATATTTCCTCTCTTGGAATAAAAAAAATCTTACATTTTTATTATATTTTTTATTATTTATTTAAAATAAATTTTAATTAAATATTATTTATTATAATTTATTTTTTTATTCTTGGAATATTTCCTCTCTTGGAATAAAATAATAATAAATAATATTTAATAAAATGTAAAAAATAAATAAATAAATTTAATTTTTATTATAATTTTTATTATTTATTTAAAATTAATTATAATTATATATTATTTATTACAATTAATTTTTTTTTTATTTTTATAATATTTCCTCTCTTTGGCCCCCAGCTGTCTCTGCTGGTGAAGATGATCCCCAGCCCTGATTGGTTCGTCGGTGTGGACAGCCTCAACCTCTGTGAGGGCAACCACTGGAAACAGGAAGTGACCATCGACCTCCAACCGTACGACGCCGGGACGGATAGCGGTTTCACTTTCTCTTCCCCCAACTTTCCCACCAGCCCCCAGGAAAATATTACGAAGGTCAGTCATCGTATACTCGTTTATAATATGTCGTCTGAAATGTACCACATCTTCTCAGTTGGATGTAGAACATAGTCGGGCGGGGGGGGGGCGGACTGGACTTTAGTTGGCTCTGACTGTATATTTTTCTTTGTGTGTCTTCCAGATCACCTCTCAGATGCCAAACCACCCAGCGAACTCCTTCTACTATCCACGCCTGAAGGAACTTCCACCCATTGCCAGCATCAAGATCATGCGGCAGAGCAGGTCCCTTCATCGCCAAGTCCCCATGTCCAATCACATCTTCCCAAACTCCATCAGTCCTCAGAGGTTCTCAGGTGAGTCGCAGAGAAGGATCAGGATTTTACTGCACTTTCTTTGGCGCCATAACTGTCTTTACCAAGATGAAGAGGAACACAGTCATCCCTCGTTCATCATGGTGACAGTGATAAGTGAAGCCCTTATTATATATTAATAATATTATTATAATAATAATATTATATTATATATTATAATATATATATTATTATATTATATTATATTATATTATATTATATTATATTATATTATATTATATTATATTATATTATATTATATTATATTATATTATATTATATTATATTATATTATATTATATTATATTATATTATATTATATTATAAGGGCTTCACTCATCACTGTCATATTAATAATATTATTATAATAATAATATTATATTATATATTATAATATGTATATTATATTATATTATATAATAAGGGCTTCACTCATCACTGTCACCGTGATAAATGAGGGAATATAATATAATATATGATATTATCATATTATATTAGAATATAATATTATTATATTATTAATATATATATATTAATACATATTATATTAATATTTATTAATTAATATAATATAATATATATAATAAGGGCTTCACTTATCACTGTCACCGTGATAAACGAGGGATTATAATATATAATATAATATTATATTATGTTGTATTATATTATATTATAATATAATATTATTATTATAATAATATATATATATTATATTAATATGTATTAATTAATATATGAATATATATTATATCATATTATATCATATCATATTACAGAAATTGAATATTTTTGTAGTTAAAGCGTAGAAAACCTGTTTACAACCTTCTTCATTAAATAACACCCCAATAATCACCAATAATCAATAATCACCACTAATCACCTTTACACTTACTACACAATATAATAAAAGAAAATAAGACGCATGTTAGCATTGGAAGACTTCCTATTTTTGTTTTACTTCCTGTTTTGTACTGTACTTCTTTTTTTGTCTCATCAGTGCAACAATACTGACACCTAGTGACCGGTATAGATTACTACACGTCTTTTAATTGCCTTAAAAATTGGCTAAAATTAAAAAAAAATTCAAACTTAAACTATATTAGGAAAGCAGGAAGTGAACAAATGTAACAGTTACTGATTGTAAAAGTACCAGATGGAGGGGTAGGATTTAATAAGCTTTGCTTCTTCCTACTCCTTTTGGACATGTGGAACTGTGAACTGATGTGATGCATTCAATTGTTCTCCCCCTCCAGTGACCCCCCTAGACTGTGAAGTGTCTCTGTGGTCATCCTGGGGCTTGTGTCTGGGCCCCTGCTCCAAAGGCGGCGTCCGCCATCGCACACGCTACATCCTGCTACGACCGGCCAACGCTGGCGTCCCCTGTCCCGAGCTGGAGGAACAGGCCGAGTGCGTACCACACAGCTGCATGAAGCTCCAGTAACCCACAGAGAAGAGCCAACACTGGGACTCATTATTACTGCTGGACTGGGAAAAGCGTACTGTGTTATTTCTCTGCAATGCAATGGATTTCTCTCCCTGTCAAGACTGCATTTATTATTTTTAAGTGTGTATTATTGTATTGAATATATGAATATATGAATATATTAATATAGTATTGGACCAATGTTGCTTTAAATGGCGAGAGAGATGCTCTTGCAGTCATTAAGTCACAGTGGACACGGAACACACACACATCAAATGTATGTATTATTGTACATAACATATGCTCGCCAAACTTTCTAAAAATAACTCACACCCAAATTGACATGAAGGCTTGAAAAATTTAGATGCATTTTTTTTTTACAGAAAGAAATAATATTTGTATTTTGATGTATTTTATTTTAACGTGGATGTTTTTTTTGTATATATTATATTGTATACTCATAAATAAATATGGAGTGTTTTTCAAGTAGGACATTTCTGTGTGGTTTTCAGCATGGAGAAATTATCATTTTCTGGATCTGCACTGTTGACACTTTACTTGTATCCAACCGTAGAAGATGCAGTGTGTGTGCAAAATTAAATTATTATAATATTTGATCATTTAAGAAAAAAAATCAATCAATCATTTCCTCTTTGTTGACCCCAAAGGTTAAGCCGACACCCTTTCTGTCTGCTGCAATGAGATTTCGGTTTTCTGTTTTGTAGCGCCATACAGTGGCCGGTATTGGTACTGCTGTTAGAACAAACCCCATTATGCGCTATGAAAAGTTACAATGTGGTTGGTTCTAATTATATAATTTAATAAGAGTACCGTTACTGTGATGTGAAAGATATGTTGTATTAAAGTGTTTAACGTTTCATTGAGTTTGTGACGCATAATTCGTGTATTCTTTAAAGATTTAAAGAAAAGGGAACATCATACTCCTTGTGCAAGCCACCATTTCCGCAGTGATCCAGACGGGTGTAGTTTTAAACTCCGCCACTAGAGGTCGCCGTAGGACTAAACACGCTCCGTATCTCCGCAGTGCTGCTTTGCCTACGAGGAGTGCGTTTGATTGTTGCAGGGCTCAATGGCGGACATCGCACTGTAGTCGCCCCACATCAACGGAGGACAATAACATCTATTCCTAGTTCAATACCAGCCGTCGTTTCTCGACCGCTGCTGGTAACACCGCTCGGTATTCAGTTTGCGGTGTATTGGCGATACGTATAACAGCAGTGAAAGGTTATTTAACCCCCGTACGCGTCTTTGAGGACTTCGGAGTTCCCGAGCGAGGAAGTTAACAGTGTTTCATGGTGGCTCAATAGAAGCAAGCTAGCTTGCGGGGAAACCATGGGGGAGTCTCTAGAATTAATAGGGAAGCGTCTACTATTGCTCCTTCGCGACGGCGGGACTGCCAACGGAGCCGAACCGGAGCAGGCGCCGCGAGTCCGGGACTGGCTGCGGGGGACGGTGCGGGCAGTGAGTGTCATCGGCCTGGCCGCTCCGGAGCCTAGCGCAGGGGAGGCGACAACAACAACTCCTGCTGCGGGACTGACGGTTCGTGTTTACATACATTGTTGTACCGGACCGCATAAACGAAATAACAACTAAGTAACCGGAACCTATAATAACGACTGTAATCCCTCAAATAATATGTGTTTGTTTTCTATTCGTTTGTTGTCATATGCTAGCTTTCCCAAGTACGCCCAAGCTAACGTCACAGATAGTGGACTGAAGCTAAAATCGAGCTCGGGGATTTTTATGGCCTTGGCATTGTTCGCTTTTTTTTAGCATACATACTAATGACATTCGCAGTTAATAATACAGCATATATGTGAACATAAACTAATTATATACCTGGCATTATTAAATAGTTAGCTTTGCTTGTTAATCGTTGTTCGCTCTCATGTAGCATTTAGCTCTTCACCTGCTAGCTTGTCGTTAGTCTACAGATTAGCGGCCTTGGAAGTTGAGAGCGAGTAAATACATTTCACGTCACATAATTGTTTGTTTCAGTAATTATTATAAAATATATGAGGTAAAACTATTTGGTTTTGATGCAAAGCCAAAGCTTTAAGACTTGCAAGAAAACGCCACTGCGGTGTACAAAGGTGGTTGACCTACATATAAATGATAGGCTGTTATCATACAAATATCAAAAGTTTAGAGCCTTTCTTGATGCGTAAAGTTGTACTTTTCAGAAAGCCTGGGGTTTAATTGATACATTTAAAATATTTTTAAATTGTAGACTTGACCTCTTAGCATTTTGTGGTGTTTTTTGTTGTTAAAACGCCTAAAAAAGACATTGAAGTAACAGCAAACTGTCCTTGATGAAGAAGTAGACATAACTGTGGGCTCATTTGAAAGTCAGCAAGCTCAATTTTTATACCAAAATTGCAATTTACACTGGAGAATATGAGTTTGAATACACTGATAATTATATTTTTTTAAAAAAAAATTCACTAATTTTATAGTGAATGCACCGCCAACCTATGCCTAATCAAAGCAGGTCTCATTCACATGAATGGTTTAGCTAAGTCAAATAAAGTCACATGCAAAAACAATGCAAAATTTTAAGTTGCATTATCTTAACTGATGGCGTCTCTTTGTTTTGTTTCCAACCGCAGGTGTTTGTGGAGTTTGAGAATGCATCCCAGCAGTGTTCGTGGGTGCAGGTGTACGACGACAGCGTGAAGGCCGTGCTGGTGGAAGATTCCGTCGTTTGGGCCAATCGCAACGCTCCCACTGGCGCTGCCGGATCAGCCATGACCTGGCCTGCTTTGGTGAGTGTTAAGCCCCTTTCACGTTGACTTTAAAAGCTACTTGATTGCTGTGTCTGTGCCCTGAACACAACTTGAGGGGACGGAATCGACACTGCAGTTTTCCACGTAAAGAGGCACAACTGGAGTGGGAAGGTTGCGTGACGGCGAGTATTGTATGTTATGGAACAGTTATGGAACTGTTGACTGTGGCCAACATGCTAGCCACGAATCCACTGTGTGGCCATGTTGCAGATTCATTCATTGGCCAGCCAATCACAAGGCACATATAGACAAACAACCATTCACACTCACATTCATACCTATGGACAATTTGGAGTCGCTAATTAACCTAGCATGTTTTTGGAATGTGGGAGGAAACCGGAGTACCCGGAGAAAACCCACGCATGCACGGGGAGAACATGCAAACTCCACACATAGATGGTCGGGGGGGCAAAATAAGAAGCCAAAAAGTTACCACTTCCACACAAAATAGGAGGAGAACTCATTCATTCATTCATTTTCTACCGCTTATCCTCACGAGGGTCGCGGGCGGTGCTGGAGCCTATCCCAGCTGTCTTCGGGGGAGAGGCGGGGTACACCCTGGACTGGTGGCCAGCCAATCACAGGGCACACATAGACAAACAACCATTCACACTCACATTCATACCTATGGACAATTTGGAGTCGCCAATTAACCTAGCATGTTTTTGGAATGTGGGAGGAAACCGGAGTACCCACGGAGAAAACCCACGCATGCACGGGGAGAACATGCAAACTCCACACAGAGATGGCCAAGGGTGGAATTGAACCCCGGTCTCCTAGCTGTGAGGTCTGCGCGCTAACCACTAGACCGCTGTGCCGCCCGAAAGACAAAATAAGAAGACAAAAAGTTACCACTTCCACACAAAATAGGAGGAGAACTCATTCATTCATTTTCTACCGCTTATCCTCACAAAGGTCGCGGGCGGTGCTGGAGCCTACCCCATAATTTCAACCAGACCATTTTAAAATGTAGTAAAAATGATTTTTTTTGGTTTTATTTAGTTGAAATAGAGTTTCCCGACAAAGTCAAAAAAGCCTTGATGCAATAAACAAATGTTTCTCCACAGGCTTTCCACTCACTCGTGGACAGAGTGGGTTTAGGATCTGTTCTTCCAGTGCAGTATTTCGGAAACAACGACCTTGAGTTTCTACCCGATAAAAAGTCCATCCACAGGTTTGAGGTGTGTTTCGTGTTTGTGACTTGATAGTCAAATGATGGATGAAAATAAATAACAAAGTTCTTTGCGACTTAGTGTATTTATACGCTTCTTTGTAGTACCGACGTGTACTGTGTTGCTGTGCAGGTTGATAAAGACATCAGACACCCGCTGCTGTTGGAGCAGCCCTCCTTGCAGGCTGCCATCTCCAGCTGGCGAAGCGACTTTGAACTGCAGGAGATCCTCAGGAAGGGTAAGATAAAAACTGGTCAGTCTTCCTTATTTAATAGCAATGGAAGCCTCAAGGTATTTGTTCGGATACCAAGTCCACCTGGGAATGTCTTTTTTTACTGCATTCGGAGTTCTGCTGATACAGTTTTCCCCCCGTATCTACCGGAATGCTGTCTATTCCTTGCTCAGGTTCGTTCACGATTCAAGGACGAAAGGTGTGTGTCTACAAGCCGGAGTTTGAGGAATGTTGGGCCCCCGGGTTTGTCTCCCAGCATGACCCCGTCTCACACATTATGGAGATCATGTTGGATAAGGTAATCATTCATTAAAAAAAAAAAAAATTAATATGTCACTTTTGTTTTGTATTAAAAATGAACTCTGCACATGTACTGCAGAGTAAAGAAAAGCAGATGGTGGACCCTCGTGTGATACAAGTCATGCTGGCAGAAGAAGAGGTAAGGACTTCTGGGAATGAAGTCACTATTCCGACAAAATGGTAGCGTCAACTTTCAACTAACTTCCAAACATTGTTATTGTTTTTCAACTTGGTAAGAATGGCCGGCGAAAGATGGACAGCGAGACGTTGAAAGGGGACAATAGTCGCCGGAGGAGGACCGCCTCCGAGGAGGAAGACATGAACTTGAAGCGGTTCAAAGGAGCAGCAGAATCCGGAGAGGACGGACAAAGCTGCGACGATTCCAAGACCAATTCGACAGACGGGGCGGACGTGCGGGGAGGCGACTCCGGCGAGCGAGTCAGCAGCACGACCAAAAACGGAAGCTCCTCAGAGGGAACTTTTCTCCCGAGCAAAGCGCCGTCGGCCCACGCCAACCCCGTCGTCCAGATGGACCAGTCCAATGCCACCCAAGCGTGTTATTACACGCACGTCAAAGAAAACGGGCGGACGCTGTCCACGCAAGGCGCGGCGGACTCGACCACTTCGGTGTCTCACACGCCCATCCCGCCGCCGCTCAAACCCGCACCCTCTCCCTTCTCCGCTACATCTTTCCCCTCTCTCGGCCAGATGCCGAGCCTGGTCCCCGGAGCCCCGGTCCCCAAGGCTTCCCCAACCCCTCAGCCGGCCAGAGAAGAGGCCTCGCAGTCCTTTTCCAAGACGGCCGCTCTTGTTTCCCCCGGGCCCGTCACCATTTCTTGGTCTTCACCAGACAGCAGCCCGAGCGTGGCGCTGTCTGCTTCTGTGGGGTTCAATCCCAAGGCACCCACTTGGGGAAACCAGACGGAGGTAAGACCTGTAGTCTCAGTCCCTTTTGTTCTATTTGTATGAAAAGCGATGGGAAAGCTATTATTGTGGTGCTCTCTGTGTGTGTGTGTGTATATATATATATATATATATATATATATATATATATATATATATATATATATTACATGCTAATGATCGATCGATAGCGCTGCGCCCAAGATGGATCCATCGTTAGCGCACAAATCAATCGATTTCTGCGATCCATCATTAGCGCGTAACATATATATTTACTACACACAAGGTTGTAAGTAAGCCTTTATTCGGTCAAATACATTTTTGAGTGGTGCTAGAGCAGGGGTCTCAAACTCAATTTACCTGGGGGCCATTGGAGCTAGGGTCTGGGCAAGGCTAGGTCGCATCAGGTTTTTTAAAAAAAACAAAACGCATTTATTAAAAACAGAAAAATATGCAAACTTTTTTTAGTGCTTTGGTCGCCTCCAAGTTATTTCCTTTAAACTTAAATAGCCAAAAACTTACCACTTCCGCACGGATAGGGAGGATAACTATTAAGTTATTTAACCTTTAACATGAACATTAATCAAACGTAATAAACGGTAGCCTTCAAGTTATTTCCTTTAAACTTCAAAAGCCAAAAACGTACCACTTCCACACGGATAGGGAGGAGAGCTATGAACAGTTATTTAACCTTTAACATGAACATTAATCAAACGTAATAAACGGTAGCCTCCAAGTTATTTCCTTTAAACTTAAATAGCCAAAAACTTACCACTTCCACACGGATAGGGAGGATAACTATTAACAGTTATTTAACCCTTAACATGAACATTAATCAAACGTAATAATTTTTTCTGGGTACATGATACCATACAGCATCCATATCAAACTTGGCGCGGGCCGCACTAGCATTAAACTTTCATATCAAGGCGGGGGCCTCAAACTAGTGTGGCCGCGTGTTTGAGACCCCCTGTGCAAGAGAGCTTATTGACGGGGATTTTTTTTCCAAAGTGTTACTTCCTCACAGGTGGTTTTATTGTAGGTTTCTATCAATAACACAGTGCAGTTGAAAGTGCTAAAATGCAACCAAAGTGGAGGTGATGAGGGACGATAAGGCACGTGTCAGTTGACTTGGGGTTGGCCCCAGACTAGTTGCCGTGGTAACAGTTTCACCACACCGATTGCAAGTTCACAACCTGATCATCAACTCTGTATTTAAAATGCCTTTTTTTTTCTCCACCCGCCCCCCCCCCCCTGCGTCTTTAGGGATCTAAGACCGCGTCTAGTTTCCGTCTTCCGGCTGTGTCTACCGCTCCTGTATTCGGCGAGGTTACCTCCCAAACCAACGGAGCGCCTGCTGCTTCTTCGACAACCTCCAAGGACACTACTTCCAGACCGTTTGGTTTTGGCTTTGGCAGAGATAAGAATGAAACTAAATCTCAGCAGGATCAAAACTTGTTTTTCCAGTGCATGACCAACAATTCCGACACCAACCCAGGCCTCGCAGCTGCACAAAGCCAGTCCAAGGACACAAATTACTTTGCCGCAGCGTCTGAAGCCCTGAGTAGGGAGTCCTCGAACCTTTTCAAGACCTCTACAGAAGGAATGAAAAAACCGGAGCAGCCCAAAATGCCTGAATCCCATCCAACGGGAAACGGTGTCATCTCGTCATCGGCTTTCCCGGGCATGGGTGCCGCGGCTGCGGGAAGGGTTTCCGCCATCGGGGGCATGACGGCGGTATCTGGACTACAGAATCTTTTAAAGAACTGTAATAACGGCACATCTGCAGCAGGTGTGGTCATGCAGTCTAGTTTTAAACCTTCAGACGGCCATCAGAACCTTTTTCTGCAGGGCTCCAAAGAGCCGGCGAATCCATTCTTGGCCTACGGGGACAAAAACCCGCACACTTTTGCCGGACTCTCCAGGGTCGAGCCTGGCTCGGACAGCAAGTCAAACCTTTTCACAATGGCGGAGCCGCCGATGGGAATTTTGTCGCCCGCTTTCACGGCGCTCTCATCCGCTGTTTCACCCAGCTCCTCAACCTCTCCAGCGCCGACCCTAACTCAGCGGCCGCAGAACGAAGGTACTCCGATAAAGGACGAAAAGTCAGTCGGAGAGATGCCCTCATCCACTTCGGGGAGCTCCGTCTTTGGAATCGCCGGCCCTGCCAGAATGGATCAGCTGCCCGTGTCGTTTGACCTGAACCCGAGTCAGAGGTTTGTCTTGGAGGAACGAGCCCAGTCCACCAAACGCGACTCCGACCTCAGCAGCAACAGCGACCTGTCAGACCTAAGTGACAACGAGGACGGGCCAGACAAAGGTCAAGCCCCGGGAGCTTTGTCACACCCGGCGAAGGATGGCGCCATGCTGCAGAAAACGAAAGTCCAAGGCAATGCAAAAAGCCGCCCGCGTAATAAGCCTTTCAAAGGTAATTATTAATTCCTAAGAAAGTCCGAAGTACTTATATCGATAAAATAGATTAAACAGTACATTTTTTTTTTCCTAGTGGGACAATCTGTCCTGAAAGACCAGAGCAAAGTCCGCCGTCTGAAGCAGTCCGGCGAGTCCTTCCTTCAGGACGGCTCGTGCATCAACGTGGCTCCTCACTTGCACAAGTGCCGCGAGTGCCGCTTGGAGCGCTACCGCAAGTACCGCAATACGGACGACGACAGCGAGGACGACGATGACCCGAACGTGGCGTGTCGTTTCTTTCACTTCCGAAGGTACGATATATCGGAATCACTTTGGACACCTCGGGAGATATTTTCCGGTCTGTGTGTAAATGACTCATAACATTTTTTTTTTTTCCGACTGTGTGACCAGGTTGGCGTTCACTCGTAAAGGTATGTTGCGTGTCGAAGGCTTTCTCAGCCCCCAGCAGAGCGACTCCATGGCGATGGGTCTCTGGCTACCTGCACCCGCTGTCCAAGAAGGTCTCGACCTTGATACATCGAAATATATCCTCGCCAATGTGGGCGACCAGTTCTGCCAGCTGGTAATGTCTGAGAAAGAGGCCATGATGATGGTGGAACCTCACCGTACGTACAAATTGTCCAATATTTATTCTTATGCTGTCAGAATTATCGGACTAAATCATTTTTTTTTTCCGACCTTTTTTTCCACAGAGAAAGTAGCTTGGAAACGTGCAGTGCGAGGCGTGAGGGAAATGTGTGACGTGTGCGAGACCACTTTGTTCAACATCCACTGGGTGTGCCGCAAGTGTGGCTTCGGAGTGTGTCTCGACTGTTATCGGCTTCGCAGGAACAGACCGGTAGAGGGTACGTCATCGTTTGGTATTCAGGGCTCGACAATAACCATGTACCGATGGCACCGGGGCAAGTTAAAACAAAATTTGGGGCAAGTAAAGTGATATTCCCGTCGGGAATGCACTTTGGCATGCCATACTGCCAAGAGTTTTTTTTCTTGTTGGGTGTTGGTAAAACACGGACTGCGTAATTCCGGTGGTAATTTGCAAACCAATCCTTGCAAATCTTGAAATGGACCAATCAGAATCGTTTATTTAGACCGCGGTCCGTAGTCCGCAGTCTGCGTTTTACCCGTTCTTGTTCGCGATCAACCAATCGGCGATCGTTTGACTATGAAAACATCCATCATGGCGTCCCTGCCAACATGGTCTAATTCTTCAACAACTTGTGAAGGAAAACGGCAAAAAGTGACGAAACAGTGCCTCCTAAACAAATAAAAATGGACCAATCAGAATTGTTTTAGACCGCGGTCCGTAGTCCACAGTCTGCGTTTTACCCGTTCTTGTTCACGATCAACCAATCAGCGATCGTTTGACTAGGAAAACATCCATCATGGCGTCCCTGCCAACATGGTCTAATTCTTCAACAACTTGTGAAGGAAAACGGCAAAAAGTGACGAAACAGTGCCTCCTAAACAAATAAAAATGGACCAATCAGAATTAGACCGCGGTCCGTAGTCCGTAGTCTGCGTTTTACCCGTTCTTGTTCGCGATCAACCAATCAGCGATCGTTTGACTAGGAAAACATTCATTTTTGTTTTTTAATGTAGAGCCCTGCTATTGTATCAATTGTACGGCGTTCATTCAAATAATACTCTGTACTAAATACTTGTACATGGCGGTGTACGTTTTCAGAGATAGACGAAGGCCCAGAAGATGAGGTGTTCTCCTGGTTGAAGTGCGCAAAGGGCCAACCTCATGAGCCGCAAAACCTCATGCCGACACAGATTATACCTGGGACAGGTAAAAAAATTATTACACTTATGATTCATGCTCTTGTGAAAAGACTGCTCAAGATTGTTTATTTTTGTTTCCCCCCCCACAGCTCTTTACAACATAGGTGACATGGTGCACTCAGCGAGAGGCAAGTGGGGCATTAAAGCCAACTGCCCCTGCACCAGTCGGCATACTAAGTCCCTAGTCCGCCATAGCGCGCCTAATGGAATTTCACAGGTACAACAGGAAGTAGGGATCTTTTTGTTAACGTGCGCTCACACTTGCTTTTTCTTACAAACCAGCAGTCGACGACAAACAGCGGCGGCGTCCTCGCCGCTGCGCCCGCCGTCGCCGTAAAGTCCGAAGGCGAAGCGTCGACTATCAAACTTGAAAGCGCGCAGACCGCGGTGTCTTCCAGCGGCGGCGGAGGGGAAAGCGTCGGGAGTACGAGTAACCCGACCAGCGGCACGCCGTCCCTCGGTAACCTCGCACAGTCCTCCACGAAGGAGTCGCCGCGCTTATCGGGAGAGGGCAACAGCTCCGCTCTGCACTGGCTGGCAGACCTGGCCACGCAGAAATCCAAGGATGACACAAAAGGTGGGACACAAAAGATAAAACCACACGAACAATAATTCGACTGACGCCGCTGTCTTCTTCCACCAATCAGAATCCGGTTCCCTCCGTGCCATAATGAACCGAGAAAGTCGGCCTCCTTTTGGCCTGGACTCCCTCAGTTGCCTGTCAAGGCCTTCTGCTTCCAGCCCCAAACTCTTCAACAGCCTTTTGCTGGGCGCCAGCGCGACACAGTCCAAACCCGAAGGTTCCAGTCTTCGTGACCTGCTCAACTCCGGACCCGGCAAGCTTCCACAAGGACCCGGAGAGAGCGGGGTTCCATTCCCATCGGTTTTTACCTCTGGAGGCGTATGTATACACTCCCAATTTGTGTGTGTGTTTTGCAATTCCCAAATGAGGGAAAATGCAGTGACACCCATCAAGAAATCATGTGAATATTCCAAAGTAGACTCGGAACGCATCTCTGGTGTGTGTGCTGGTACTTGTGTGTGTTTATACCTGCCCTGACACCTACTGGTGAAGCCCGAAAATTGCAATACAGTAATCTCTAATTAGTATTTCCTATTAACCCTTAGATGCATAAGTGGGTGAAAAATGACCCGGTCAGGTTGTTTTCTTGAAATATCTTTGTAATGGAAAAATTTTATCATTTCATATTCCAGGTATTCCTCAAAAAACATGTTTTTGATATCATACCATTCACATTTTTAACTTACCTTTTATACATTTTAAGAAATTTTAATTTTTGTGTTACTACCCCAACCTTCCATAAGTGGGTCAAAAATGACCCGGTCAGGTTGTTTTCTTGAAATATCTTTGTAATGACATTTTTTAAAATAATTTCATATTCCAGGTATTCCTCAAAAAACATGTTTTTGCTCTCATATCATTCACATTTTTAACTTACCTTTTATACATTTTAAGAAATTTTAGTTTTTGTGTTACTACCCCAACCTTCCATAAGTGGTTACTGCTAAAACATACTGTATTACTCTGCCTTCAACGTAGCTTCTTTATGGTAAATGTTTCTTTACCAGGGTGACAAGCTGAAGAGCAGCCTTCCTAACTTTCTGGACCACATCATTGCCTCAGTGGTGGAGACCAAGAAGGCGGAAGGCCGTCGTACGGGAACCTCAGACGGCAGCGAGCTTGGTGTGCTGGGAGCCCGTAAAGATGGAGTCATGGGGCTCAGTGTTTTGGAACCACATACCTCGCACTCCTGGCTGTGTGATGGGCGACTCCTTTGCCTGCAAGACCCTCGAAATAGCAACAACTGGAAGATCTTTAGAGAGTGCTGGAAGCAAGGACAAGTAAGAATGATTGCGGAACATTTACTTCCAAAAATGGCCTCCTGTTATTTGTGATTCATGTTGTTTGTTTCTTAGCCTGTGTTGGTGTCAGGGATACACAAACGACTGAAATCTGAGCTGTGGCGTCCCGAGGCATTCAGCGAGGAGTTTGGAGACCAGGATGTGGATTTGGTCAACTGCAGAAACTGTGCCATCATTTCCGATGTGAAGGTGCGGGACTTCTGGGATGGCTTCCAGATCATCTCCAGTAAGTCTCCCAATGCTTGATTCACATATTATACTTTTTTTTTGGCGTCCATTTAAAACTATTGCTATTTTTTGAACCGCAGAGCGACTGCAGGACAGTGAAGGTCAGCCTATGGTGTTGAAATTAAAGGACTGGCCTCCAGGAGAAGATTTCAGGGACATGATGCCGACACGGTGAGGAGAAACATCAGAAATACAGTAAAGTCTCGTTATATCGATATTCTCGGGAGTCGGAAAAAATACCGATATAACCGGACTATCCATATATCCGATCCTGCGCCGAACAGCATTAAAAGTGGGCGGATCTTTGATATGGCATGTAATTTTCTCCTTGAGTTCATGGATTGCGTATCTAGCATGCTTTTGTACTACAATAAATTTTGTACTACAGTAAATAAAAATAAACTTAGGCTGTAGTGATTACCGGTTACCGGGACATAATTCACCCCGGAACTATGGATAGGGAAGGTGCTGCCACCCGGAGGGGTAGGCGCGAGGGATGGGTGTTTTCCGCTGTGTGTGCTGCACTCTGGTGGTGGAAGTGTGAAAAATAAAGTTGACTGGAAGCAGCCGTTCGCCGTGTTCTTTTTTGGTATTGAAATCCTTAAGCAAAGATTGATTTAAGCTGCTTTTGTATCGATATAAGCAGACCAAATTGGCTGGCGGGAGATGAAAAGGGCATCGTAGTAACCGGATTATCATAATAACCGTGTATCGTACTAACGGAGCTAATTATATCATAAAAGACTAGAAATTTGCCGGGAAATGAAAATAGTATCGTAATAAGTAGTAATTCGTTTTAACCGATATCGATATAACCAGACTTTACTGTAGAACACAAATGTGCATATTTTCATTTATGTTTTCATTGATTTTTTTTTTTCCCCCATGTGTCCCAGGTTTGACGATTTGATGGACAACCTTCCCTTGCCCGAGTACACTAAAAGAGACGGGCGACTAAACCTAGCCGCCCGTCTGCCTAACTTTTTTGTGCGACCCGATCTAGGACCCAAGATGTACAACGCCTATGGTGAGACTCCATATAAATGTTTGTCGTCACATTTGAGCTTTTTTTTCTCACGGCCGTCCTTTTTTTTTTTTTTTTTTTTTTTTTTTTCAGGACTGATTTCGAGTGAAGACAGAAAGGTCGGCACCACCAACCTTCATCTCGACGTCTCCGATGCTGTCAACGTCATGGTTTACGTTGGCATACCCCAAGGAGAAGGGGACCAGGAAAAAGGTCAGTTGACGACTTAAACAACACGTCTCTTTTATTAATTTTTATGATTATCAGCAATGACGGATCACAGCAACTTGTATCGTCTTTATGGCAGGACTTCATTTAAGACAAATTCTTAGACTTAGACTTAGACTTAGAATCCAACCAGACATTTTAGACATTTTTTTTAAGCTTGCAATTATTATGCAGAACAGTTCCGGGAAGGCCCTTTTCTGTTCCGGCATGACTGTGCCCCAGTGCACACAGCAAGGTCTCGACCTCAAGCACCTCTGGCATGAAGTAGAACAACCAGACCTTCTCTCAGGTCCAACAGAAGTGACCTTTGACCTCACAAGTTGTCCCCAAACACTTAGATTTTATTTGACATCTTCCCCCTTCAAGAGGACAGCGGGGAAGACTTTTCTCAGCTCTTGTACATGTCATGGCAAAGCGCCCCACATGTTTATATCGGCATAAATAACAGTATTGCAAGTATTGTGACGCCAGGAACCTTGACAAATCAGTGGGTATCTGTCCGTTTCATTATGGCAACATTTCTCCTTCACAGAGGCAGATATCTCTGGATCCAAAGGTCTGTAGACTTTTCAGTTGTATCACTTTTGAGTAGCATGCCCTTCTTCCTGACTAACTCCCCACCACCCCTCTCCTCTCGACAGTTCCACTCCATCACTCTCGTTATCTATGCGAGTGGGGCTTAGCTGTGCGACTCCCCTTTGTATTTAAATCCAAGCTTTGCCAATAATTCAAGCTAATAAGAACTGAAAACTTCATTCTTGGCCTTTTGACTTCTCTTTTTTTTCCCCCTTTTAAATGTCTGAACGTAACACTTTAATAACCGTTCCTTAACATGTTCATGTGAAGTTGATGTGTTGTGCTCTGCTGTTATCACTGTGGGACTAAAGTTTTCCCTCCTCTGGTGGACTCCCACCCTCTTTTTCCTGGTCTAGTCTTTATAGCCGACTAAACAAACACACACGTTCAGTCTAGCTGTTACAATTACAAGAAGACAATTGAAATACCGGTACTTGTATAATTGGTGTAAACAAAGTAATAATACACTGACACTTAAACTTGTTAGCATACTATGTCCACGGGTTGGTTTACAAAATGTACCCTTTTTAATTGTATTCAATATATGAATGGACAAAAGGAAATTAGATTTGTCAATTAGTAGTGGATATATTCATTCATTCATTCATTTATACTGCTTAGGGTTGCGGGGGTGCTGGAGCCTATCCCAGCTGTCTCCGGGCGAGAGGCAGGGTACACCCTGGACAATTTGGACAATTTGGAGTCGCCAATTAACCTAGCATGTTTTTAGAATGTGGGAGGAAACCGGAGTACCCGGAGAAAACCCACGCATGCACGGGGAGAACATGCAAACTCCACACAGAGATGGCCCATGGTGGGGAAAGACAAAATAAGAAGCCAAAAAGTTACCACTTCCACACAAAATAGGAGGAGAACTCATTCATTCATTCATTAATTTTCTACTGCTGGGGTTGTGGGGGGTGCTGGAGCCTATCCCAGCTGTCTTCAGGCGAGACGCGGGGTACACCCCTGGACTGGTGGCCAGCCAATCACAGGGCACATATAGACAAACAACCATTCACACTCACATTCATACCTATGGACAATTTGTAGTCGCCAATTAACCTAGCATGTTTTTGGAATGTGGGAGGAAACCGGAGTACCCGGAGAAAACCCACATACACGGGAAGAACATGCAAACTCCACACCAAGATGGCCCAGGGTGGGGAAAGACAAAATAAGAAGCCAAAAAGTTACCACTTCCACACAAAATAGGAGGAGAACTCATTCATTCATTCATTAATTTTCTACTGCTGGGGTTGTGGGGGGTGCTGGAGCCTATCCCAGCTGTCTTCAGGCGAGACGCAAGGTACACCCCTGGACTGGTGGCCAGCCAATCACAGGGCACATATAGACAAACAACCATTCACACTCACATTCATACCTATGGACAATTTGGAGTCGCTAATTAACCTAGCATGTTTTTGGAATGTGGGAGGAAACCGGAGTACCCGGAGAAAACCCACGCATGCACGGGGAGAACATGCAAACTCCACACAGAGATGGCCGAGGGTGGGGAAAGACAAAATAAGAAGCCAAAAAATTACCACTTCCACACAAAATAGAAGAACTCATTCATTCATTTTCTACCGCTTATCCTCACGAGGGTCGCAGGGGTTGCTGGAGCCTATTCCAGCTGTCTTCGGGCGAGAGGCGGGGTACACCCTGGACTGGTGGCCAGCCAATCACAGGGCACTTATAGACAAACAACCATTCACACTCACCTTCATACCTATGGACAATTTGGAGTCGCTAATTAACCTAGCATGTTTTTGGAATGTGGGAGGAAACCGGAGTACCCGGAGAAAACCCACAGTAGTGGTGGATATACTTATTGTGGCAGTACTAGTTTCACTTTATAGTATTGTCCCTTGAGAAGGTAGTCTTTAAAAACGTGTTCTCACTTCAGTTTTCATTTGATCCTCCAGAGGTCATGACCACTATCGAGGAGGGTGACGTGGATGAAATGACAAAGAGGAGGGTCTACGAAGGAAAAGAGAAACCCGGAGCTCTCTGGCACATCTATGCGGCCAAGGACGCCGAGAAGATCCGAGAACTGCTCCGCAAGGTGAGCACCCGGTGGATTTTTCCGGTCACAAGATGAAGAAGTTCGTGCGGCTGAGACATGTTCTCTGCCAAAGGTGGGAGAGGAACAGGGTCAGGAGAATCCTCTGGACCATGACCCAATCCACGACCAGAGCTGGTACTTGGACCAAGTCCTCCGCCGCAGACTCTTTGAAGAATACGGCGTCCAAGGCTGGGCCATTGTGCAGTTCTTAGGCGATGCGGTTTTTATACCCGCCGGAGCGCCGCACCAGGTCTTGTACACGTGTTCCTGCACGTCACGCCGTAGAACGTGTCTTCACTTAGCGTTTCTTGGTTCTTCTCTCAGGTACACAACCTGTACAGTTGCATCAAGGTGGCTGAGGACTTTGTGTCTCCGGAGCATGTCAGACACTGTTTCAGACTGACCCAGGAGTTCAGACATCTGTCCACCACTCACACCAACCATGAAGACAAGCTACAGGTTAGAACATTAGCCACGTTTGCATGTTAAATCTGCTTCTACGGGTCTTTTTAATCAGTAACCTCGATGCAGTTTTTAAGTTACCCACGTCCAATACCTGATCATGTCATTTTCTTTAGCATCTTCCTTTGTCACACACGTTGTCAGCCTCCCGCGTTTTGTTGTTGCTGTTGCTGTTTTGTCTCAAGGCAAATTATCCATTTATATTGAGCTATCCTCTTCATTAGATTAGATTAGATTCAACTTTATTGTTATTGCTCATGTCACTGGTACAGGGCAACAAAATGCAGTTAGCGTCCAACCAGAAGTGCAATTTTATAAGTACCTTAGTAGTAAGTAAATGTAGGAAAAAATGGACAGATATATGTAAAAAAAACTATGACTATAATACAGAGGGTGGGGAAAGACAAAATAAGAAGCCAAAAAGTTACCACTTCCACACAAAATAGGAGAACTCATTCATTCATTCATTCTTATCCTCTTATCCTCACGTCGCGGGTGGTGCTGGAGCCTATCCCAGCTGTCTTCGGGCGAGAGGCGGGGTACACCTTGGACTGGTGGCCAGCCAATCACAGGGCACATATAGACAAACAACCATTCACACTCACATTCATACCTATGGACAATTTGGAGTCACTAATTAACCTAGCATGTTTTTTTTTTTGGAATGTGGGAGGAAACCGGAGTACCCGGAGAAAACCCACGCATGCACGGGGAGAACATGCAAACTCCATACAGAGATGGCCGGGGCGGGGCGCGGGGGGACAAAATAAGAAGCCAAAAAGTTACCACTTCCACACAAAATAGGAGGAGAACTCATTCATTCATTCATTTTCTACCGCTTATGCTCACGAGGTTTGCAGGCGGTGCAGGAGCCTATCCCAGCCGTCTGTGGGCGAGAGGCGGGGTACACCCTGGACTGGTGGCCAGCCAATCACAGGGCACATATAGACAAACAACCATTCACACTCACATTCATACCTATGGACAATTTGGAGTGCGTAAGACTTCTGAACGTGATATTAGCTTCCACTTCCCGAAGCTGCAACCCTGATATTTAATAGCGTCCGCTTTTGCTGTAGCGTAGTCTCCGGAATATAAAGCGTTTGCGTTTATTGCTGCTTTTTTAGCTACTGAATATAAGTGAAATCAAAATATTTGTGTACGTTAACTGATAGATTTTTCTTTTTCTTCACTTGTTGCAGGTGAAAAACATCATCTACCACGCAGTGAAGGACGCCGTCGGCACGCTGAAGGCTCACGAACCGAAACTAGCCCGCCCCTAGTCACTTAATCCCGTCCACACGATTACATTGCAAACCTTCCCATGCACAATCACACTCAAAAAGATGCAAAAGGGCAGAAATTAAAAGTGTGGGTTAAAAAAAAAAGCATGGCAAATTTAAGGGCGAGGGATTCAATCCGAGTTTGGACTTGTGGGGGGGCGCCACAATGAAGGAAAGTCCCGTCATCGCTGTCACACAAAACGCTCAAACTTGTCAAGTTTTCCATTTTTGTTTTAAAAAAAAAATAGTTTTTTTTGCTTTGATTAACTCTGTATTTAAGGTCAATGTGTTTGTTATGTCGTTTCCCCATTGTATACGTATGTATGTGAGAGTTAACGAGTAACGGAGGTATAAGCTGTGGCGCGTGCCTTCGCAGCAGATGTTCAGCTACCGTGTACGAAACCGATAATGTGCGTTTCAGGCTCATGTTTCTATTTTAATGACGTCGACGTATTTCTTCAATAGACGCAAAGGTTAACATGTTTTTTGTAGAGTTCTTTTTTTTTTTTTTTGTCGTTGTTGCAGTTTTCAAACAAGAGTGCTCCTACCCTAAATATGGCTGAAATGTGTTTGTGAAGCAGCCAAGCGAAGGGAAGCAGACCAAAGTTTTGTATCTTTTTAGTTTCCACTTTCAGAAAAATGAGTCTTTTTTTTTCTTTTATTATTACACCTGTGCATCAATACACGGGTGGATTTCATAGAAGTGGCTTTTTTTGGGTTACTTTATTTCATAGGCTGAATAACTGCAGATTTGCAACAACATTGTTCTAAAAAAAAAAAAATCACATTTGCAGCTGAACAGAACTACTGGCCATTAACATTGTATCAATATATATATTGATCTTAGCAGTCTGTTTGATTTTTCACAATAAAGCTGAGGAAAATGGCTGTGTGTGTTTAGTCCTCTATTCCCTGAAAATAGATACTTTTCTCCACAGTTATAGTTAGCTCATTTACTTCCACTAAAAATACATTTTGTGAGCACGATATTTGGCCTTCTGATTATATTCGAGATACTTTCCAATCAAATTTGATAGCATACACGCCCAGAACACAAAGGCTTCATAGATTAAATACATCTAACAGTTAATTGATTTTCCTCACTAATTTAAGACATACCGGACTCAATCATGTGTGGCCTAGTTTCCAATGACTATCCTGAAAATAGGATCTGTAATTAGGGCATGGAATAGAACATTTGCTAACAGATATCTCACAAAATGAATGAGGTAACTTTGGTTAATACATCACAAATTAATTAAAATGTGGGATCAGAATAAGTGATCAGTGTAAACATAACATTTTATGACAGTTTTACTGCCTTTAGACCTTTAGATTTTGTTTTTTTTGGTAAAAATATTGAGTGTACTGAATGAAAACGAGTCAAGCTCAACTAGAAAATACAATAAAGTGTCGCTTTATGTCACGTGGATGGGAGGAAAGTCGTAAAACGAGTGTTGCTGGCCCTTTAAGAAGCAGACTTTGCATTATTAAATGGTACTCCTTAAGCATGTCATTTTTATGACAGATGTACTGCTTTTACGCATTTAGATTGTATTTTTAGGTCAAATATTTACTACACTGAATGAATACAAGGCAAACGTAACAAGAAAATGCGTTAAAGTTTAACTTTTTGTCACGAATGGGAGGAGCACCATAGAATGAGTGTTACTGGCCCTTTAAGACGCTGACTTTGCATTCATTAAATGGGACTCCTCCTTAAGCAAGTCATTTTATGACAGATGTCCTGCTTTTACACATTTAGATTGTATTTTTAGGTCAAATATTTACTACACTGAATGAATACAAGGCAAACGTAACAAGAAAATGCATTAAAGTTTAACTTTTTGTCATGAATGGGAGGAGCACCATAGAATGAGCGTTACTGCCCCTTTAAGAAGCAGACTTTGCATTCATTAAATGGGACTCCACAAGCACGTTATTTTATGACAGATGTACTGCTTTTACACATTTAGATTATATTTTTAGGTAAAATATTTACTACACTGAATGGATACAAGGCAAACGTAACAAGAAAATGCGTTAAAGTTTAACTTTTTGTCACGAATGGGAGGAGCACCATAGAATGAGTGTTACTGGCCCTTTAAGACGCTGACTTTGCATTCATTAAATGGGACTCCTTAAGCATGTCATTTTATGACAGATGTACTGCTTTTACACATTTGGATTGTATTTTTAGGTCAAATATTTACTACACTGAATGAATACAAGGCAAACGTAACAAGAAAATGCGTTAAAGTTTAACTTTTTGTCACGAATGGGAGGAGCACCATAGAATGAGTGTTACTGGCCCTTTAAGAAGCAGACTTAGCATTCATTAAATTGGACTCCTTAAGCATGTCATTTTATGACAGATGTACTGCTTTTACACATTTAGATTATATTTTTAGGTCAAATATTTACTACACTGAATGATTACAAGGCAAACGTAACAAGAAAATGCGTTAAAGTTTAACTTTTTGTCACGAATGGGAGGAGCACCATAGAATGAGTGTTACTGGCCCTTTAAGAAGCAGACTTTGCATTCATTAAATGGGACTCCTTAAGCATGTCATTTTATGACAGATGTACTGCTTTTACACATTTAGATTGTATTTTTAGGTCAAATATTTACTACACTGAATGAATACAAGGCAAACGTAACAAGAAAATGCATTAAAGTTTAAATTTTTGTCATGAATGGGAGGAGCACCACAGAATGAGTGTTCCTGGCCCTTTAAGAAGCAGACTTTGCATTCATTAAATGGGACACCACAAGCACGTCATTTTATGACAGATGTACTGCTTTTACACATTTAGATTGTATTTTTAGGTCAAATATTTACTACACTGAATGAATACAAGGCAAACGTAACAAGAAAATGCATTAAAGTTTAACTTTTTGTCACGAATGGGAGGAGCACCATAGAATGAGCGTTACTGGCCCTTTAAGACGCAGACATCCAGCAGCTCCAACCCAGAGATTGCAGCACATCCTCGGTTGCTACCACACAGCACCGCACCTGACCGCCGACTCCACTTCACCACCACAAGCCGCGTTCAAGAGCGGCTATGTGGGGTACACTAGCCCACTAGCTCGCCACCGCGGACAAAGGCAAGCCTGACATCCAGCAAAGATGGTGTCGTGGATCATTTCGAGGATAGTTGTGTGAGTAGCCGGGCTATTTTTTTGTTGTTGTGGGTGCTCGAACGTTAGCCAGCTGAGCGTCATTCATCAGCTGTCATCCTGATGTTCCATGTCGCTCTCTGTCAGGAGTCTACCTTGACACATTTAATCCCTCACATCCAATGTAGAAAAACAACACAAAAAAGCTGCCATTCATTAGTAAAATAAACGAATAACTCGCTTATTTTCACCCGCTAATTAACACGACGCGTTTCAAGCTAGTAGCCTTTTAGCTAACAGCTAGCCAGTAACACCTGGCAGGAGTTATAAACCGGCCAAACACTTTTTTTGGCTATTTATACAAAACTCTCAACAGTTAACTCTTATACTAACTTAATTTTTTGTCATATGAAGTATATTTTATCAGCTTATGGAAACATTAATTTGTCGAGTGTGATGACAAGGCTGAATGCATTGTCGATATGACTGCAGCAGCAGCAGTAATTCGCTCATTAAAAGGAGCATATTTGAAACACAAAATTGTGATAAATTGAAGCATGGAATGACTTTTTAAGTCTAATTCGTCAGGGCAGGACTGGATGAAAGTCAGCAACTGTCACCATTTTTGGCCTGTTTCTACAGAAAGCACTCCACTGCTGCATTGCTCATATTCTTGCATTTAGTACATCCACAGTGCTGCAGTATTATGCCTGTTATTATGCTTCTGTGATTACATAATAGAAAGATAACATTTAGAAGGTGAAGAATAAGGTAAAACAAGGATGCATTGTCATGGTGGCTCCATCCATCCATCCATCCATCCATCCATCCATCCATCCATACATACAGTAAAGTCTCGTTATATCGATATTCTCGGGAGTCGGAAAAAATACCGATATAACCGGACTATCCATATATCCGATCCTGCGCCGAACTGCATTAAAAGTGGGCGGATCTTTGATATGGCATGTAATTTTCTCCTTGAGTTCATGGATTGCGTATCTAGCATGCTTTTTCACTACAATAAATTTTGTACTACAGTAAATAAAAATAAACTTACACTGTAGTGGTTACCGGGACATAATTCACCCCGGAACTATCAATAGGGAAGGTGTTGCCACCCGGAGGGGTAGGCGCGAGGGACGGGTGTTTTCCGCTGTGTGTGCTGCACTCTGGTGGTGGAAGTGTGAAAAATAAAGTTGACTGGAAGCAGCCGTTCGCCGTGTTGTTTTTTGGTATTGAAATCCTTAAGCAAAGATTGATTTAAGCTGCTTTTGTATCGATATAAGCAGACCAAATTGGCTGGCGGGAGATGAAAAGGGCATCGTAGTAACCGGATTATCATAATAACCGGGTATCGTACTAACGGAGCTAATTATATCATAAAAGACTAGAAATTTGCCGGGAAATGAAAATAGTATCGTAATAAGTAGTAATTCGTTTTAACCGATATCGATATAACGAGACTTTACTGTACATACATACAGACTACTTCAGTAGCATAGTGGGCTGCACAGAGCTAAGTGATGCAGTACACATGACTGGAGTTCATGCATATTGGGATGGAAGACCTACTTTGATGCGCCCTGAATAGCACCAGCTGGGTAGTAGAAATACTGGGTGTTTACACAATGGAGACACGATGGAAGTGACATTGGAAGACTTTCTTGAAGGGCTTTTTGGTCCATTCATGTCAGGTCACCATCGCAGAAGCAGTCCATCTTTAAAGGTGCTTCATTCGTCATATGTCTGCTTTTGTTTCTGCACACCACAAAAAGTGCTGCATGTCACCCCCCCCCCCCCAATGGCTGACTCTTGTCAGCTTTATCTCACATCCTGTCTCCATGTATCAGCTCTGTGTGTTTTTGCAAGCTAGCTGCCTCATAGCATCAGTGCAATGATGCTGCTAATAGTACAGATAAGCTACGTTTCACCTGCTGTTAGGCAGGAAGTCATTTGTTTACGTTTCAGAGTCGACACCCAGATACTGTATTTCTTTAATCGACTGAACCTAACTCCTTGCTTTTATTTATTTTTTTTATTTTATTTTTTTTGCAGCCTCGCCTTCGGGACGCTCTACCCGGCGTACGCGTCATACAAGGCTGTCAAAACGAAGAATGTGAAGGAATATGTGAGTATCACCTCTGGTTACAAATCCAAGTGTGTCATTCTGACCCCCCCTCCCCTTCCTTTTGCTGTTGTACTTTTTTTTTTTTTGGGGGGGGGGGTGTTTTGCCCCAGGGTGGTGTCAGCTCCACCGTCGACGTCACATCGGCTTGTGTTTGTTTTGTCTTTTAGCAGGATTCTGAGCAAAAATGATTTTGTGTCCTAGTGGGTGTGGGCCTTGAGACCGGTATTAAATTACATAAGCCCCTGTTACCACAAAGTGAATCAGTATCTGGTGTGACCATTCCAAGCATGCTCGTCATCTGCAAAATGTCTGTTGTCCATAACACTCCCCCCCCCCACTGCCACTTCATTCAAAACACAGGTCCCTTTTACTGTATTGATGGCATTTTGAATGCACAGAAATACTGTGAGACCCTGAAGTCCCAGCTGTCTTCGGGCGAACGACGGGGTCCACCCTGGACTGGTGGCCAGCCAATCACAGGGCACATATAGACATTCATACCTATGGACAATTTGGAGTCATCAATTAACCTAGCATGTTTTTGGAATGTGGGAGGAAACCGGAGTACCCGGAGAAAACCCACGCATGCACGGGGAGAACATGCAAACTCCATACAGAGATGGCCGAGGGCGGGGAAAGACAAAATAAGAAGCCAAAAAGTTACCACTTCCACACAAAATAGGAGGAGAACTCATTCATTCATTAATTTTCTACCGCTTATCCTCATGAGGTTCGCAGGGGTGCTGGAGACTATCCCAGCTGTCTTGGAGCGAGAGGCGGGGTACACCCTAGACTGGTGGCCAGCCAATCACAGGGCATATATAGACAAACAACCATTCACACTCACATTCATACCTACTACCCATGACAACCTACCCATATGTGGGAGGAAACCGCAGTACCCGGAGAAAACCCACGCATGCACGAGGAGAACATGCAAACTCCACACAGAAATGGCCGAGGGTGGGGAAAGACAAAATAAGAAGCCAAAAAGTTACCACTTCCACACAAAATAGGAGGAGAACTCATTCATTCTTTCATTCATTTTCTACCGTTTATCCTCACATGGGTCGCGGGGGTGCTGGAGCCTATCCCAGCTGTCTTCGGACGAGAGGCGGGATATACACCCTGGACTGGTGGCCAGCCAATCACAGGGCACATATAGACAAACAACCATTCACACTCACATTCATACCTATGGACAATTTGGAGTCGCCAATTAACCTAGCATGTTTTTGGAATGTGGGAGGAGACCCCACGCATGCACAGGGAGAACATGCAAACTCCACACAGAGGTGGGATTGAACTCGGGTCTCCTAGCTGTGAGGTCTTCGCGCTATCCACTCCTCCACCATGCAGCCTGAGTAAATACAAACATTAAAAAAAACAGGTTATGAAGAGAATGTAAAGATCCACAAGCAATGATAAAGAGTCCAATGTTGGATGGCCAGCTAAGACCAGTTCAAAATGAAAGACTGCCCAGTGCATGTGGATGTGAATCCGAAACAAACGGGGTCCTCCCTGCTTACCTCATCACCACAAAGGATGAGAACAAGGAGGTCCATGCGGAGGGAGGAGGAGGGGGGGAAATGCAGGAGCAGCAGCACTCTGGCCTGCCGCCTGGATTTGCACGAGAAAACAATCTCCTCCTTCTCGACAGGTTACCATAGCAACCCCCTTCAGTCTCTACTCCAGCAGACGGCAACAGAAGGAGGAGAGTGTGCATGACACCATTTTTAGATCTGATGTTTTTTTATTTCCGGTTGATCTGGTTTCTAACAAATAACTGGCTTCGACATCAATGTCATTTCATTTCATTTTGATTTGGTTTGAGCATCCTGATTATTTCTGATGATGCTTTATCTCTGCTATTAGGCAATGTTTTGGTCTTAATTGCAGCAATGATGCCCTACATTCCCTTCTGTGTCTCTGGGAGGTGAAACCATGCATACTGATGTGCTCTGGCACCACTGGACTATGTTGCGTTTAGCGTGTAAACATCTTGTTAAACTCCACGTGTCTCGCCGCGTGTTTCGCCGGGTCCTGCGAGCGTTCACATGCTGTCGTTATATAGTCATGGTAATGGTTTAATTTCATTTGAACATGCATCAGATTACAATCGAATGCATCACATAATCAGTTCACAGTTCCACATGTCCAAAAGGAGTAGGAAGAAGCAAAGCTTATTAAATCCTACCCCTCCATCTGGTACTTTTACAATCAGTAACTGTTACATTTGTTCACTTCCTGCTTTCCTAATATAGTAAATTTTTTTTTTTTTTATTTAATTTTTTAATTTTATAAAAATTTTTTAAATGTATTTTTTTGTCACATACCGAAGTACAAGGTCATATGACCATCCAATGACATAATGGGTACCATAGTAAGTGTCAATATAGTGATATATATAGCACATCATGACTGGTTCAAGAGTCTTCATCCTTGTATTTAGCATTTAAATTTTTTAATTTAAAATTTTGTTTTTTAATGTAATTTTATTTATTTATTTTTTGTCACATACCGAAGTAATAATTTTAATTTTTTGTCACATACTGAAATACCATAGAAGACTCTTCATCCTTGAATTTTAATTTTAATTTTAATTTTAATTTTAATTTTAATTTTAATTTTAATTTTAATTTTAATTTTAATTTTAATTTTAATTTTAATTTTAATTTTAATTTTAATTTTAATTTTAATTTTAATTTTAATTTTTTTTGTCACGTACCAAAATACCATACAAGACTCTTCATCCTTGTATTTAGCAAACATCAACTGCTTGTATTGTTTCTTGAATTGGCTCATCGTTGTGCATTGTTTGACTTCCTTACTCAATCCATCCCATAGTTTGATTCCACATACCGAAATGCTATCGCTTGTTAACGTAGTACTAGCATATAAGTGTTTCAAATGTACTTCTTCCCTGAGATCATATTTCTCCTCTCTTGTAGAGAAGTATTGGGTGACATTTTTAGCTAATTGGTTATTATTATTATATATTTAATATACGTGTGTTTTCCATGTGTTCAGGTGAAGTGGATGATGTACTGGATAGTGTTTGCCTTGTTCTCTACGGCGGAGACGGCCACTGACCTCTTCTTGTCATGGTGAGTTACGAGATGCTCATGATGGGCCCCATCAGCACTCTCACTTTAAATAAGTAAACACTTACATAATATCATATGATGCGTTCATGTTTGTTTCCATTGCCATGTACAGCTATTTGGGCTGTTATAGCATTTGTCATCCATTCTTGCTTGAATTGATGTTTTTCCATTTCACAGGTTTCCTTTTTATTTTGAGCTGAAGATCGCCTTTGTGATCTGGCTCCTGTCGCCGTACACCAAGGGCTCAAGTGTTCTCTACCGCAAATTTGTCCACCCAACGTTGTCCAACAAGGAGAAGGTAGGACCCTTGTGATGTTTTTTTTGTCCCCCTGCCTGGCTTTATTTACCTTTTTTTTTCGTCCTGCAGGAGATAGATGATTACATTGCCCAGGCCAAAGACAGGAGTTATGAGACCATGATGCGTTTTGGAAAGAGGGGTCTGAACTTGGCTGCTAACGCTGCCGTCACCGCAGCCACTAAGGTGAGGTCTGCTAGGAGTCGCATCGAGCTCCATGCGTACAATCTAAGATAAGATAAGATAAGATATGCCTTTATTCGTCCCTCAGTGGGGAAATTTGCATTGCACAGCAGCAAGAGTACAGAATCAGTTAAGCAGTACAAAATACACAATATAGAAAAATAAACAACCCGAGTATTAACAAATCAATAGTTTTACCCAGTTATATACAACTACAATATGTAGATAATATGAAATATATGACCAGTCCATATATACACTATGAGATCTTGCTAGTGAGTTAATATGAGGCATTATAGAAATACTTCACTTAGAACTTAATATATTGCATTTAGAGCAGGGGTCTCAAACTCAATTTACTTGGGGGGGCCACTGGAGCTAGGGTCTGGGTGAGACTGGGCCGCATCAGGTTAAAAAAAAAAAAAAAAAAAAAAATTAAAAATTTATTATTATTATTTAAAATTTATTAAAAACAAAAATGTTTTAAAAAAACTTCACTTTGGTTCCAATTTTCTACAATAAAAATTCTGATAAAACATTCCAATGTTCTCAAATATCTTATTTTATTTTTCTTCACAAAATAAGATGAAAAATAAATAAACAAATCAAGAATAAAGAAAATCATTCAATCAGTAATTAATAAATAAATAAATATAATAATAATAAAACGGCAAATAATAAAAACTTAAGAAACCACATATAGTTGGTGGGTAGACAAATTATTTTTTTTCAGATTAAAATGAACAAAGCATTATTAGAGCCCTGTAGACAACACGACTATAGTCACATTTATACTCTTTTTATTTACAACATATTGCGCAACTGCAGGGTCTTGAGACACATGCTAACTCGCAAACTAGAGAGCTAGGGACCTAAACGGTAGCCTTCAAGTTATTTCCTTTAAACTTAAATAGCCAAAACTTACCACTTCCACACGGATAGGGAGGATAACTATTAACAGTTATTTAACCTTTAACATGAACATTAATCAAAGGTAATATTTGCGCGGGCCGCACAAACATTAAACTTTCATATCAAGGCGGGGGCCTCAAACTAGTGTCCCGTGGGCCACATTTGTCTCATATCGGTAAATTCTACACACGAGGATCACCTGTCTAACGTGCACGCTTTGCTACGCAGGGGCAGGGCGTCCTGTCAGACAAGCTGCGCAGTTTCAGCATGCAGGACCTGACGCTCATCAACGCGGAGGATGAGCTGGCTCTGCACTCCTCAGACGGCCGAATGAGACGGGAATCGGTGGATGACATGAGCTCGGGGGCCAGCACGCTCCCTCGGGCCAGGAGCACCGCCGCACGGCAGAGTAAGTAAATAAACAGCTTAACAGTACTCAAATACTTTATTTAAACACAGTACAAAACAGCTCATTTGTATAATTTTTTTTCGCTATCTGAATCCAACAGCTCGCTCTTTGGCAGCCACGTCACTTCCAGACGAGACGCTGTCCCAACACAGCTCGGACCAATCAGACACAAGGACCGAACACTCCGATGAGGACGTGGGGGAAAGGGCTCCCAAACGCAGCACCTCCATCAAGACAACCAAGAAACCCGCTGCAAAGACGGAGGTATGGACACACTGTAATGCACAGTTAGCTTAGCATTCTCCGACAATTGTCAAAAGACGTTAGCAACACTTTTATGGCTTTGAATGCCACAAGGTTGAATTTGGAACCATACAAGCTATTTAATTTTTAATGTGAAAAGCATCCATTAATTTTCTACACAGATTAATCTTGTCTACTTAACCTAACATGCATACTTTTGAAACGTAGTAAGCCATGCACGCATGGTGAGAACAGGGATTTGAACCATTTATCTCCTGACTGTGAGCACTGTTAAAAACCTATTTAAGTAAAAAAAATATATATATATATACATAACATAAACATAAATGAAAATATGCACATTTGTATTCTACAGTAAAGTCTGGTTATATCGATATCGGTTAAAACGAATTACTACTTATTACGATACTATTTTCATTTCCCGGCAAATTTCTAGTCTTTTATGATATAATTAGTTCCGTTAGTACGATACACGGTTATTATGATAATCCGGTTACTACGATACTAGGATCTCCCGCCAGCCAATTTGGTCTGCTTATATCGATACAAAAGCAGCTTAAATCAATCTTTGCTTAAGGATTTCAATACCAAAAAAGAACACGGCGAACGGCTGCTTCCAGTCAACTTTTTTCACACTTCCACCACCAGAGTGCAGCACACACAGCGGAAAACACCCGTCCCTCGCGCCAGCAATCACTACAGCGTAAGTTTATTTTTATTTACTGTAGTACAAAATTTATTGTAGTACAAAAGCATGCTAGATACGCAATTTATGAACTCAAGGAGAAAATGACATGCCATATCAAAGATCCGCCCACTTTTAATGCTGTTCGGCGCAGGATCGGATATATGGATAGTCCGGTTATATCGGTATTTTTTCCGACTCCCGAGAATATCGATATAACGAGACTTTACTGTATATATAATAACCTTCTTTATCACATACTACAGTATTAATTGTCCCTGTACCTTAGAAACCGCCCATGAATGATACGGGAAAAGGCCGAAATGATACTGTGTCAAAGCCCAGGGCAGTGATACTGATAAAATATAGAGTTTAACCATGTCCAGTATCAGCCCCCGTAGCTGTCCACTCAGAGCGCGCTGCTCTGGTATCGTGCCCGTGAAACAACCAATCAGAGAACAGCGCACGAGTGCTTAGTGCCTAGTGCTTCTCCAGTCACCAAAAAACCCAAACTTGATTAACGGAACTTTAATTGTCAGACATTGATAAGATAAGACTGTTGATAAAATATTATTGTTGAAATATTTTGTTTAGATATAATACATGTAATAAACTGAACATTTTCTGGAAACAAAATGGTCTTTTGATGAAATAGTACGTGATAATAAGCTCATGATTAAATAATATGTGATAATAAGATCATCACATCATTTGTCTGGTATCAGACCTTCGGTCTCGGGCTGATACTGGCACGCGGGGGCATGATACCTGGCCTGATACCAGACAAACCATGTGATAACCTATAATTCCAAAACGGTTACTGAGTGAGTAATTGTTTGCAGCACGCCACTTTTTAAGGTCTCGAGTTCATAGTACATTACACAGTACTCTCAACTGCGTAGTACTGCTTTTATTATGGCGCAATATAATCCTGTAAACATACCGTCTATTAATACGCATGTGTACTTTCTCTTATTACCACTTTTTACCTCAATTTATGTGTTTGTTTGTTAGTTATCAAAGGGTTTGGATTAAATGATATTTTTGAAACTGATTTATTTTGAAAAAACACGAAACATCTGAGCCGTGATATGGCGAGGGATGACTGTACCGCCTTTTTTTTTTATGTGTGTCGTTATTATCGAATGGATGACAATGCAAGTATTTGGCGAAGGAAGCGGTGTACGTTATGGTAGAGATTCTATTGACATGATGACAAAAGTAGTTAACTTTCGGAATAAGTCCTCCATGTTAAAAGCTGCACAGATGATAAAATGGTTGTTTTAGGGTGTAAACCTTGCTATGCACGGACTCTAAACGCATCCAGGAAAATAAAAAGCAGCGGGAACATGGTTACGCAGGTGTTGTTGTGACTTACCGGTATCCGCTTTTCCACTCGCACTTCACACTCTTGTATTGATGCCGTTCTTCACTTCTTCTTCTTTACTTTTCATATTTCCTGTCCCGCTTCCTCTTTGGGAAGACTCAAACCAAGACGGTGAAGAAGCCACCAAAGAAAAAGACCACATCCAGTGCAGAGACGCCTCCGTGAGGGCCTCTCTTGTCCACACCCACGGACCTAGCCTCTCTATCCGCACCACAGCCCGACATCACCCACTCTTATGTCTGATTTCTACACGAACACACAAACGCACCATTAATGCACCTTTTAGCTGTTAGTTTTCTCACTCCTTTTATCCTCTTTTTCTCTCTCTCTCTCTGTGCGGTCAGCTTTCCCGGTTTTTCCTGGTGACTTAGTATACCCGTGAGAAAGTATATACAACCTACCAGTGATGGGACTTTTTTTTGTTTTTTTTTGTTTTTAAACATAAACAACGCGCCTAGTGTCCGGTTCAATCTGGCTCGGCAAAGTTCAGATTCCAACTTCGGCAGCATCCTTATTCTGTGATTTTCCATTCTCTGTGGTTGCAGCCGCTTTTTGAAACCTTTTCTCGCCATCTTTTCCATTTTCTTAAGGTTGTGTTGTCATTTTTGTGTAATTATTCCACGTATTGTATGATTTGCTTTTAACATTTCCTCCGTTGTGGCTCATTTTTTTGTTTTTTTTCCTCTATTCTTGTTTCACAACTGGAGGGGGGGTCTGGTCTGGTCTGGTCCACAGGGTTCCAATGATGTCCCATCATCCTTTTTTTTGGCTTTAGTTTTCCCTGTGAGTGAACCTGCACCAAGGTTTTGTTTTTTTTAAAGCATGATGCTGGAAGTGTGCAGCTACTTTAAACCAACAGAGGGAGACAAAGTCCACCTCAACTGCTGGCAAACATAAATAAAGACAATGTAAATAGTAGCTACTGTAAATACAGTGCGAGCTTGCTTGCCTTATCTATTCTCTGGGTGTTTATTTTAATTATCCAGGGTTTTCAGTTCTGTGTCTGATGTTATGAATTTAGTTTTTAATTATGTATTTTTATTATTTTTTTCTTAAGATTTAATTCTTTAACAAAGACACTAATGCACACACTGCTCCCCGTTTTCACCCTAAAAGGTCTTTTTAGGCCTACTGCTGGAACACTTGGCGATAATTATAAAAAATATTTATATATTTTTGGTCAACACTGCATTTTTATGCAGCGTATAGGCCACCCATTCTTATTTTTAATTTTAAAGTAGTATTGTACACTGAGTTTCTCATTTGTACATCTGTGCCAATTCACAAAACGTCCATGTGAAACACATTAAAGTGTGCCGGAACGATGATATCTTACTTGCTCATGTATCGGTAATAAAACCGCTAATAAAGGAGAGTAAATTCACTTGTCATTTTTGTATTTATTACATTTGTAAAGTTAAAACCCATTATAATAATGTTTCATTGCATTTATGTCATTATTATTATTATTATTATTATTTTCTTAGGCACGGCGGACTAGTGGTTAGCGCGTAGACGTCACAGCTATGAGACCAGGGTTCAATTCCACCCTCGGCCATCTCTGTGTGGGGTTTGCATGTTCTCCCCGTGCATGCGTGGGTTTTCTCCGGGTACTCCGGTTTCCTCCCACATTCCAAAAACATGCTAGGTTAATTAGCGACTCCAAATTGTCCATAGGTATGAATGTGAGTGTGAATGGTTGTTTGTCTATATGTGCCCTGTGATTGGCTGGCTGGCCACCAGTCCAGGGTGTACCCCGCCTCTTGCCTGAAGACAGCTGGGATAGGCTCCTGCAACCCTTGTGAGGATAAACGGTAGAAAATGAATGAAAGAATGAATGAGTTCTCCTCCTATTTTGTGTGGAAGTGGTAACTTTTTGGCTTCTTATTTTGTTTTTCCCCACCCTCGGCCATCTAGGCTCCAGCACCCCCTGCGACCCTCATGAGGATAAACGGTAGAAAATGAATGAATGAGTTCTCCTCCTATTTTGTGTGGAAGTGGTAACTTTTTGGCTTCTTATTTTGTCTTTCCCCACCGTCGGCCATCTCTGTGCGAAGTTTGCATGTTTTCCCCGTGCATGCGTGGGTTTTCTCTGGGTACTCCGGTTTCCTCCCACATTCCAAAAACATGCTAGGTTAATTAGCGACTCCAAATTGTCCATAGGTATGAATGTGAGTGTGAATGGTTGTTTGTCTATATGTGCCCTGTGATTGGCTGGCTGGCCACCAGTCCAGGGTGTACCCCGCCTCTTGCCTGAAGACAGCTGGGATAGGCTCCAGCACCCCCTGCGACCCTCGTGAGGATAAACGGTAGAAAATGAATGAATGAGTTC
This sequence comes from Doryrhamphus excisus, assembly GCF_037039965.1. Classification (NCBI taxonomy): domain Eukaryota; kingdom Metazoa; phylum Chordata; class Actinopteri; order Syngnathiformes; family Syngnathidae; genus Doryrhamphus; species Doryrhamphus excisus. Next base: position 3,401,474 of record NC_136378.1, read on the forward strand.
TCCTCCTATTTTGTGTGGAAGTGGTAACTTTTTGGCTTCTTATTTTGTCTTTCCCCACTTTCGGCCATCTCTGTGTGGAGTTGTTGCATGTTCTCCCCGTGCATGCGTGGGTTTTCTCCGGGTACTCCGGTTTCCTCCCACATATGGGTAGTAGGTATGAATGTGAGTGTGAATGGTTGTTTGTTTATATGTGCCCTATGATTGGCTGGCGACCAGTCCAGGGTGTACCCTGCCTCTCGCCTGAAGACAGCTGGGATAGACTCCAGCACGACCCTCGTGAGGAAAAAGCGGTAGAAAATGAATGAATCATTTTCTTATACATTATTATTATCATTATTATACATATTATTATATATGAAAATTTCCCCACTTAGGGACGAATAAAGGCTTATGTTATCTTATTTAGTTTGATTTGTAGAACAAGGGTGCATGACCAAGTTCTTACATAAAAACCGGAATGTTTGCTATTCCAACATGGAGGAACTATGTACATATAGTAATAGTAGTACCATCATTATACAGGAAGTAACCAGCACCTTTGCAATATGTAATACGTGTTTTGAACACATGGTGGAGCCATCCACTTAGGAAAGACTAGAGCATACCAAGCACATCCAACCTCCTGGACTTGAGCAGAAGGGGGGTGGGTGACCCCGGTTGGTTGGTTGGTTGGTGGTGTGCCATCTGTTCCAGAAGAGTCCTGGGTCCTTTACGTAAACACTTCATAGCATTTTGTTCCCAATCCACAAGGTATGCCGGGTATGCCATGTAGAGCAGGCCACCCCTGAGGTCGGTCATTCCTTTTTAACTATGGCGCAGCTTGTCATGTGACCTTTGAGAGGCTGCTGAAGTGTAAGGAGGCGTCCATGATGGGTCCCATGAGATATACACTTCTGAACATCTTATGTAAGACGTCAGCTAAACAGGTTACATGAGCTTGAATGCAGCATTTGTGGTTGTTACAGTATGTTTGTAAGTGTGTAATTATATGCAACATATATTTATTATGGTTATTATCTACACAGGCTTCCGCCGTCATGGCCGCCGTCATGAGAAATGTCAGGCATAGGCGACCCGCTGATGCGTATGAATACAGAGGTACGCTCCAGCAGGTGTCGGGAACACGAGGCCGGGATTCAAACGTTGCCTGATGATTGTCTTTTCAACTGTCATATTCCTCGACAGAGTTCGCCGTTAAAGCGGATGACACGCCGCCGACCGCCCCCCCCCACCCTCTCTGAACTAAACGTTGTTACTTCTCGCTTTTTTGTTTGCTTTCTCTTTCTCTGTCTCGGCTTTCATCTATTTCTATCTTCATCCTCTCCATGCACAGCGCTGTACAGAGGACGGGAAGGTATCCATAGCAACGTGTTTTGCGCGTGTGTGTGTGTGTGTGTGTGTCTCGTAGCCTCTTGTCCGAGCCGCGGTGTTGTAATTACCAGAGCTTACCTCTGCACTAATTAACCGTCGTCGTGGTAATTGGAGGGGTCAAGTGAGCAGGACGATTGGCTCACCTTGTGGGCATCATCTCCTCCCATCATCGATGACTGACATTTCCGTGAGCATCTTGGACTTCGGAAGAAGGCCTTGATGCGATATTGTTGTCATAGTTGCCAAATCTTTGACTCTTGTTCCAAAAAAAAAACAAAAAAAACAATTTCATCCACTCTCCTACCCCCACCTGCTCCATCCGATTGGGCAGACAGACAACTGGCCTCCAACCAGGGGTGGAGCTTTTGACCTTCACAGCCTCCAGGAGCACCGTTTCATTAGTTTACCTTGGAAGGAAAAAAAAAACAAAACATGCACATTATTTTAGCCTTTAGCTGACAATGATAAACACCAGATGGTTCTTTATGAGGCATAACATTATTTTATGATGCAAGCATCCTTACACCATCATAATATAATGTAATATAATATAATATAATACGCATCACACTTACAAGGCTCTCTACATCATACCTTTAAAAAATGTCTTGTTGGGAAGAATTATGATTGATTTAAGATGTGGCTGCACGGAGGTGAAGTGGTTAGCGAGTAGACCTCACAGCTAGGAGACCAGGGTTCAATTCCACCCTGGCTCCAGCACCTCCCACAACACGCGTGAGGATAAGCGGTAGAAAATGAATGAAAGAATGAGTTCTCCTATCTTGTGTGGAAGTGGTAACTTTTTGTTTCCTCCTATGCTCCAAAAACATGCTCGGTTAATTGACGACTTCAAATTTAGGTATGAATGTGAGTGTGAATGGTTGTTTGTCTATATGTGACCTGTGATTGGCTGGCCACCAGTCCAGGGTGTACCCCGCCTCTCGCCCGAAGACAGCTGGGATAGGCTCCAGCAACCCCCCCTGCCCCCCCGCGACCCTCGTGAGGATAAGCAGTAGAAAATTAATGAAAGAATGAGTTCTCCTCCTATTTTGTGTGGAAGTGGTAACTGTTTGGCTTCTTATTTTGTCTTTCCCCACCCTCGGCCATCTCTGTGTGGAGTTTGCATGTTCTCCCCGTGCATGTGTGGGTTTTCTCCGGGTACTCCGATCTCCTCCCACATTCCAAAAACATGCTAGGTTAATTAGCGACTCCAAATTGTCCATAGGTATGAATGTGAGTGTGAATGGTTGTTTGTCTATATGTGCCCTGTGATTGGCTGGACACCAGTCCGGGGTGTACCCCGCCCGCCTCTCGCCCGAAGATAGCTGCGGTAGGCTCCAGCACACGTGTGACCCTTGTGAGGAAAAGTGGTAGAAAATGAATGAGTTCTCCTCCTATTTTGTGTGGAAGTGGTAACTTTTTGGCTTTTTATTTTGTCTTTCCCCACCCTTGGCCATCTCTGTGTAGAGTTTGCATGTTCATCCCGTGCATGCGTGGGTTTTCTCCGGGTACTCCGGTTTCCTCCCACATTCCAAAAACATGCTAGGTTAATTGGCTAATTGTCTATAGGTATGAATGTGAGTGTGAATGTTTGTTTGTCTACTATATGTGCCCTGTGATTGGCTGGCCACCAGTCCAGGGTGTACCCTGCCTCTCGCCTGAAGACAGCTGGGATAGGCTCCAGCACACTCGCGACCCTCGTGAGGATAAGCGGTAGAAAATGAATGAAAGAATGAATGAGTTCTCCTATTTTGTGTGGAAGTGGTAACTTTTTGGCTTCTTATTTTGTCTTTCCCCACCCTTGGCCATCTCTGTGTGGAGTTCTCCCCGTTTTCTCCGGGTATTCCGGTTTCCTTCCACATTCCAAAAACATGCTAGGTTAATTATCGACTCCAAATTGTCCATAGTTATGAATGTGAGTGTGAATGGTTGTTTGTCTATATGTGCCCTGTGATTGGCTGGCCACCAGTCCAGGGTGTACCCTCGTGAGGAAAAGCAGTAGAAAATGAATGAATGATTGATTGATTAAAATGTCTAGTCCAACGTTTGTCCATTCGGTCTCCCACTTTACGACTTCCAGTGTTTTAACGTCACAATAAGGCCCCCCATGTCCCCCCCTTTGCTCTTTATGTCAAAGTGCTGAATGTCGTCAAGGTGTGTGCTACTCTTTATGCATCCCTCGCTTCTTCTGCCCGATCCTTTTTATCCCACTTTGGGGGTTTGGAATTCCGCTCATCTTTCTTCTGCTCCAGGCTCATGAAAAGAAATCCATCTGGCCTTTAGGGGAAAGAGTAAAAAGTAGTCCTGTGGTTTAAATCAGACAGCAGGATGGATAGAAGTACTTAGGATAGACCGAACAAAAAAAATAGAAATAGAGGCGTCAGGAAAGGAAAGTGTTTCACGGGAGCACCAAGGTGAGGGAGCTCTGAAATGTTTGTCGATGGAGACCGAGGAGTCGCTGACATTACACACGGGTGGTGAGGAAGAGGGTGGTAAAAAGAGGAGAGAGTGATAGATGTTGAGGGGTTAGAATGAAAACAGGGTCCATGAGGGAGACGGATGAGGTAGAGGATGGAGAGAGTGGACGGAAAGAAGCGAGGAAGGATGGAGTGTAGAGTTGATATCACGTTCAGGAAGGCCTTTTGTTTTGGAGGAACATACCTGTTATGTTATTATATTATTATGTTATTATGAATATGCATGACACATCCCCCAAAAGATGCATGGAAGGTTGATTGTATGTTCAAAATCAGGGGTCTCCAAAGTGCAGCCTGGGGGCCCATTTTTTCTAAAAATATATAATATTTATATTAAAAATATATAATAATAATAAACAACAACAGCAAAAATGGAAAAAAGTGGCTTGAGCATCCTGCCATTTTTTAAAATTATATTTATATATTATATATTATTTATTTTTTAATTTATTGTTATTTTTTTAACTTTTTAAAATTATTATTATATATTATAATATATATTTATATATTATTATTGGGCATATGCCCATTATGTGGGCATATTATTAATTATATCATATACTATACTATATTATATTATATTATATTATATATAATATGTGGACACCCGTGTTTTAAATTGTGTCAATGGTTGTTTGTCCTGCCCCCCCCTCCTTCTCACCCAAAGTCAGCTGGGATAGGCTCCAGCACCCCCGCGACTCTCATGAGGAAAAGCAGTAGAAAATGAATGAATTTTTTATTATATTTATATATTATATATTATTATTTTATTTATTGTTATTTATTATTTTTTAAATTTTTAAAATTATTATTATATTTTATAATATATATTTATTATATATTTATATATTATTATTGGGCATATTCCCATTATGTGGGCATATTATTAATTATATTATATACTATATTATATTATATATAATATTTGGACACCCCTGTTTTAAATTGTGTCAATGGTTGTTTGTCCTGCCCCCCCCCCCCCCCCCCCCCTCTCACCCAAAGTCAGCTGGGATAGGCTCCAGCTCAGCCCTGACCCTAATAAGGACAGTTGTATAGAAAATAGATGAATGCCCACGACTACAGTAGTGGAGCTCTCCTTGGTCCTGAACCCAGTGTGAGCGTAACCTCATAAGCCTGACTGGGGCAGACTCTCCATATGGAGAGAATCCTGTCGGAACAAGAACACTGGGGGCCAATTGGGGGGGGGGGGGGGGTGATGATGATGATGATGGTGGTGGGGTCTATATTTAACCGCTCATTCTTTATTAATGAGCGGGTGTTTAGTCAGACCTGGGGTGCTGTTTAATGTATGATGACAACGTTGCTCTCGGGGGACCTTTCCCATACTCCTCACCCTGCGTTTTACATAACTGACACAGATTTAGGGTTGGGGGGGTTGGGGGTTGGAGGGGACGGGCAGCGTTTTACCATGGGTGGGGTGGGGGTGGGGGGGTGATGCCGAGTTGGGGATTTTATGTGTTACACACTGAGACAAGAGGATATCCTCTCCCTGGAGTGCTTTCCACACGGGGAGGTTTATGGAGGGGCCGCATCGACGTTCCCTTCTCTTCCTCGTGCTTGGAGCCATGAACCAATGTTGCTGTAAAGAACAAGACCTTTTCATATTGTATGCATCAACACTTTCCATGAACAAAGGTAACTAAGTGCAACTTGATTTTTCACATCCAGTGAAAAATTAGGACACCCTAAGGTTTTTTTTTTCCCTCTTACATATCTGGAAGTTTTGGCGCCCCCTATAGGCTTTGGTGGTTTGGAAGACATGCTTGCATTTGATACAATGTTTTAAATGTGTGAGATATTTTGAGTCAATGCAATCTCTTGAATCTCTTGTTTTGAATCTCTTGTTTCGAATCTTTCATTTTGACCTCTTCTTTTGAATCTCTCGTTTCGAATCTCTCGTTTCGAATCTCTCGTTTCGAATCTCTCGTTTCGAATCTCTCGTTTCGAATCTCTCGTTTCGAATCTCTTGTTTCGAATCTCTTGTTTCGAATCTCTCGTTTCGAGTCTTTCGTTTTGAATGCCTCGTTTTGAATCTCTTGTTTCGAATCTCTTGTTTCGAATCTTTCGTTTTGAACCTCTCGTTTTGAATATCTCATTTAGAATCTCTCGTTTTGAATCTCTCGTTTTTGAATCCTTCGTTTTGAATCTCTCGTTTTTGAATCCCTCGTTTTGGATCTCTTGTTTCGAATCTCTTGTTTCGAATCTCTCGTTTCGAATCTCTTGTTTCGAATCTCTCGTTTCGAATCTCTTGTTTCAAATCTCTTGTTTCGAATCTCTTGTTTCGAATCTCTCGTTTCGAATCTCTCGTTTCGAATCTCTCGTTTTGAATCTCTCGTTTCGAATCTCTCGTTTCGAATCTCTCGTTTCGAATCTCTCGTTTCGAATCTCTCGTTTTGAATCTCTCGTTTTGAATCTCTTGTTCCGAATCTCTTGTTTTGATTCTCTTGTTTCGATTCTCTTGTTTTTAACCTCTCGTTTCGAATCCCTCGTTTCGATTCCCTCATTTTGAATCTCTCCTTTCGAATCTCTCCTTTCGAATCAGTCCAGGGTGTACCCCGCCTCTCACACGAAGACAGCTGGGATAGGCTCCAGCACCCCCGCGACCCTTGTGAGGATAAGCGGTAGAAAATGAATGAATGAATGAACGCATTCTCCTCCTATTTTGTGTGGAAGTGGGAACTTTTTGGCTTCTTATTTTGTCTTTCCCCACCCTCGGCCATCTCTGTGTGGAGTTTGCATGTTCTCCCCGTGCATGCGTGGGTTTTCTCCGGGTACTCCGGTTTCCTCCCACATTCCAAAAACATGCTAGGTTAATTAGCGACTCCAAATTGTCCATAGGTATGAATGTGAGTGTGAATGGTTGTTTGTCTATATGTGCCCTGGGTGTACCTGACTTTAAGACACCCCTTGTCTTAAAGTCAACCATTTTCACCCACATTCACACTTCTGCTCAATTTCGAGTCTCCAGTCATGCTAAACTGCGTGTTTTGTCCAGTGGGAGGAAATGACTGCAATCACAATAAGAACATGCCAACTCCTCAAAAGAGTGAGCCATCGCTCTTATCCACAGCGTTGGCCTTTTGTTTACGCCGTTTATTTTTTGCTCACTTTGAATCCGAAACACAAGACCACGAGAAGACACCCACACACACGGTCGTGCCTGTCGCCGTCTGAGCGCTCAGACATTGAATGAGGGAAATCCTGCGGAGGCGCGTTTTTTGAGTGACACAGGCTCGTCCTGACAGCTTGCCTGGAACGACCTTACTGGGTGTGGAACCACAAGACAATTTGTTTCCCCCACGCCAGGACAATGAACACACACGGGGTGAGAACTGCGAGAACTACGCTGACAGGAAGACCAGAGAAAAAAAAAAAAAGAGGTCAAGAAATAAAGTGCAATGATAGCTCAGGAGGTGGATCGTTATGAGATACACACTAGCTTAATTCTAGCATAAATACATAATAATAACAAAGCAGAATTTAATTAGCATTCCAATAAGTACTGTAATCAGGTTGATATTATGGGGAGGGGGGAGACTTTTAATTTGCATGGCAGACACACAAACAGCTCACCGCTTGTTGCGTAGCATGCTAGCGCCCGGTATAGCATATCGCAGAACAAATGATTCCCAGTGTTCCGCATAACAAAATGGCTATTGAACACGTGTCAAAAAATAACGTTGCTGTTACTAAGGGAAATTTACAGCCTCAAGCACATCCTCTGATGCTTGCTGCTGTTATGTTATGTCCTACGTATATGCCGGGTGTAGGCAAACTGCGTCCTGTGGGCCACATCATGGCTAGCAAGGCGTCTTTATTCATCACATTGTTGACATGACTAATCAGATTTGTTCACTTCCTGCTTTCCATAATACAGTTTACTTTTACAATCAGTCACGGTTTCATTTGTTCACTTCCTGCTTTCCATAATACAGTTTACTTTTACAATCAGTCATGGTTTCATTTGTTCACTTCCTGCTTTCCTAATATAATTTAAGTAATTTTAATTTTAATTTTAATTTTAATTTTAATTTTAATTTTAATTTTAATTTTAATTTTAATTTTAATTTTAACTGTCAATATAGTGATATATACAGCAGTAGCTTCGTCGTCGAAGTACACAACACAACATGTCCACACACAACACACAAAGTAACCTTCCTCCAATATATTCCTGCCGCAAGGCATTCTGGGTATCTTATTGCCATGTTTGTTGTATTTTTGCTAAACTGCAAAATATGTCGAGGAAGTCGTCGGAGAAGTAAACAAAAAGGAGTTAGCATACTCTTCATATCCAGTGTTTTATTATTAATACTTCAACTACCCAGCATGCCTTGCGGGCATTTCGGAAAACACAGTTTTAAGATGCGTGTGATGTTTAGCGTTTAGTTGTTGATTTATGTGACGCATTAACTCGCTGTGGGTGTGTTTTTGTGTCTTTGTGTTGTTGTTGCACCGTGAGCAAGTACTGTATGTCGTTCTGCTTGTACTGTATAGACGGCCCCTCCGCCAAAGTGGAGACGTTTTGATTGGAATGAAACTGGTATTATTCCTAGTAGTAGCCGAGTTTGTAGTATTATTTGTCATGGCAGCAATACAAATAAATAAAGCTATATAATAATACTTACATACAGTATTATTATTATTATATAGTAGCTCCTTTGATGGTGTCTTACAGTTGACACTTGTGTATTCCAGTATTGTATTATTCAATATTGATAATCCCATTATTTATCTTTATATAACAGCTGGCCTTGTGTGTGTGTGTGTGTGTGTGTGTGTGTGTAGGTGTACTTTGTGCAGAAAAAGAGCCTTTTGAATATGCGTTTACATAAGAGTATCAAGCTTTTCACTGTTCCATGTCATCGGGAAAGCCCTTCTCCGCCCACATCTGTCGCTTCAGTAGGTTAGTCCACACACACACACACACACACACACACACACACACACACACACTCTGTAACTACTGCCTTGAATAATGAAACATGACCTTCTTGATATGGCTCCATGAATATTACATTGTTGATCTAACTTTAATGGGTTTTTCTTCTATGTAATCTTTGTCGTCTTATGTATGCTAAGCAGCCACACAAACGACAGAAACTCCTGGAAAGCATTTCATATTTTGAAGGGTTGATACTGATATAAAAAAAAAAAAAAAAACAACGGTACGGGGGCCTGCACATATGGGAAAGGGTAGAGACCCACGTAACCTGCAATATGGCGAGCCATTCGTGAAGGGATAAGCTAAGCGGAGTCAGCTCGGCGTACAATCCAAGTTTCTATCTGACACGAGGCCTGATACAACACAGGGGGAAGCCCTTTGTGCATATGTGTGTTTGCTTGTGTTGTAAGGTTGTTGTTTCATGAGGAATGTCCAAGGGTAATGGTAATGGTAATGGTTTAATTTCATTTGAACATGCATCAGATTACAATTGAATGCATCACATAATCAGTTCACAGTTCCACATGTCCAAAAGGAGTAGGAAGAAGCAAAGCTTATTAAATCCTACCCCTCCATCTGGTACTTTTACAATCAGTAACTGTTACATTTGTTCACTTCCTGCTTTCCTAATATAGTTTACATTTTTTTATTAATTTTTTTTATTTTATTTTAGTCACATAATCAGTTCACAGTTCCACATGTCCAAAAGGAGTAGGAAGAAGCAAAGCTTATTATATCCTACCCCTCCATCTGGTACTTTTACAATCAGTAACTGTTACATTTGTTCACTTCCTGCTTTCCTAATATAATTTATTTTTTAATTTAATTAAATTTAAATTTATTTATTTAATTTTAATTTTAATTTTAATTTTAATTTTAATTTTAATTTTAATTTTAATTTTAATTTTAATTTTAATTTTAATTTTAATTTTAATTTTAATTTTAATTTTAATTTTAACTGTCAATATAGTGATATATACAGCAGTAGCTTTGTCGTCGAAGTAAACAACACAACATGTCCACACACAACACACAAAGTAACCTTCCTCCAATATATGTATTCCTGCCGCAAGGCATTCTGGGTATCTTATTGCCATGTTTGTTGTATTTTTGCTAAACTGCAAAAATATGTCGAGGAAGTCATCAGAGAAGTAAACAAGAAGGAGTTAGCATACTCTTAATATCCAGTGTTTTATTATTAATAGTTCAACTACCCAGCAGGCCTTGCGGGCATTTCGGAAAACACAGTTTTAAGATGCGTGAGATTTTTAGCGTTGAGTTGTTGATTTATGTGACGCATTCACTCGCTGTGGGTGTGTTTTTGTGTCTTTGTGTTGTTGTTGCACCGTGAGCAAGTACTGTATGTCGTTCTGCACCATCGTTGTTGATGAATTAGTTGTCTGTGTTTGGCTTGTGCGGGCGTGTGAGGTAATAAGTAGAGAGCCTCGAAGTATAGCCCCCGGGCTGTGGGTGGAAAGGTTGGGTATGTTTCTGGATGCCCGAGTGGGCGGCAAGTCGGGCTCCCCTGGATACTGTTGCTCTGTGGGTGGCGAGCAACGGCGGCGGCGGCGGCAACCAGGTTCTCCTCCGCTGTCACCAGGCTGAGGGGGCGAGGGACTACCTCTCTCTCTCTTCTGTTCTCTCCACGCCCACTTCCTGTGCCTGACGTCTTTTCTTTTTTACCACCCACGGTACTGGACGCGACCCCCCAAGACTCCCACATTCCCCGGCACCTTTCTTCTATATTTACTCATTCTGCTTTTGTATCGACTTTGCTGCTACCTCGGTATCAAACATGTCACTTTGACCTTTTCTCTCCGCGAGCGTTCCTTTCTTTTTCCGACTTTTGTTTCGCTCACTTTATTGCTGCTTCCGTTTGTGTGCGTGGTCAGCTGTTGATGTTACACAATTGATGTCAGTCGGAAAGTCTCAAAGCAATAACCGCAGTAATCTCTTAAAGGCCCAGAGGCCTTATGAGTCCACAACGCTCCACTTTGGTAGTGTTCCGTTGTTTTGGTCTCACCCTTTTGGAAAAGAAAGAAAGACTGACCGGGCGGGCAGGCGGGCGGGCGATGGAGGTCTAAATGGATCTTTTGGTGCGTCGGCGCGCTAATGCATACATGCAGCGTTATATAAAAAAAAAAAAAAAGTGCATGTACACACACTTGCACGACTTTCAATGTTGCTCTTTATGAAGCTGAGAATTATCTCACCATAGGTAATCATAACACGGAGTACCTGGGACTCGTACAAAAGTACCCTGGGTCCTTTTCTTTTATAATGTCTATACAATGATCTAATATAAAGTCCGCCAGCTAGCACTTGATGGTCTCGGAACCGGTGGGAGTCTTCGCTGACATGATGCTCTTTTCACTGGATTAGCTGTGTCATTTTTTTTTTTTTTTTTTTTTACGTAGCCAAGCGCTTATTCCTGGGAATTTTCTCCAAAGTAGCATTAGCAGCATCCACGGAAATAGAGCCTGCGTCTTCCAATACAAAATGTGTACTTAGGGGGAGGGAAATGAAATCAGAACGGGCAGACATTGGCGAGTGCCCAGCACTCGGCAAAGACCCCGGTCCAGACCGAGGACACAATACAGAGATTATATCTCACAGCTGGCCTGGGAATGCCTTGGGAACGCCGATACAAGATACCGGTACGGAACGCCGGTACAGATACAAGCGACTGAAATTAGTTTTGCCCCCTAGGGGGGGCTCAGACATGTGGGAGGGGCTTAGAGTAGAGTCGAGCCCTTTGAGGTGGCTCCTAGATGCCTCCCAGGTGAAGTGTTATGGGCATGCCCAGCAAGGAGAAGGCCCCGGTCCAGACCGAGGACACAATACAGAGATTATATCTCACAGCTGGCCTGGGAACGCTGTGGGAGCGCCGATACTAGATACTGGTACGGAACGCCGGTACAGATACAAGCGACTGAAATTAGTTTTGCCCCCTAGGGGGGGCTCAGACATGTGGGAGGGGCTTAGAGTAGAGTCGAGCCCTTTGAGGTGGCTCCTAGATGCCTCCCAGGTGAAATGTTATGGGCATGCCCAGCAGGGAGAAGGCTGGCTGGCCTGGGAACGCCTTGGGAACGCAGATTTGAAGTCTGTAAAATCCAGATGATCTGAAAGAACGAGATTGCAGATACAAGCAACCGAAATGAGTTTGGTCCCCCAAGGGGGGCTCGGTCATCTGGGAGGGGCTCTGAGTCGAGAGGAGCCCTTTGAGGTGACTCAGGTATCTAACGGCTCTCAGGTGAGGTGTTATGGGCATGCCCAGCTGGGAGAAGGCCCCGGTCTTAGAATTCAGAGATTATATCTCACAGCTGGCCTGGGAACGCCTTGGGAACGCCGATTTGAAGCCTGTAATATCCAGATGATCTGAAAGAACGAGATTGCAGATACAAGCGACCGAAATGAGTTTGGCCCCCCAAGGGGGGCTTGGTCATTTGGGAGGGGGTTAGAGTAGAGTCGAGTCAAGAGGAGCCCTTTGAGGTGGCTCAGGCATCTAGTCTGGATGCCTCCCAGGTGAAGTGTTATGGGCATGCCCAGCAAGGAGAAGGCCCCGGTCCAGACCTAGGACACAATACAGAGATTATATCTCACAGCTGGCCTGGGAACGCCTTGGGAACGCCGATACAAGATACCGGTACGGAACGCTGGTACAGATACAAGCGACTGAAATTAGTTTTGCCCCCTAGGGGGACTCAGTCATGTGGGAGGGGCTTAGAGTAGAGTCGAGTCAAGAGGAGCCCTTTGAGGTGGCTCAGGCAACTAGTCTGGATGCCTCCCAGGTGAGGTGTTATGGGCATGCCCAGCAGGGAGAAGGCCCCGGTCCAGACCTAGGACACAATGCAGGGATTATATCTCACAACTGGACTGGGAACGCCTTGGGAACGCCGATTCGAAGCCTGTAAAATCCAGATGATCTGAAAGAACGAGATTGCATATACAAGCGACTGAAATGAGTTTGCCCCCTATGGGGTCTCGATCATCCGGGAGGGGCTCTGAGTTGAGTCGAGTCGAGAGGAGCCCTTTGAGGTGACTCGGGTATCTAACAGCTTTCCGGTGAGGTGTTATGGGCATGCCCAGCAAGGAGAAGGCCCCGGTCCAGACCTAGGACACAATGCAGAGATTATATCTCACAGCTGCCCTGGGAACTCCTTGGGAACGCCGATTCGAAGTCTGTAAAATCCAGATGAGATTGCAGATCCAAGCAACTGAAATGAGTTTGTTTTCTCTAAAGTAGCATTAGCGGCATCCACGGAAATAGAGCCGCGCTTCGTCTTCCAATACAAAATGTGCGCTCAGGGGGAGGGAAATGAAATCAGAACGGGCAGACATCGCCGAGTGGGAGCTGCCCCCCGCCCCCCGAGCTAGCATTTTTATTATAATACGTCTAGGATATATATAACACACAGCGGATCCATCGTGGAGTTGGTCAACAGCAGAGTCATTTAATTCGGGGGCCTGTCGGAACTTGATGTGCTGATGTGCAGATGATGCGTCTCTCTACCTCAAAGTTTACTCGGAACTTTTTGGCTGATGGCGGTTCTCCGAAAGTTTGTACATGAAAACCGCTAATAAGAAGCCTCGGATTGAATGTGTGGACTTTCTTTGGAGCTGTCACTATAGCAACCACTGTAGGCAGTTGCTGCGGTAATCACTTACCGCGCTCCTGCCCCCCTGGCGTAGTCAAGTGTTTGAAGTCGTCCCAGAAGTGCTTCACTGAAAGGGTTAACTCCGCAGTTCCCCTGATAGCCGTGTTAGCCGGCACGCTCGTTTGTCTCTTTGAAGTTTCCTACTGAATGGCCCTAATGTGGCATGTTGGGTCTATCTGGAGGTGTTTAGAAGGAACGGGCATCGGGAGGTGGGGGGGTCGCCGTCTGACATTGACGCTAAAGCCAAAAGAATAGGTCAATGTGTCTGCTGATTTGTAGATGCGCCGCACAAACGAGATGCCCGCCGCTCGGCAACGGCGGCGTGCCCGCGGTTACATGAGTGTCAGCAGTCGTTAGCTGCAACGCCGCGACGGGCCGCTGACACCAGTCAGAATGGCAGATGTCCACGCGACTAGGCAGGGTGGCACGTGAGGGCGAGGGATAGGCCGGGGCTGTCCCCCTCGGACAGAGAGGCGGTTCTTTCATGCACCTTAGCCAACTTGACCTCTTTTAAACTTAGAGCCACATGAACGGGTACTGGTGCTCATCTGTCGGACCATTGTGGGTGTTTCTCTGTGAGAGGCAAGCCCGATTCGGAGTCTGTAAAATCCAGATGATCTGAAAGAACGAGATTTGCCCCCTCCAGGGGGGCTCGGTCATCTGGGAGAGGCTTAGAGTAGAGTCGAGAGGAGCCCTTTGAGGTGGCTCAGGCATCTAGTCTAGATGCCTGGGCATGCCCAGCAAGGAGAAGGCCCCGGTCCAGACCTAGGACACAATGCAGAGATTATATCTCACAGCTGACTTGGGAACGCCTTGGGAACACCGATTGGAAGTCTGTAAAATCCAGATGATCTGAAAGAACGAGATTGCAGATACAAGCGACTGAAATTAGTTTTCCCCCCTAGGGGGGTTCGGTCATCGGTCGGGAGCCCTTTGAGGTGGCTCAGGCATCTAGTCTGGATGTCTCCCAGGTGAGGTGTTATGGGCATACCCAGCAAAAGAGAAGGCTCCGGTCCAGACCTAGGACACAATGCAGAGATTATATGTATCTCACAGCTGGTATGGGAACACCTTGGGAATGCCGATTGGAAGTCTGTAAAATCCAGATGATCTGAAAGAACGAGATTGCAGATACAAGCAACTGAAATGAGTTTGCCCCCTGGGGGGGTCGGTCATCTGGGAGAGGCTTAGAGTAGAGTCGAGTCGAGAGGAACCCTTTTAGGTGGCTCTGGCATCTAGCCTGGATGCCTCCCAGGTGAGGTGTTATGGGCATGCCCAGCAAGGAGAAGGCCCCGATATCCTAGGACACAATACAGAGATTATATCTCACAGCTGGCCTGGGAACGCCTTGGGAACGCCGATTCGAAGTCTGTAAAATCCAGATGACATTGCAGATCCAAGCAACTGAAATGAGTTTGCCCCCCTAGGGGGGCTCGGTCATCCGGGAGGGGCTCAGAGTAGAGTCGAGTCACGAGGAGCCCTTTGAGGTGGCTTAGGCATCTAGTCTAAATGCCTCCCTTACACCTTCCAGGTGAAGTTTTATGGGCATGCCCAGCAAGGAGAAGACCTTGGCTCAGACCTAGGACACAATACAGAGATTATATCTCACAGCTGGCCTGGGAACACCTTGGTGTCCCCCTTTTGGAGGTGGCCGGGACCGTGAAGTTTCGACTTCCCTGCTGGGACTCCTTCTCTTATGACCCGGAACCCGGATAAATGGAACAAAATTAATGGATGGAGATCCATTTGATCCCGAAGTAGAGATCTGGGATCCAACATCGTTCCTGTAATAGGTGAATAGTTCCATACTGACCAATTACCTGTGGTGTAATTTGATGGGAAAACTCCTCAGCATCATCCACGGGTTGTCCAGGGACCAGGAGAGGTAAATGCCGGGAGTTTCACTTATGTAAGCTTTAAGCTGATCTGCTGGCAGGCCTTCTGTCCTTATACCATTCCACATTTCTGATCTCCTCTTCTTCCCTCTCGTGTCCTCCCAGAGATTACCTCGATTACTCTGGCAAGACATCACAACGGAATGAAGAAACTGAGAGGAGAGAATTACTGTTGTGGGGCTGCATCATGGCTAGCAGGCAAAGTGGAATACACAGTACAGCCTCTATAGTCCGATGCCCTTGGAATTGAACACAATCGACACAGATTTAAAAATCTTTTTCAGACATCTTCAGACCTATCTTAGCCTGAGAAAGGAACAATATTACCTCTTCAGTACTATGAAGTACCATGAACTGCTGTCATTCATCATTTACTCCAGCGTCTTTCTCTCTTTCTACAACGTGAACGTTCTTGGCTACTTTTACCTTCACTGAAGACGTGCTTACTGACGTGATTGAAAACAGGAAGGTGGTGGTGGTTGATCTTGCTGCCATATTGTGTCTTTGGGAACGATCACGTCATCAGTGAAGGTGAAAGTAACCTTTTATCCCCTTTATCATCATTTATCGTATTTTCCGGACTATATTTTGTTCTGGAGTATAAGTCGCACAAGGCCAGAAATGCATAATTAGGTAGAAAAAAACATACATAAGTTGTTCCGGAGTATAAGTCGCACAAGGCCAAAAATGCATAATTAGGTAGAAAAAAACATACATAAGTCGTTCCAGAGTATAAGTCGCACAAGGCCAAAAATGCATAATTAGGTAGAAAAAAAACATACATAAGTCGCACAAGGCCAAAAATGCATAATTAGGTAGAAAAAAACATACATAAGTCGTTCCAGAGTATAAGTCGCACAATGCCAAAAATGCATAATTAGGTAGAAAAAAACATACATAAGTTGCACAAGGCCAAAAGTGCACAATTAGGAAGAAAAAAAACATACATAAGTCGTTCCGGAGTATAAGTCGCACAAGGCCAAAAATGCATAATTAGGTAGAAAAAAACATACATAAGTCACACTGGAGTATAAGTCGCACAAGGCCAAAAATGCATAATTAGGTAGGAAAAAAACATACATAAGTTGCACAAGGCCAAAAGTATATAATTAGGTTGAAAAAAAACATACATAAGTCGTTCCGGAGTATAAGTCGCACAAGGCCAAAAATGCATAATTAGGTAGAAAAAAACATACATAAGTCGCATTTTTTGTGGGTAATTTATTTTACAAACATATTATTTGGCGACTCCAAACTGTCCATAGGTATGAATGTGAGTGTGAATGGTTGTTTGTCTATATGTGCCCTGTGATTGGCTGGCCACCAGTCCAGGGTGTACCCCGCTCTCTCTCGCCCAAAGACAGCTGGGATAGGCTCCAGCACCCCCCCCCCCTGCGACCCTTGTGAGGATAAGCGGTAGAAAATGAATGAATGAATGTCATAGTTGGCGGACAATGACTCCTATGCTAACAACATGCTAACAGAGAGATGCCATGTAATGTACGCAAACTAGTCAACCAAAAAAATATGCTAACTGGCTCCACTGTAGTTTAAGTAAAGTTTTTATTTTTTATTTTTTTAACTTTATCTCCGGTGTTGCGTGTCGAGTACCAACGGCGGTTTAGCCATGCTGTTCATCAATAAAGTATACGTTTTAGATCAAACGTATAGCAAACTTGACTTCATATGACACACCCTTGAAAGCGTAAATGTAAAGACGCATCATAGCACATGACAACAGTTCCCATTCTATATTGTTTTCCATCTTAAATTATAAATCTATAACCGGGGGGGGACGCCTACTTTCCCCCTTGATGCATTCCTGTACTCACATCATCTGGATTGATTGGCTCATAAAATATGCCTAATCTCTTAATACCGAATGAAAAAGGCCGTCATCTTGCCAAGTATTAAGACAAGCCTTCCTATGCCCCCCCCCCCTCCTTTGTGTTCCATCCACTGTGATGTAAATAGCAACACATGGGCTACTGTTTGTCTTTACGATGGCATACGGCTAATCCCGGGTGAAGCTCGGAGGGATCTCTTCAGCTACTCTTGTCAGCGTTGATTTGTCACCAGCAGGAACTTTCATTTTCTCTGTAAGCTGACACCATCATGGCGGCGCCATGGCATGATGGAGGCCTAGCCGGATTCCCGACAAGTTAGTAGCGTTAACCCTTAGATGCACGAGTGACTGGACCCTACACTCTTCCATAAGTGGGGCAAAAATCACCCATACTAGAATCAATGCCTTTTTATGACAATTTTGCCATTTTGGTTAGGAATAATCACTTGTATGATATTTAGTATTATATTTAGGACCACACAAGAATCATTTCATGTTAGAAACATTTTAATTTTTCACTTTTTTACATCTTTGAAAAAGAAAATGACCCCATGCAACAATACAAAATGTGAGGATCCATTGTGTGTTGCATAAAGGTAAGTTAAAAATGTGAATGGTATGATATCAAAAACATGTTTTTTGAGGAATATCTGAAATATGAAATGATGAAAAAAATTTAATTACAAAGATATTTCAAGAAAACAACCTGACCGGGTCATTTTTGACCCACTTATGGAAGGTTGGGGTAGTAACACAAAAACAAAAATTCCTTAAAATGTATAAAAGGTAAGTTAAAAATGTAAACGGCATGATATCAAAATATGTTTTTTGAGGAATACCTGGAATATGAATTCATAAAAACATTTAATTACAAAGATATTTCAAGAAAACAACCTGACCGGGTCATTTTTGACCCACTTATGGAAGGTTGGGGTAGTAACACAAAAACTAAAATTTCTTAAAATTTATAAAAGATAAGTTAAAAATGTGAATGGCATGATATCAAAAACATGTTTTTTGAGCAATACCTTGAAGATGAAAGCATAAATTTTTTTCATTACAAAGATATTTCAAGAAAACAATCTGACCGGGTCATTTTTGACCCACTTATGGAAGGTTGGGGTAGTAACACAAAAACAAAAAATTCTTAAAATGTATAAAACATAAGTTAAAAATGTGAACGGCATGATATCAAAAACATGTTTTTTGAGGAATACCTTGAATATGAAATGATACTTTTTTTTTCATTACAAAGATATTTCAAGAAAACAACCTGACCGGGTCATTTTTGACCGACTTATGCATCTAAGGGTTAAAAGAAATGAAACAAGTTTGTTGACTTAAGCGGGCTCTTTTTAAGGAAAACATAGACATAAACAACACTGCGCTACTTTATTTGTGCAATTTGAAATAAGGGGGCACGTATTGAAGGTAATTAAAGATTCCAACCGTGGCTTATGAATGTGGAGCTACGAGCGGTTGGGGGTGTGGGGGGGTAAAAAAAAGCAAACAACAATTAAAAAACCTCAATAGGAACACCCGGCTTAAAGCGAGCAATCATGTCCAAGATGTTGGGCTTAAATGAGGATGTTGTTTTCTCTTTTCTGTTCTGTCAATCTCTGGCAGAAAGCGATTTCCTCCTGAAGAGTGGCGGCCAGGGCTAAAAGCATGTTTTAATAAGCGCACTGACACATCCATCTTTGTTTCTGAGAGATAAGTCACAAGCAGCGCACAGCAAAAAAGCGCGCGGGGCTGGCTGGAAGGATGCCCACTGCTGTGTATCAGTCCAATGTGCTTATGTACGCAAAGCAGACACACACACACACACATACATACATACGGATGCGAGCGTACATTGAAGCGCTCACACACAAGAGCTGTCACCTCAACTTAAATCCTATTTATCACCAAACCAACTGATTTTTTTTTTTTCCTTTTTTTGCTTGGAGCCGAAGGTGGTTGGCATGTTCACTTTATGCCTCCTCGGAGATTAGGGAATTCAGCCCTGCTCTGTTCCCACCACCGAGTCTCCTTTCAAGTCTTCTCTCATGTGCTCCACTTGTTTTTTTCTTTGTTTTTTTTTCATCAATTGCCCACCGCATTAAATGTTTGTTTACTTTTTATATGAGGGCGGGGGTGAGGGCTACCTGAGACTTGGAGCTGGTCCAGGCTGGCAGCTGTGCGTGTGATTGAGGACCGTGACAGAAATGTCGCACAAGGCCAGAAATGCATACTTAGGTAGAAAAAAACATACATAAGTCGCACTGGAGTATAAGTCGCACAAGGCCAGAAATGATACTTAGGTAGAAAAAAACCCATACATAAGTCGCACTGGAGTATAAGTCGCACAAGGCCAAAAATGCATAATTCTGTACAAAAAAACATACATAAGTCGCTCTGGATTATAAGTCTCACAGTGCCAAAAGTGCATAATTAGGTAGAAAAAAACATACGTACATAAGTCGCTCCGGAGTGTAAGTCGCACAATGCCAAAAATGCATAATTAGGTAGAAAAAAACATACATAAGTCGCTCCGGAGTATAAGTCGCACAATGCCAAAAATGCATAATTTGGTACAAAAAAACATATATAAGTCGCTCCGGAGTATAAGTTGCACAATGCCAAAAGTGCATAACTAGGTGGGGAAAAAAACATACATAAGTTGCACTGGAGTATAAGTCTCACAAGGCCAAAAGTGCATAATTAGGTATAAAAAACCATACATAAGTCGCACTGGAGTATAAGTCGCACAATGCCAGAAATGCATGATTAGGTAGAAAAAAACATACATAAGTCGCACAAGGCCAAACATGCATAATTAGGTAGAAAAAAACATACATAAGTCGCTCCGGAGTATAAGTCGCACAATGCCAAAAATGCATAATTCGGTACAAAAAAACATACATAAGTCGCTCCGGAGTATAAGTCTCACAATGCCAAAAATGCATAAGTAGGTAGAAAAAAACATACATAAGTCGCTCCGGAGTATAAGTCGCACAATGCCAAAAATGCATAATTTGGTACAAAAAAACATATATAAGTCGCTCCGGAGTATAAGTTGCACAATGCCAAAAGTGCATAACTAGGTGGGGAAAAAAACATACATAAGTTGCACTGGAGTATAAGTCTCACAAGGCCAAAAGTGCATAATTAGGTATAAAAAACCATACATAAGTCGCACTGGAGTATAAGTCGCACAATGCCAAAAATGCATGATTAGGTAGAAAAAAACATACATAAGTCGCACAAGGTCAAACATGCATAATTAGGTAGAAAAAAACATACATAAGTCGCTCCGGAGTATAAGTCGCACAATGCCAGAAATGCATAAGTAGGTAGAAAAAAACATACATAAGTCGCTCCGGAGTATAAGTCGCACAATGCCAAAAATGCATAATTCGGTACAAAAAACATACATAAGTCGCACTGGATTATAAGTCTCACAAGGCCAAAAGTGCATAATTAGGTAGAAAAAAACATACATAAGTCGCACTGGAGTATAAGTCGCACAAGGCCAAAAATGCATAATTAGGTAGAAAAAAAACATACATAAGTTGCACTGGAGTATAAGTCGCACAAGGCCAGAAATGCATACTTAGGTAGAAAAAAACATACATAAGTCGCACAAGGCCAAAAATGCATAATTTGGTACAAAAAACATACTTAAGTCGCACTGGAGTATAAGTCTCACAATGCCAAAAATGCATAACCACTCCAACCACTCTTGGAGCCAAAGGTGGTTGGCATGTTCACTTCATGCCTCCTCGGAGATTAGGGAATTCATCCCTGCTCTCCTTCCCACCACCGAGTCTCCTTTTAAGTCTTCTCTCATGTGCTCCACTTGTTTTTTTTTTTTTTTATTTTATTTTATTTTTTTTCAAAAATTGCCCATCGCATTAAATGTGTTTGTTTACTTTTTATATACCAGCACGAGGGTGGGGGCTACCTGAGACTTGTAGCTGGTCCAGGCTGGCAGCTGTGCGTGTGATTGAGGACCGTGACAGAAATGTCCTCATTAGGTCTGCAGTGAGGAGGAGAGGGATGCTACACAGGAGAAAGAGGAGAGAGAGGAGAGAGAGGGAGAAAAAAAAGTTTGCAAGTTTTTGACACACTGCGCCTTTTATCTGTGCGGGGCTCGGTTTAAAGTTTACGTGCGCGCTAACAGATAGCACGAGCACGCACCCGGAACACACACACACACACAGAAACACACACGGCAACACAGTGACTCACAAAGTGCAGTGGAGTATCTATGTCATTATTATACACTATTAATTAAAGAGAAATAATAGAAGCCAGATGAACTTGTGTTCAGCCTAATTATCATGTCTTTGATAGCAAATTGTGCAGAAAAAGACAAAAGTGTGTGTGTGTGTGTGTGTGTGTTGAGTGAGAGAGAGTTTATACTGTACTGTGGAAAAGGTTCACACCAGGACTTGGGACTTTGGGAGTGAAACTTACACTGTATTTTTCCAATATGGCAACCCGTAACCCTTCTTTGAAATCAAAGCCGGATGTCTTAATTGCGGAATGAAAGGAGATGCACTCCGAGCAGAGATGATGGACTATGTGGTGAGGCGGGAAAACAAAAAAAAAGGGGGGGGGTTGTGTAAACAACAGGGGGTGAAGTAGCGGCAGAAAGGGAACGGTTGCTCTGGGGAACAACAGCAACAACAAACAAACAACAATCGCCTTGTTTTATCTTGTTTGCCTTTTTTTTTTTTTCTTCTTCTTCTTCTTCTTCCACACATCTCATCCTCCTTGGCGTGCATGCAGTGATCTATGAACTTCACGCTTCCACGCCGACTCCCCTGTTGCCTTGTTTACATGTTGTTGGCGCTGCTGTGTCGGCAAGCGCATTGATCATTACCATCATTATGGGGTCTATGATACTGCATGTCGAGGCACAAAAATCAACACTGCTTCCGAGCCTTCAAAGGGGTTTAATGATCAAGACTAACTGGCAACCTTCGCTTTTGTTGACGAATGTCTCCCCTCATTGGTGTCATTAAAATAAAACACACCTGTTTGCCGCCATTGTCGCTTGCGCACCGTCGACCGTCTATAATATTGTTTATTATAGATCCCCATTAGTCCTCACTGCAGCGAAGACTATTTTCTACTGCTTTACCTCATGAGGGTTGCTGAACATGCAAACTCCACACAGAGATGGCCGAGGGTGAGGAAAGACAAAATAAAAAGGCAAAAAGTTACCACTTCCACACAAAATAGGAGGAGAACTTAATTCACTTTCTACCGCTTATCCTCACAAGGGTCATGGGGGGTGCTGGATCCTATCCCAGCTGTCTTCGGGCGAGGTACACCCTGGACTGGTGGCCAGCCAATCACAGGGCAAATATAGACAAACAACCATTCACACTCACATTCATACCTATGGACAATTTAGAGTCGCTAATTAACCTAGCATGTTTTTTGGAATGTGGGAGGAAACCGGAGTACCCGGAGAAAACCCACGCATGCACGGGGAGAACATGCAAACTCCACACAGAGATGGCCGAGGGTGGGGAAAGACAAAATAAGAAGCCTAAAAGTTACCACTTCCACACAAAATAGGAGGAGAACTCATACATTTATTCATTTTCTACTGCTTATCCTCAGGAGGGTCGGGGGTGCTGGAGCCTATCCCAGCTGTCTTCACGCGAGATACACCCTGGACTGGTGGCCAGCCAATCACAGGGCACATATAGACAAACAACCATTCACACTCACATTCATACCTATGGACAATTTGGAGTCGCTAATTAACCTAGCATGTTTTTGGAATGTGGGAGGAAACCGGAGTACCCGGAGAAAACCCACGCATACACGGGGAGAACATGCAAACTCCACACAGAGATGGCCGAGGGTGGGGAAAGACAAAAAAAAGTTACCACTTCCACACAAAATAGGAGGAGAACTCATATTCTCACGAAGGTTGCATTGCAGGGGGTGCTGGAGCCTATCCCAGCTGTCTTCAGGCGAGAGCGAGTGGGGTACACCCTGGACTGGTGGCCAGCCAATCACAGGGCACATATAGACAAACAACCATTCACACTCACATTCATACCTATGGACAATTTGGAGTCGCTAATTAACCTAGCATGTTTTTGGAATGTGGGAGGAAACCGGAGTACCTGGAGAAACCGCACGTATGCTCGAGGAGAACACGCAAACTCCACACAGAGATGGCCGAGGGTGGAATTGAACCCTGGTCTCCTAGCTGTGAGGTCTGCATGCTAACCACTTGCCCACTGTGCAGCCCTCCTGGGGTCCAAAAAATGACATTTTACATACTTCAAACACAATACAATAAAAACAGTCATTACAATTAAATAAAACTAAATCTAAACAAAAGTGATCTGAGATGTAATGGAATACACCCTTAAAATTATTGAAGCCAACCAGAACAACAAAAATGATTCCAATTTACACATTCAGAATTTCAGAATAAATTGAATTGAATGTGATTTTTACTAAAGATCTGAAATCATCATCCATCTTTGAGTACATGTACTATAATATACGACATTCTGGCGACGTTACGACTTTCCCTCGCTTACGGTTCGACCACTTCTTCGTTCCACCGTGACTATCCTTACTTGAAGCAGTAGTCTGAGCAATGGCGGCCGCACAGCGTGAGCGACGACAGGGTGATCAGCATCCGCTTTTTGGGGGGACTATTCGGTAATAAATGCCGTGTGAGTAAGTCAAACAGTGTGTGGGGGGGGGCGTATAGAGATGGAGATGCGTAAAGAGGAAAAGTCAAAGAGAGAGACGGGAGCGAGGAAGAGGGAAGGAGAAAAGTGGTGGCACAGCTGAGGTTGACACTAATGAGGAGCCTTTGTGATGGGACCTGACAGAGGAGAAGAAAGCAGAATCCCCCGACACCGATGCTCCACAACACTCCTCCGCTTAATTGGGAGAGCCAGAACCCACAACCAGTGTGTGTGTGTGTGTGTGTGTGTGTGTGTGTCAAAAAAGGCAGTATATCTGTTTTAGGAGCAATAAGTGAATGTAAGACAAACTAGACATACATGGTCTAGTAATTAAACCTGCAGCACTTTAAGCTTAGTTATTGTGCTTATGTAGATCTTCGCAGCTCTCTTCCTTGTTCTTGGACGATTTTCACACTTTTTTTTTGGGTCCAGGATTTCACGCTTTTTAGTTGATGTTGGCAAGATGCGCCGCTTAGAGCATTACATGCACGCCGATGGCTTTTGAGGTTCACACGTCGGGTATCTGCCATCTTTCTCACATTCTTTTCAACTGACAGGAATCCGCTGTAATAATAAGCCCGCTATTCTGTCTCGTAGCAGCTAGTGTGCATGTACATGCACATGCAGATGAGACCTGCAACCACAACACGCCTGCACGGACGCAGAATCGCACAAGTCGGCAAGTGCAACATATTTAGATATCATGCCATTCATATTTTTAACTTGCATTTTAAGATTTTTTTGTTTTTGTGTTACTACCCCAACCTTCCATAAGTGGGTCAAAAATGACTCGGTCAGGTTGTTTTCTTGAAATATCTTTGTAATTAAAAAATTTTATAATTTCAAATTCCAGGTATTCCTCAAAAAACATGTTTTTGATATCATATCGTTCACATTTTTAACTTACCTTTTAAGAATTTTAAGAAATTTTTGTTTTTGTGTTACTACCCCAACCTTCCATAAGTGGGTCAAAAATGACAAAAATGAAAATTTTTATAATTTCAAATTCCAGTTAATCCTCAAAAAACATGTTTTTGATATCATACCATTCACATTTTTAACTTATCTTTTATACATTTTAAGAAATTTTAGTTTTTGTGTTACTACCCCAACCTTCCATGAGTGGGTCAAAAATGACAAAAATGAAAATTTGTTATCATATTCCATGTATTCCTCAAAAAACATGTTTTTGATATCATGCCGTTCACATTTTTAACTTACCTTTTATACATTTTAAGAGATTTTAGTTTTTGTGTTACTACCCCAACCTTCCATAAGTGGGTCAAAAATGACCCGGTCAGGTTGTTTTCTTGAAATATCTTTGTAATGAAAAATTTTTATCATTTCAAATTCCAGGTATTCCTCAAAAAGCATGTTTTTGATATCATGCCGTTCATATTTTTAACTTACCTTTTATGCATTTTAAGAAATTTTTGTTTTTGTGTTACTACCCCAACCTTCCATGAGTGGGTCAAAAATCACCTGGTCAGGTTGTTTTCTTGAAATATCTTCATAATGAAAAAAATTTATAATTTCATATTCCAGGTATTCCTCAAAAAACATGTTTTTGATATCATACCATTCACATTTTTAACTTATCTTTTATACATTTTAAGAAATTTTAGTTTTTGTGTTACTACCCCAACCTTCCATAAGTGGGTCAAAAATGACCCGGTCAGGTTGTTTTCTTGAAATATCTTCATAATGAAAATTTTATCATTTCATATTCCAGGTATTCAACTGACAAGAATCCGCTGTAATAAGCCCGCTATTCTATCTCGTACATGCACATGCAGATGAGACCTGCAACCACAACACGCCTGCACGGACGCAGAATTGCACTGCAAGTCGTCGTGCACGGGGTACAAGTGGAGACACTTGTTCAATCCCTGCGGTGCACTTTCCATCTTTGACTCTGAATCAATCATTTTTAATTTATCAGAGGGGATTTGTGTCATGATGGCTGATGCCAACTCCAATAAGAGGAGAAGTGGGGGGGGGGCACCCAACACAACAGCAGTGAAAAAGCTCCAGCAAATCCCTGCTCTGATGCGATTAGAACACACAACCAAATCAGGACTGACTTGAATAGACACAGAACACAAAATCATATTAAGGAAAATTCGATGTGCATGGCATTACATTGCTCTCAATCCCCCCCCCCCTCCATTCCCTACTTTCTTTTTCTCATCTTTGCTCCCTTTTCCTCTCATTGACTCTCTCACTCCATTTCTTCCCGCTCTGCTTTCTATCTGTCAGCATCGTAGTCGTCTTAGAATATTTCAATGCTAGTGACCTGAAAAATCTGTTGGCGACGGCTTCCACGATCCCTTTCCTCTTGTCTGAACAGATGGAGCGTTCAATGTGATTCCGACTTTCCCCCTTTGCAGACGAGCTCCACGGGTCGCGGTATCACCCGGGCTCGACTGCAACACATCTGCAGCTGCGTAGTGCGGTGGTATCGTTTTTTATTTAACCCTTAGATGCACAAGGGGGTCAAAAATGACCCGGTCAGGTTGTTTTCTTGAAATATCTTTGTAATGATTTTTTTTTTATCATTTCATATTCCAGGTATTCCTCAAAAAACATGTTTTTGATATCATGCCGTTCACATTTTTAACTTACCTTTTATACATTTTAAGAATTTTAGTTTTTGTGTTACTACCCCAACCTTCCATAAGTGGGTCAAAAATGACCCGGTCAGGTTGTTTTCCTGAAATATCTTCGTAATTAATTTTTTTTATAATTTCATATTCCAGGTATTCCTCAAAAAACATGTTTTTGATATCATGCTGTTCATATTTTTAACTTACCTTTTATACAATTTAAGAAATTTTTGTTTTTGTGTTACTACCCCAACCTTCCATAAGTGGGTCAAAAATGACCCGGTCAGGTTGTTTTCTTGAAATATCTTTGTAATGAAAATTTTTCATAATTTCATATTCCAGGTATTCCTCAAAAAACATGTTTTTGATATCATGCCGTTCACATTTTTAACTTATCTTTATAGATTTTAAGATTTTTTTGTTTTTGTGTTACTACCCCAACCTTCCATAAGTGGGTCAAAAATGACCCGGTCAGGTTGTTTTCTTGAAATATCTTCGTAATGAAAATTTTTTATCATTTCATATTCCAGGTATTCCTCAAAAAACATGTTTTTGATATCATACCGTTCACATTTTTTACTTACCTTTTATACATTTTAAGACATTTTTGTTTTGGTGTTACTACCCCAACCTTCCATAAGTGGGTCAAAAATAGAAAAATAGAAAAAAAAGAAAAGAAAAGCCATCTAAAAATCCAAACTAAAATCTCTTACCATGTTGTTAACTACTCCCTTCAGAGAGCAGCACAAACTGGGTCTAACAAGGACAGAAAAACGCTTCACAACTTCCCTTTGCAGACGAGCTCCACGGGTCACGGGTATTACCTGGTCTCGACTGCAACACATCTCCATCTGCGTAGTATATATCACAAAAAAAAAAAAATGAATACAATGTGTCTCACAAAATAATATTTGGTAAAATGCTAAAATGCTGCAAGCATCTTGTGAAAAATAGCAATTCGGGAGGCGAGAGGTGAGTCGGGGGTGAGAAAGTGGGCCAAAATACGGTCCAGAGAGTGCGAGCGGGGAAGAAGCTGAAGAGATAGATAAAGTAGGGTTGTTATGTCAGAAGCAGTCGAGTCGCTCTCATCTTGCCATTATCTCAAGCACCCTCACATTACCATAATAATGGCTTTTAACCAAATGTAGCACTCTCCAAAGCAGCGCAGGCAGAATCTGTTGGAAGCAAATGTAAAACACTCATCTGCAGGCACAAGCAGAAGGGGCTTAACATTAACATCACCATAGACACACGAGTGCTGTGTGAAAGGCGTGTGTGTGGGTTGGAGTGGGAGTCTCCGGTCTCGCATATCGTCTCCTGATGTATTCTTGATAATACACATACTAATGCGCAAAGATCGTTTTGCAAGTCATACGCACGCGTGCATCATACATTCCTGTCAAACGTTTACGCGCACCGCAATCTGAGATGGCTTCCACGACATCAAATGCTCTCAAATGCATCATCGGAGTTAAAATAACAATTGCGTATGTTTTGTTAGCAATGTTGACGCTTTGTACTAGAAACCAGGGATGCTAAGACTAAGATACAAAAACCGTATTGCTGGGTTGAAACCACTTGAGGCAATCCGCGTCACTTCTAGTGATCGCTTGGGAATCAAACAATGAATATGGTCACTTATGAACACAATGTTTCACAGATCAATGCGACAAATGGTGGGTGCACGCCATTGGAATTATTAGCTGCAGTTGTGTGAGTGTGCATGGTGTGTTGCACAAAGACATGAACTAGTTGAAAACAAGGTGATCAAACAGTGGTGGTTGTTTTTAAACGGATGAAGGTGTGTTTTCTCATCGTCTAATTTTATTACCATATTTTCTGGACCATAAGTCGCTCCGGAGTATAAGTCGCACAAGGCCAAAAATGCATAATTAGGTAGAAAAAAACATACATAAGTCGCACTGCAGTATAAGTCGCACAATGTCAAAAATGCATAATTAAGTTGAAAAAAACATACATAAGTCGCACTGGAGTATAAGTCACACAATGCCAAAAATGCATAATTAGGTAGGAAAAAAAAACATACATAAGTCGCATTGGAGTATAAGTTGCACAATGCCAAACGTGCATAATTAGGTATGAAAAAACATACATAAGTCGCTCCGGAGTATAAGTCGCACAAGACCAAAAATGCATAATTAGGTAGAAAAAAAACATACATAAGTCACACTGCAGTATAAGTCGCACAATGTCAAAAATGCATAATTAGGTAGAAAAAAACATACATAAGTCACCCCGGAGTATAAGTCGCACAATGCCAAAAATGCATAATTAGGTAGAAAAAAACATACATAAGTTGCACTGCAGTATAAGTCGCACAATGCCAAAAATGCATAATTAGGTAGGAAAAAACATACATAAGTCACCCCGGAGTATAAGTTGCACAATACCAAAAATGCATAATTAGGTAGAAAAAAACATACATAAGTCGCACTGCAGTATAAGTCGCACAATGTCAAAAATGCATAATTAGGTAGGAAAAAAACATACATAAGTCGCACTGGAGTATAAGTCGCACAATACCAAAAATGCATAATTAGGTAGGAAAAAAACATACATAAGTCACACAAGGCCAAAAATGCATAATTAGGTAGAAAAAAACATACATAAGTCGCACTGAAGTATAAGTCGCACAAGGCCAAAAGTGCATAATTATGTAGAAAAAAAACATACATAAGTCACTCCAGAGTATAAGTCGCACAAGGCCAAAAATGCCTAATTAGGTAGAAAAAAACATACATAAGTCACACTGGAGTATAATTCGCATTTTTTCGGATAATTTATTTCCCAAACTACTTAACCAAAACAGACATTACGTCCTCTTGGAAGGCAAGTTCTAATAATAATAAAAGAACAGAGAACAGTCTGAATATGTGTAAGATATGCTAACACAATGCTTATTTAGCTACACAAAAAATAAACATAAACAGAAAAGGTGTTTCATTTATAAGTCGCTC
This sequence comes from Doryrhamphus excisus, assembly GCF_037039965.1. Classification (NCBI taxonomy): domain Eukaryota; kingdom Metazoa; phylum Chordata; class Actinopteri; order Syngnathiformes; family Syngnathidae; genus Doryrhamphus; species Doryrhamphus excisus. Next base: position 3,430,987 of record NC_136378.1, read on the forward strand.
TGGAGTATAAGTCGCAGGAACAGCCAACCTATGAAAAAAAGTGCGACTTATACGGTATTTTGCCTGATATTTATTGTGGTTATTGAATAATTGTGCACTTGACAACGCTACAGTTTTGCTTGTCGTCACTGCAAACTTTACGAGAGACAGGTTCTACAGCCACCTATTTCTGTGTTTTTTGTTTTTTTTTTTCCTTTGGGCTATGTTAGTAATAACTTATTCAGACGTTCCACATGCGAGAACAGCGCATGTATGCGGCATTCTCGCTTGAAGTCTATTCATAAATCCGCTCGTTTGACCCTTATGGGTTGAATCCAGCTGAATAGATCACTAATTAAACTCTGGGCTCGTAACAATGGACGGTAAGGTTGATTTGAGATGTTCATCAAAGCAGCGCTTCTACACTTGATCTTGACCTGCTCATGCTAATTGAAGGCGGTGCAGTGAAAATACTGTATGGGTGTACCTTTGTGGTCAGTCCACTCAATAGATGATATTCATTAATCGGCTTTGAGACTTTAGAAAGTTTTTTTTTTTTTTTTAGCCCAATAAAGAAGCAATATCCCATAAGAACGGTAACATCATGGCCGCTCTTGATGCGTTCACGGTCATCGTGCAAGATTTGTTGCACCGCCGCCACTGTGCGTCAAAATAATCAATCCGGCTCAACATGGACAAGAGGGCAACGTGTGTGCATGTGTGTGGGTGCCGCTCAATATAATGAGCTTGATATGCTTGTGGCCAGTGGAAACGCATAGTGGAGTATTAAATATAGTGGGCGCTTTTCGGATAAGACCAGGAGGACAAGCTGTTGCACACACGTGGTACTCGCCTTTCATGCAAATGACCACTTTTCAGTCGCTTCTGCAGCTCAGTGTGAACAGGAATCGTTTTGACTACATTGTCATCGGTGTACACTGGTTGAAATCATAAGGTTAGTTGAAAAATTGCAAGAATTATTATTTTTTTTTTTTGGACTGAGCAATTTATTGCAAACGGGATGTTTAGCAACTGATCAAAAGCTTAAGACCATAACAAAAAAAAACAAAACACTTTAAGTACAAAAATGTACTTAATCTACTGAGTAGCTATTATGTTTTTTCCACTTTTCTGACCTATAAATGTAGTCAGAATGTTGTATTCTCATGTTAAACCATGCTAAAGTTTCAGATAAAGAGGTTCGCGCATTTGGAAGTGAGAAATTGTATGGCTCAAAACACTCTGTTTGAAAAGGCGTGGTTAAATTGTTACTTTGTGATGTCACAGAGGGTGGACTTCCTTATATGGTTCATAGTTTGGAAGCACTTTTTAGTTGTTTTTTTTCAATATATTGTCATTCATTCGTTAATTAATTTTGTACCGCGCGTGCGGGGGGGTTGGGGGGGGGGGGTGCTGGAGCCAACTGGACTGGTGACCAGCCAATCACAGGGCACATATAGACAAACAACCATTCACACTCACATTCATACCTACGGACAATTTGGAGTCGCTAATTAACCTAGCATGTTTTTGGAATGTGGGAGGAAACTGGAGAAACCGGGATTGAACTCGGGTCTAATCGCTGTGAGGTCTGCGCGCTAACCACTCAACCACTGTGCAGCCTAGTTATGTGTGTCAGAAATCAGCTGCCAAAGTTTTCAATATATTTTAAGAAGTTTAAAGGGATTTACTGCGCGATGCCTTGCTTATGCATTACATTCCCGCAAACAGCAAACACCAACATCTGTGAAGATGAATTGTTCGGATTCGACTCCTGATCCCATGAATGGATGCAGAGAGGAATCACACCAACTGAATACCTTGCCAACGGTCACCTCCTCCCTTGGCCAAACTGGAAAACCCTCAACAGATTTCATGCGGAGCAGGGAGGTGCAAAGCACCGGTAAAAAATGGAACTCACTCCCACATAGAAGACAAATACAGCAAAGGAGCAGTACACACCATGTACCACCTAGTACATGATGCCCACTAGTACAACCACATCTGGGATTACATAGGACTCAAATAAGTTATTGTTGTTTGTGTCCTTCTCGACTTAGCATGGACTTAGCATGTTGTCCCCGTGGGATTTCTTCGGGTACTCCGGTTTCCTCCCACATTCCAAAAACATGCTAGGTTAATTAGCGACTCCAAATTGTCCATAGGTATGAATGTGAGTGTGAATGGTTGTTTGTCTATATGTGCCCTGTGGTTGGCTGGCCACCAGTCCAGGGTGTACCCCGCCTCTTGTCTAAAGACAGCTGGGATAAGCTCCAGCATCTCTGCGACCCTCGTGAGGAAAAGCGGTAGAAAATGAATGAATGAGTTCTCCTATTTTGTGTGGAAGTGGTAACTTTTTGACTTCTTATTTTGTCTTTCCCCACCCTTGGCCATCTTTGTATGGAGTTTGTATGTTCTCCCCGTGCATGCGTGTGATTTCTCCGGGTACTCCGGTTTCCTCTCACATTCCAAAAACATGCTAGGTTAATTAGCGACTCCAAATTGTCCATAGGTATGAATGTGAGTGTGAATGGTTGTTTGTCTATATATGCCCTGTGATTGGCTGGCCACCAGTCCAGGGTGTACCCCGCCTCTTGTCTAAAGACAGCTGGGATAGGCTCCAGCACCCCTCGCGACCCTCATGAGGATAAACAGTAGAAAATGAATGAATGAGTTCTCCTATTTTGTGTGGAAGTGGTAACTTTTTGGCTTCTTATTTTGTCTTCCCCCACCCTCGGCCATCTCTGTGTGGAGTTTGCATGTTCTCCCCGTGCATGCGTGGGTTTTCTCCGGGTACTTGCACAGTAAATGGAGTCTGGAATAAGTATACTGAATATAAAACAAAGTATTGCACAGATGTAGTACATAGTCTATCGGGAGCAGTGCTGGTTCTACATCCAGACCAGACCCGGCTATGAAACCAAATGAGGAAGGCTGCCTTATTTTTTTTCCCAAGCATACTGTATGTGTAGGCGTAAGTGGAAGCATGTGCCACGCCGCTCCGTAGGTGTGCACGCACGTGTCATTGTGCACGTTGCTGTGCGCCGGCCAGGTCTGGCCAGGTGCTCCGCATGTGTTTCCCTTGCCCAGATGGCCTCGTGGCAGGTGAGGGCCAGGGCACAGGGCGTCCTCCTGGCCCTCCCACTCAGCCAACGCAGAAGGTCGACATGACCGTGCTGCCTTCCGCAGGAAATGATACTGGAAGCCATCTTGCTCATTAGGCAAGCGTAGCCATAACAAGTTAAACGGAGCTGACAAATATAAACGCAGTTTTAATTTTTGAAGCCGTTTCTGTTTTTCAATATCACATATTCATATTTTTATTTTATTTTAAGTGCTTTTCCTTGTACGTTGTCACAGCGAAAGAACAGCCATTGCAGACATTGTGTGAGCGTGTGTACGGAGCACGGTGCCAGGAGGGTGTGGAGACCCACAGATGGTCGGGTGGTTTCCACTCAGTGAGATCTGGGCCGGGGCCCGCACTCAGATTAGCGGGTCTCTTTTCGTGAAGCACCACCCACAGCTTTCTGGGCAGACCTGAATCTGACACAGAGGTTTTGTTTTGTTCGAGAGCGACATACTTTTTATGTGCTCATATTTTGCCGTGGGGCTCTCGAAAAGTGGGATGTCACCTTTTGTGGAAGCACTCATGGTGAGCCCCCCCCCCATGTCGAAGGTATGCCTGCAATGCTAATATGTGTGAATTTAAATGTATAATGCGATTAATGTTTCGTGTGGATTACTAAAAGGGTTTTAGTTTAACGAGATGATGCCTTCAAGGATGGAGGAAAAACCTTGTTATTGAATGATGTTACCTTGAAACCATATCTTTTAAAATGGTTTCCATTTGCTATTACACACGATCATTTCCACTCTGGTGGGCCCCCACCTCTTATGTACTGGAAATCATCTGTTTGAAATTATAATGTATATAGAATTATTAGTGGTTCATTCATTCATTTTCTACTGCTTATCCTCACAGGGCACATATAGACAAACAACCATTCACACTCACATTCATACCTATGGACAATTTGGAGTCGCTAATTAACCTAGCATGTTTTTGGAATGTGGGAGGAAACCGGAGTACCCGGAGAAAACCCACGCATGCACAGGGAGAACATGCAAACTCCACACAGAGATGGCCTAGGGTGGGTAAAGACAAAATTAGATGCCAAATAGTTACCACTTCCACACAAAATAGGAGGAGAACTCATTCATTCATTCATTCATTTTTTACCGCTTATCCTCACAAGGGTTGTGAGGGGTGCTGGAGCCTATCCCAGCTGTCTTCAGGCTGAGAGGCAGGGTACGCCCTGGACTGGTGGCCAGCCAATCACAGGGCACATATAGACAAACAACCATTCACACTCACATTCATACCTATGGACAATTTGGAGTCGCTAATTAACCTAGCATGTTTTTGGAATGTGGGAGGAAACCGGAGTACCTGGAGAAAAATGGTGGGGAAAGACAAAACAAGAAGCCAACAAGTTACCACTTCCACACAAAATAGGAGGAGAACTCATTCATTCATTCATTTTCGACCGCTTTTCCACACAAGAGTCGCGGGGGTGCTGGAGCCTATCCCAGCTGTCTTCGGGCGAGAGCGGGCGAGGTACACCCTGGACTGGTGGCCAGCCAATCACAGGGCACATATAGACAAACAACCATTCACACTCACATTCATACCTATGGACAATTTGGAGTCGCTAATTAACCTAGCATGTTTTTGGAATGTGGGAGGAAACCGGAGTACCCGGAGAAAACAGGTGGGGAAAGACAAAATAAGAAGCCAAAAAGTTACCACTTCCACACAAAATAGGAGGAGAACTCATTCATTGGGATGTCACCTTTTGTGGAAGGTTTTCTACTGCTTTTCCTCACAAGGGTCGCGGGGGTGCTGGAGCCTATCACAGCAGTCTTTTTCCGAGAGGTGGGGTACACCCCGGACTGGTGGCCAGCTAATCACAGGGCACATATAGACAAACAACCATTCACACTCACATTCATACATATGGACAATTTGGAGTCGCTAATTAACCTAGCATGTTTTTGGAATGTGGGAGGAAACTGGAGTACCCGGAAAAAACCAACGCATGCACGGCGAGAACATTTAAACTCCACACAGAGATGGCCGAGGGTGGAATTGAACCCTGGTCTCCTAGCTGTGAGGTTTTTTGCTATATAAAAAATAGCAAAAAAAATACACTTGCTTACGTTGATGCTGTTGCTTAGTCGCCATGAAGCCGGCCAGTCACTAATATGTGGTCCATAAGCGGCCATGACAGGACATACGGAGAGCTAAAGGAGTCAAAGTGAGCGGAGCGGCAGCCTGTTGGATTAACCCCCAGCGTGACATCACACACAAACACATACGTGAGCGTACAAACTTCAACATGCACGTTTCAGAATAAGCCAATGAATTAATTACAACTACAGCCAGCGTGTATGCGGAGCTAATAGGAAGTGACAGGGGCTGCAGTGATGTCCTCATCACTGCAGGCTTCCTGCTTCCTCTCTCACCACCACCACCACCACCTCTTTCACTTCTCCTGATATCATCTCCTCCACCTCTCTGCAATCATCGTGTTCAGCTTGACATTTCTATCTTTGTGCTTTGGTCACTTGTCGCTCTCTCGGATGCAGCAAAATATTAGCAAAGAATCACAATTTCAATTTTATGGAAGTGGAGTTTTTGTGTAAGTTTGAATTTATACCTCAATTAGCACATAAGTGCTAATAATGTGCACATGAAAAATGTAAAAAAATAAAAAAAAAAAGTTGTCCCAGGCTGGTCTGGAAGTATAACTTCTTCTCCTCTCAGATCTCCATGTGACCCCTCACAGGATCCATTAGCATCCAATTATGGTTGCAACAGTCAAGCAGATAGGACCATGGATGCCAATACGGGGGGCCTCTATCTGTTGTAACTTTACAGTCCTTTGTTTATGCACCCCACACTTTACCCAAAGTCAGCTGGGGTAGGCTCCAGCTCACTCGTGACTACACAGGATAAGCTATATTTGCATTGCGTCATAACACAACATTAGCCACGTTTACATGGATCCAAATGGAGGCGAGAAATCGGCACTGGAATGCTGTGGAAAGTTTGTTTTTGATTCAAACTAAATTCAAAGACTGGACAAACGAAAAAATGGGAATACGGGAGTTATTCCAAAAAGTGAAAAAAAAAAACTTGAGGAAGTCGGTATCACGTGGTGTTGATGTTTACGTTTTAATGCGTATGCTCCATTGACTATTCTGGTTGATTATGGTAATGGTAATGGTTTAATTTCATTTGAACATGCATCAGATTACAATTGAATGCATCACATAATCAGTTCACAGTTCCACATGTCCAAAAGGAGTAGGAAGAAGCAAAGCTTATTAAATCCTACCCCTCCATCTGGTACTTTTACAATCAGTAACTGTTACATTTGTTCACTTCCTGCTTTCCTAATATAGTTTAAGGTTTTTTTAATTATTTTTTTATTATATTTTTGTCACATAATCGGTTCACAGTTCCACATGTCCAAAAGGAGTAGGAAGAAGCAAAGCTTATTAAATCCTACCCCTCCATCTGGTACTTTTACAATCAGTAACTGTTACATTTGTTCACTTCCTGCTTTCCTAATATAGTTTAAGGTTTTTTTAATTATTTTTTTATTATATTTTTGTCACATAATCAGTTCACAGTTCCACATGTTCAAAAGGAGTAGGAAGAAGCAAAGCTTATTAAATCCTACCCCTCCATCTGGTACTTTTACAATCAGTAATTGTTACATTTGTTCACTTCCTGCTTTCCTAATATAGTTTAAGGTTTTTTTAATTATTTTTTTATTATATTTTTGTCACATAATCAGTTCACAGTTCCACATGTCCAAAAGGAGTAGGAAGAAGCAAAGCTTATTAAATCCTACCCCTCCATCTGGTACTTTTACAATCAGTAACTGTTACATTTGTTCACTTCCTGCTTTCCTAATATAGTTTAAGGTTTTTTTAATTATTTTTTTATTATATTTTTGTCACATAATCAGTTCACAGTTCCACATGTCCAAAAGGAGTAGGAAGAAGCAAAGCTTATTAAATCCTACCCCTCCATCTGGTACTTTTACAATCAGTAATTGTTACATTTGTTCACTTCCTGCTTTCCTAATATAGTTTATGTTTTTTTTAATTTTAATTTTAATTTTAATTTTAATTTTAATTTTAATTTTAATTTTAATTTTAATTTTAATTTTAATTTTAATTTTAATTTTAATTTTAATTTTAATTTTAATTTTAATTTTATTAATTATTAATTTTTGTCACATACCCAAGTATGAGGTGATAGCATGTAAACGTGGCTACTGTTTTACCGCATCTTTCCTGACTTGGTGGATTATTTCAAGTTGTTTTGGTTATTTCATGTTGCCGGTTGTCATTAATAAGTGAAAGGAAGTCATTTATTAGTCATGTGATATTTGAACTTCTGCGGTTTTGCGTAACTAAAAAAACCTTGGTCAAATTCCAAATCTGAGCATCCGCTCATCTTGAAAGAATAAATGGAGGACTTTGTCAAAGACGCTGCATTCAGTGGCTCCAAACAGGAAGCAGAATTATATGAATAAAGCAGCAAATACCTCTAATAGCCTCTCTTATTCATTATGTAACACGCGTTACAGTTTTCCTTGGTTTCCTCTCTCGCTGGCACCTCGCACCCTCTTCGCAGCCCCCCCCCCCATCCTTCACCTTCTGTTCACCACCTGTACAGAGAAGCCAGTCCCTCCTCTCTCTGCATGATGCTTCAAGCTGTTCCACAACAGCTCAAAGCATCCGATGCTGGTGATTAGACTTTATGTCTTCCTTGCCACATTTCATCTCATGCATGTGGCAGGGCGCCCACTTGCATGAGTGGATGCTACCCGAGGGCCAGACGTGAAAAGGTTAAAGGTCTGACATTTGAAACAGCAGGGGTTGATGCTCGCCTACCACGTGATGTTGCCCGTGTCAAAACGCACAACCGCAGACGTGTGTGTACGTGGGAATGGGAATGCTTGGAAATGCTGCATGTTGGGAATTTGTCGGAATTAAAAAAAAAACTGATTTTTTTCAGTTAACGTCAAAAATGTTGCCTCTGTTGACTTCCGTTTTCCAGTTAGCGTACAATATGTCGTGTTTTTAATACACTGCATGAGTCCATCTTAATGTATTTTTGGCTTCTGACAAAGAACCTTCCTTGTGAACAAAATGGCCGCCAGTGGCTGACTCTCAAAAATGTTAGCACAAAACACCTTTGTCTAGTTTTACTTGCATAAAACTATTCATAAATGTACATAAATGAGGAATGAAATGGATATATAACCTTTAAGGTCATTCATGATGCGAGTGTTCCCAAAGGCCACCTTCTTGTTTTGTCATGAGTTATTTCTTAACTTACTTAACTTACATTTCAGTCATATTTTTCACCTTTTTTATCCAAATGCTGGCTCTTGAAACTGTCTTTGTCTGACTTTTGGGTTATTAAGGTGAGAAACACTCTTGATTTCCAAGTAATAAATAACTCATGGCAAAACAGGAAGGTGGTGGTTGGGGACAGTCAGTCAGAACATAAAAGTAACCTTAAATGTTTATTCATCCCTTTCTTTCATTACTTTTACCTTCATTGAAGACGTCATTCGTGATGTGAGTGTTCCCAAAGACACAATATGGCGGCGAGACACAGAGTGGGCACCACCTTCTTGTTTTGTCATGAGTTATTTCTTAACTTCAATACAGTTCAGTCATATTTTTCACCTTCTTTATCCAAATGCTGGCTCTTGAAACTTTCTTTGTCTGACTTTTGGGTTGTTAAGGTGAGAAACACTCTTGAATTCCAGAAATAAATCATGGCAAAACAGGAAGGTGGTGGTGGTTGATCTCTCTACCGCATTGTGTCTTTAGGGACAGTCAGTCAGAAAGTAAAAGTAGGGTTAACTTCAGTACAGTTGAGTTGTATTTTTCACCCTCTTTATCCAAATGCTGGCTCTTTCTTTGAATTCCAGAAACAACACTCTTGATTTCCAGAAATAACTAATGGCAAAACAAGAAGGTGGTGGTGGTTGATCAGTCACAACGTAAACGTAAGCTTAAATGTTAATTCATCCCTTTCTTTCATTACTTTTACATTAATTGAAGGCATCATTAATGATGTGAGTGTTCCCAAAGACACAATATGGCGGCAAGACACAGCGTGGGCAACACCTTCTTGTTTTGCCATTAGTTATTTCTTAACTTCAGTACAGTTGAGTTGTATTTTTCACCCTCTTTATCCAAATGCTGGCTCTTTCTTTGAATTCCAGAAATAACACACTTGAATTCCAGAAATAACTAATGGCAAAACAAGAAGGTGGTGTTGGTTGATCAGTTAGAACGTAAAAATAAGCTTAAATGTTAATTCATCCCTTTCGTTCATTACTTTTACATTAATTGAAGGTGTCATTCATGATGTGAGTGTTCCCAAAGACACAATATGGGGGCAAGACACAGCATGGGCACCACCTTCTTGTTTTGTCATGAGTTATTTCTTAACTTCAGTATAGTTGATGTGTATTTTTCACCTTCTTTATCCAAATTGCTTTCAAAAAATTTATTTGAATTACAGAAATAACTAATGGCAAAACAAGAAGGTGGTGGTGGTGGTTGATCTCTCTACCACATTGTGTCTTTCATCGTTCGTTTCTTCCATCATGTATTTATATGCAATTCTAAACACATATTTTTTATTAATAATTTTGGCTTTCTGGAATGAATTAAAACATGTAGCAAAATCTAAAGTGGAAATGTATGACACCGATTTGCATATATGCGATCTCACGCACGCTAAAAAGGACGAAGAGGTGGCAACAGAGGAGCGATGGCACTCGCCCTTTTTCCCCGAGATTACAATTCACTGAATCGTCTCTTGTCTTCTCTCCCTCGTTCTCTCGCTCCTTTTATAGATGAAAGGCCTCCCTTATTCCATCAATGGCCCCAAGTCATCTGAATTAAACATTGATTTTATCGTCATTTTAGTCGCTGCCTCCATGACGGCCGACTGCCTCCTCAACGTTTCATCCTGCGTGAGCCGAGGAGAGGAGTTTGGAAGAGGAGAAGGGAAGGAGATTGCGAAAATAGAGGGAGGGAGCCAATAAGGGAAGATGGAGGGATCACATTTAACGGTGGAATAATCTAATCTTCCTCCATGTATGATTTTTTAGACATACTAAAAAAAAATTCCAAGTTGACTCAACTTAAAAAAAAATTGTAACCTTGCTGCCTTAAAATTTTTGATTAAATTTTTTCAGGTCATTTCAACACACAACTAAGTTTCTACATGTTAAGACCATCTTTACGTGACTTATTGATTTGTTGTGGGAACTTCATTTTTTTGGTCAAATAACCAAATATTTTGGTTGTATCAACAATGTAAATCAAGTACATTATGGAAGGTTAGGGTTAGGATTAGGGTTAGCCTAACCCTAGGCTTAGGGTTAGCCTAACCCTAGGGTTAGGGTTAGGGTTACTAAGTGAGTTGAGTTTAGGGTTAGGGTTAGCCTAACCCTAACCCTAACCCAAACCCCTAACCCCTAACCCTAACCCGAGGGTTAGACTAATCCTAACCTAACCTAACCTAACCTAACCTAACCCAACCAAACCCTAACCCTAGCCCTAATCCTAACCCTAGCCCTAACCCTAGGGTTAGGCTAACCCTAATCCTAAACTCAACTCACTTAGTAACCCTAACCCTTACCCTAGGGTTAGGCTAACCCTAATCCTAACCCTAAACTCAACTCACTTAGTAACCCTAACCATAGGGTTAGGCTAACCCTAACCCTAAACTCAACTCACTTAGTAACTCTAACCCTAGGGGTAGGCTAACCCTAAACCTATCCCTAACCCTAAACCTAGCCCTAATCCTAACCCTTACCCGAGGGTTAGGCTAACCCTAACCCTAAACTCAACTCACTTAGTAACCCTAACCCTAGGGTAGGCTAACCCTAACCCTAGCCCTAACCCTAACCCTAGGGTTAGGCTAACCCTAACTCTAACCCTAACCCCTAACTCTAACCCTAACCCTAACCCTAACCCTAGCCCAAACCCTAACCCTAACCCTAGGGTTAGGCTAACCCTAACTCTAACCCTAACCCCTAACCCTAACCCCTAACCCCAACCCTAACCCTAACCCTAACCCTAACCCTAACCCTAGCCCTAACCCTAACCCTAGGGTTAGGCTAACCCTAACTCTAACCCTAACCCCTAACTCTAACCCTAACCCTAACCCTAGCCCAAAACCTAACCCTAACCCTAGGGTTAGGCTAACCCTAACTCTAACCCTAACCCCTAACCCTAACCCTAACCCTAACCCTAACCCTAACCCTAGCCCAAACCCTAACCCTAACCCTAACCCTAACCCTAACCCTAGCCCTAGCCCAAACCCTAACCCTAGGGTTAGGCTGACCCTAACTCTAACCCTAACCCCTAACCCCTAACCCCTAACCCCTAACCCTAACCCTAGCCCAAACCCTAACCCTAGGGTTAGGCTGACCCTAACTCTAACCCTAACCCCTAACCCCTAACCCCTAGCCCCTAGCCCCTAGCCCCTAACCCCTAACCCCTAACCCCTAACCCCTAACCCCTAACCCCTAATCCCTAACCCCTAACCCCTAACCCTAGCCCAAACCCTAACCCTAGGGTTAGACTAACCCTAAACTCAACTCACTTACTAACCCTAACCCTAGGGTTAATAAAGAAAGTTCCCGAAACAAAGCAATAAATCACTTGAACTTGATCTTTTAAGTTGGAGAAACTTTATTGTGACTTGAAATAATTTGAAATAATTTGAAATAATTTGCTAGATTTAATCCCAATTTTAAGGCAGCCATATTACAAATTATTTGAAGTTGAGTCAACTTCAATTTTTTATTTTTTTTTACAGTGTGCTGTCATTCATAACTAATTCATAACTGCTACTCATATCAACCAATACAGACTGGTTGATATGAGTAGCAGTTATGAATTGCTGTACTATACTTATATACTATACTACTTGTGTTCTGCAACCTCTGCAAAGAGACTGCTAAAAATATATTCATATTCATATTCATATTCAACAAAATAGGCTGACCCCTTCCTGGAATGCTTTACCCAAACTGTTTCCGTCTCTAAGCTTCTCTCGCCTTTTCCTCCATGGGTGGTTTGTTGTTGGTCGCCCCGAGGAGACAAGGAGATGAAAAGGGAGTCGGTCTCAGAGGGAGCGTCAGCAGCATCGTTGCAAGAGGAGGCCGCGTGCTCCCGCAGCACTCACCCCCGCAGCGGCACGCCGTCTCTGGGAGGTGGAAGCATCTCCAGAGTCCTCCGCTTCACGTTCACGTTCACCCCTCTTTTTAAAAGTGCAACGGGCACACACATTTTACACACACATGATGGGTCTGGAAAAATGGCGTCTTCACGGGGTGAGGTTAGACTCCAGGCGAGTCTTCGCAGATAACGGCGGCACAAGTTAAAGACCCTGACTGAAACTAATGGGCTGCTTTTCATAGAATTAATGAATATATTCCCTTCTTCTTCTTCTCTCTTGGAGGTCTTTTTGGAGTCCCCCCCCCCCCCCCACGGTGGCAACATCCCGACTCATTTGGGTCAATCCGCCCCCCCCATCTTACACCTATTCAGCCTGTTCTCTATTCTTTTATTATTACAACTTGCCTTCTTGGTCAAGTAGTTCAAATAAATTACCCACAAAAAATGCGACTTATACTCCAGTGCGACTTATATATGTTTTTTTCTACCTAATTATGCATTTTTGGCCTTGTGCGACTTATACTCCAGTGCGACTTATGTATGTTTTTTTCTACCTAGTTATGCATTTTTGCCATTGTGCGACTTATACTCCAGTGCGACTTATGTATGTTTTTTTTCTACCTAATTGTGCACTTTTGGTATTGTGCGACTTATGTATGTTTTTTTTTCTACCTAATTGTGCATTTTTGGCATTGTGCGACTTATACTCCAGTGCGACTTATGTATGTTTTTTTTCTACCTAATTGTGCACTTTTGGTATTGTGCGACTTATGTATGTTTTTTTCTACCTAATTGTGCATTTTTGGCATCATGCGACTTATACTCCAGTGCGACTTATGTATGTTTTTTTTCTACCTAATTGTGCACTTTTGGTATTGTGCGACTTATGTATGTTTTTTTCTACCTAATTATGCATTTTTGGCCTTGTGCGACTTATACTCCAGTGCGACTTATGTATGTTTTTTTTTACCTAGTTATGCATTTTTGCCATTGTGCGACTTATACTCCAGTGCGACTTATGTATGTTTTTTTTCTACCTAATTGTGCACTTTTGGTATTGTGCGACTTATGTATGTTTTTTTTCTACCTAATTGTGCATTTTTGGCATTGTGCGACTTATACTCCAGTGCGACTTATGTATGTTTTTTTTCTACCTAATTATGCATTTTTGGTATTGTGCGACTTATGTATGTATTTTTTCTACCTAATTATGCATTTTTGGCATTGTGCGACTTATACTCCAGTGCGACTTATGTATGTTTTTTTTCTACCTAATTGTGCATTTTTGGCCTTGTGCGACTTATACTCCAGTGTGACTGCACCACTGTAGGTCTGAATAATGCAGACCTGCATTTGCTCTCATGTCGTGTTTCCGTATATCACCCCCCCACCCCCAACCCCCCCGCATTCCTCCCGTGTCTCTCACTCATGCTCAAGTGTTCTAACACAAGTGAGTCATTTAGAGGAGGTGCTCATCAAGAGACTCGAGTTCACTTTGCAACTTGACGCCTTACATCAACGGAGGAATGTGGAAAAAAAAAAGAGAGACAAGGTGAGACCAGGTTAGCAGGAACCGGAATGAGTTGGGAGAGATGGATGAGAGTGGAATATTACCATGGAAAGTGGCTTCATCAATTTGTCTTATAGGGATGACCCTTTCTGGCTCTATGGTCAGCGTCATACTTTTCACTAATTATTTGGTGGCATCATCAAAGTTGTTACTTTGACTTATGTATGTTTTTTTCTACGTAAGTATGCATTTTTGGCCTTGTGCGACTTATACTCCAGTGCAACTTATGTATGTTTTTTTTCAATCTAATTATGCACTTTTGGCCTTGTGCGACTTATACTCCAGTGCGACTTATGTATGTTTTTTTCTACCTAATTATGCATTTTTGGCCTTGCGCGACTTATACTCCAGTGTGACTTATGTATGTTTTTTTCTACCTAATTATGCATTTTTGGCCTTGCACGACTTATACTCCAGTGCAACTTATGTATGTTTTTTTTCTACCTAATTAAGCATTTTTGGTCTTGTGCGACTTATACTCCAGTGCGACTTATGTATGTTTTTTTTTACCTAACTATGCATTTTTGGCCTTGTGCGACTTATACTGAACTGCGACTTATGTAATTTTTTTTTTTTTTACCTCATTATGCATTTTTGGCCCTGTGCGACTTATACTCCAGTCTGACTTATGTATGTTTTTTTTCTACCTAATTATGCATTTTTGGCCTTGTGCAACTTATACTCCAGTGCGACTTATGTATGTTTTTTTCTACCTAGTTATGCATTTTTGCCATTGTGCGACTTATACTCTAGTGCGACTTATGTATGTTTTTTTTCTACCTAATTATGCATTTTTGGCCTTGTGCGACTTATACTCCAGTGCGACTTATGTATGTTTTTTTCTACCTAATTAAGCATTTTTGGCATTGTGCGACTTATACTCCAGTGCGACTTATGTATGTTTTTTTCTACCTAATTATGCATTTTTGGCCTTGTGCGACTTATACTGAACTGCGACTTATGTATGTTTTTTTTTTTTACCTAATTATGCATCTTTGGCCTTGTGCGACTTATACTCCAGTCTGACTTATGTATGTTTTTTTTCTACCTAATTATGCATTTTTGGCCTTGTGTGACTTATACTCAACTGCGACTTATGTATGTTTTTTTTCTACCTAATTATGCATTTCTGGCCTTGTGCGACTTATACTCCAGTGCAACTTATGTATGTTTTTTTTCTACCTAATTAAGCATTTTTGGTCTTGTGCGACTTATACTCCAGTGCGACTTATGTATGTTTTTTTTACCCAAGTATGCATTTTTGGCCTTGTGCCACTTATACTGCACTGTGACTTATGTATGTTTTTTTTCTACATAATTATGCATTTTTGGCATTGTGCCACTTATACTCCAGTGCGACTTATAGTCCAGAAAATACGGTATAATATCAAATGTTGGGCTTAGAAATGCGCTTAGAAATCCACTTAGGTATGTTTACACATGACTTCACAAAACTTCCAAAAATGTTATGAAAATGTGCGTCCCAGGTGGAGACCCGTTGAGAAGCCTTGGAACCGTTCTCGTACAATGGTTCAATTCCCGTGGCCACTCCCTCCTTTCAGCCTGTCTCTCTTCCCCTTAGGTGCTGTTTTATAAAAACAGTTTCTTGCGTTTCTACGACGATGTACTAAGCAGTCGTATGGAAACGCAACACGCTCGGACGCGAACTTAACTGTATCAGAGCTGAATGCACGAGACGTCATTCGTGTTCGAATCCTGCTGCACGGTTATGATGTGTTAAAACAGTTGAGAAACAGCACGAGTGGACACACAGTGACGGTATTCCGACGTTAGCATGCAAAGAGCAGTGGGGATTAACCACACGGATGAAAGATGTGGAATGATATCAGCCTCTTTTTGCATACCTACTCAGCGTGCCGCAGTGGCGTGTGTGTGTAGCCATCGAACCGAGGCTCATTTGTGTGTGTGACGGTACAAACGTTGTATAAATCGACTCATAACAGTGACAGATGCAGTGTGAGCACAATTTCCTGACACAGTGCTTTCTTTTCTGCTCAAGTCTGTGTTGCCTTTTTCGCTAAATGCACATTATGAGCAAAAGTATTGGTCCAAAAAGAGTCTTGTAGTTACTGTTGGAGCTCCCACGCCTCTGGAGTGGGTCTGCAATGTTTTGTCCATTGTCCAAGTCATGGGCTGTGTTTGAAACCGCATACTTACATACTACTCATACTAACTTTTTGAGTATGCGAGAAATGTTGAGTATGTATCATCAGCTCACTACTCACACTTAAATTACCCAGGATGCAAAGCGACGTGACGTCACCGCAGTGATTTATCACTATGTTTTTTTTTGTATGAGAAAAGTAAGGGGGTGTTTTATTTTCTGAAAATAACCTGAAGTTTGTTGCTCACTTCGGCTAGCTTAAATTTTGCCGAAAAATAAAAATAAAAATAAAAATAAAAATAAAAATAAAAATAAAAATAAAAATAAAAATAAAAATAAAAATAAAAATAAAAATAAAAATAAACATAAAATGCTCTAAACCCTTTAAATACATCACTTTATTCATTCATTCATTTTCTACTGCTTTTTTCTCACGAGGGTCGCAGGGGTGCTGGAGCCTATCCCAGGCGGGGTACACCCTGGACTAGTGGCCAGCCAATCATAGGGCACATATAGACAAACAACCATTCACACTCACATTCATACCTATGGACAATTTGGAGTCGCTAATTAACCTAGCATGTTTTTGGAATGTGGGAGGAAACCGGAGTAACCCGGAGAAAACCCACGCATGCACGGGGAGAACATGCAAACTCCACACAGAGATGGCCGAGGGTGGAGAAAGATAAAATAAGAAGCCAAAAAGTTACCACTTCCACACAAAATAGGAGGAGAACTCATTCATTCATTTTCTACTGCTTATCCTCACAAGGGTCACGGGGTGCTGGAGCCTATCCTAGCTGTCTTTGGGCGAGAGGCGGGGTACACCCTGGACTGGTGGCCAGCCAATCACAGGGCACATATAGACAAACAACCATTCACACTCACATTCATACCTATGGACAATTTGGAGTCGCTAATTAACCTAGCATGGTACTGTAAATACAGTAGTACTAGTACACGGTCAAGTGGCTACTTCTTCCTGTTTTGGTGGTGGTCTACTTCCTCATAGATGACTGCTCCACTTTTTCCTCCTCTTTCCAAGAACACTCCTCGTCGACCCAACTTTTTGGTTTCATTCCGTGGTTGCATTCGTGCGATGCAGCAGGTGTGAGTGTGCAACCCGAAGTCCGCTGCAGGACCTTGGGAATGAGTCACGGCGTTGCCGCCGGGGACACGTCCTGCCCTCCTCCTCATAAATACAGAAGAAGCTAAAGTGCAGAAAAATGTTCTTTTTTTTTTTTTTTTTTTTTGAAAGTGGGCACCAAAAGGAAGTGGAAATATGTATGTATATGAATATTTCAACATCTATATAAGCGCCAGGCGCCACTAGAGGTCTGTTGTAGGATTTAACCGTACGCTTTTTGAATTAAGTGCTTCATCAGGATAGACGGGAATATTTTTATAAGCTGTTTTAACACAAGTAAGAAAAGTTTTTAAGGTTCATTTGAGTCAAGGTGTTTTTTTTTTTGTTTAATAACAGCAAAGTCGGGGGCGGGCGGGTGGGGGGGGGGTTGCAGCGATTCCGTGGGCATCGCTCGAGGGCATCACACACTGAGTTGCCAAAGAGCGAAAGACAGAGGAAGCTTCTGTCACCTATCAATCTTTACTCTACAGGTTTTTTGTTTATTTGTTTGTTTTTTTCTTCTCAAGTGCATCCCAATTGTTTTGCCTTTCAATCACACTGAATGCTTATAAGTGGAGTGGAAAAGTCAAGAGGGACAAATGTGTTTTTTTTTTTTTGACTTTAGGTTGTCAAGCTGTCACTTTTCATTTACCGTGCACCAACTGCACACTTTATGTTGCCATTAGGGCTCCTGTCAGCGTTCCTCCCCTTCGATAGTTGTGGGAAAAAAATCGTCTTAAAACTTCACGTTCACCGCAGCTTCACATCATCACACAAGTTCCACAGCACTGGGCCGAGAAAAGTGGAGAATTCATTCATATTTCTACCCACTCCGTCCTCTTCACAGACACCGTGGACGCTGGCAGGCACAGACGTTCACATTCTTACCTAACAATGTTTCCTGAAGAGAGTGGAAGAGGACTTGAAGTGAGTCAGCTGAGCAACCATGACACTTTTTTTTTTCCTACATCGATGGGCCATTCCACCAAAATGAAACAAAGCGTCCTGCATATCGATATGATTGCATATTTAATAATAAACACAATAAAAAATAGTAATTTAAAGTACCAGACTTTACCATGAAATCCATCCATTCTCTATGCTACTTATCCTCACTAAGGTTGCAGGGCTATGCTGGAGCCTATCCCAGCTGACTTCAGGCGAGAGGCGGTGTACACCCTGGACTGGTCGCTACCTAATCGCATTTTAGAATTAGATTCCAAAAACATGCTAGGTTAATTAGCGACTCCAAATTGTCCATAGGTATGAATGTGAGTGTGAATGGTTGTTTGTCTATATGTGCCCTGTGATTGGCTGGCCACCAGTCCAGGGTGTACCCCGCCTTTCGCTTGAAGACAGCTGGGATAGGCTCCAGTACTCCTCGCGACCCTCGCAAAAATCAATGAAAGAATGAGTTCTCCTATTTTGTGTGGAAGTGGTAACTTTTTGGCTTCTTATTTTGTCTTTCCCTACCCTCGGCCATCTCTATGTGCATGCGTGGGTTTTCTCCGGGTACTCCGGTTTCCTCCCACATTCCAAAAACATGCTAGGTTAATTAGCGACTCCAAATTGTCCATAGGTATGAATGTGAGTGTGAATGGTTGTTTGTCTATATGTGCCCTGTGATTGGCTGGCTGGCCACCAGTCCAGGGTGTACCCCGCCTCTCGCCTAAAGTCAGCTGGGATAGGCTCCAGCACGACCCTCATGAGGATAAGCAGTAGAAAATGAATGAGTTCTCCTCCTATTTTGTGTGGAAGTGGTAACTTTTTGGCTTCTTTTTTTGTCTTTCCCCACCCTCGGCCATCTCTGTGTGGAGTTTGCATGTTCTCCCCGTGTATGCGTGGGTTTTCTCCGGGTACTCCGGTTTCCTCCCACATTCCAAAAACATGCTAGGTTAATTAGCGACTCCAAATTGTCCATAGGTATGAATGTGAGTGTGAATGGTTGTTTGTCTATATGTGCCCTGTGATTGGCTGGCGACTACTTTTGCTCGAAGACAGCTGGGATAGGCTCCAGCATAGAAAATATGAGCCACCAGGTTTATTCCTGTTGATTAATCATGTATTAATCATCATGATCCTGCATTTAAAGCAGTGCCATATATTCTTAAATGGTCTCTTTGACTGTCAATCAAAATCAGTTTTGTTTTGTGAGTGCCAGAGTCTAATCCACTTCTGGGAAACATCTCAGTGGCAGAAAAGGACCAAGAGAGGTTGAAGTGGGTTCTTTCGGTCTCATGACAAATAGTAAATTAGTCAGTTGAAATATCATCAGGGAGAAAATGAAGTGATCTTCATCTTTTCTTTCCCCTCATTGCTCTCGACTTGTTGCCGTCTGCCGTCTCCGGTTTTCGGCACCAAAGGGGGGACAGATGGAGGAATCCCTTTCTCGTCGCCCACTCCTGCTTCAGCTTTCATCTCCTGGGGGGGGGGGGACTTTCATCTCCCTCGGCACAGAGGTGTTTTCAAATTAAATACAATCTAATGAACTGGAAAACCTGCCCCTGTGTATGAGTGTGTGTGTGTGTGAGTGTGTGTGTGTGTGTGTGTTTGTAAGTGCCGTGGAGCAAAATGAAAGAAAAACAGTGTGACAGATTAAAAGAGAAAAGTATTTGCGTTGCAATCTAGTGTGTGGCGTCATGAAAGCGTGTGCTCCTTAATTGTACATCTCTGCAGCTCTAATTGCTTTAATTCCCTGTAATTAATCCATAATTGCAGTGAGGAGCCTCGCACAGCTTCGCCTCTGAACACACGAGAACTTTTCAAAATGGAGGACATAAATATAGATGAGAGACAAGAGCAGGTTGAGAAGGGAAGTCAGGACAAAAGGAGGAAACAGAAGGGAAGATAAAAAAGAAAGGAAAGGAAGGGAGGGTGATTGGAATAAAGAAAGAACAACTAATGGGGGGATAAAAGAAGGAAAAAACTACGTGTGAATGGAAGTAAAGGAGACAAGACTCAAGCAATAACGGAAAAAGTGAAATTCTGGACATGAGCAACAGAATGGAGCAACAAGGCCAAAGATAAGATGTGCTATGTTCGATTCTGTATAGAATAGAAGGTAATGATATATAAATAAAGCAATCTTCACTCGCTAAATGTACTGCAAAAAAGGTCAGTAAGGATAATTCATAATGCCGCCTTCAGAGAACATACTAACTCCTTATTTCTAAAATCACAAATACTTCAACTTGCTGATATACATGACAAAAAAATAAAAATTAAAATTAAAATTAAAATTAAAATTAAAATTAAAATTAAAATTAAAATTAAAATTAAAATTAAAATTAAAATTAAAATTAAAATTAAAATTCTAAATACAAGGATGAAGAGTCTTGTACGGTATTTCGGTATGTGACTTAAAATTAAAATTAAAATTAAAATTAAAATTAAAATTAAAATTAAAATTAAAATTAAAATTAAAATTAAAATTAAAATTAAAATTAAAATTAAAATACAAGGATGAAGAGTCTTGTACGGTATTTCGGTATGTGAATTAAAATTAAAATTAAAATTAAAATTAAAATTAAAATTAAAATTAAAATTAAAATTAAAATTAAAATTAAAATTAAAATTAAAATTAAAATTCTAAATACAAGGATGAAGAGTCTTGTACAGTATTTCGGTATGTGAATTAAAATTAAAATTAAAATTAAAATTAAAATTAAAATTAAAATTAAAATTAAAATTAAAATTAAAATTAAAATTAAAATTAAAATTAAAATTAAAATTCTAAATACAAGGATGAAGAGTCTTGTACGGTATTTCGGTATGTGAATTAAAATTAAAATTAAAATTAAAATTAAAATTAAAATTAAAATTAAAATTAAAATTAAAATTAAAATTAAAATTAAAATTAAAATTAAAATTAAAATTAAAATTAAAAGATGAAGAGTCTTGAACCAGTCATGATGTGCTATACATATCACTATATTGATACTTACTATGGTACCCATTATGGCATTGGATGCTCATATCACCTCGTTACTTCGGTAGGGGACAAAAAAAAACCCTTAAACTATATTAAGAAAGCAGGAAGTGAACAAAAGTAACAGTTACTGATTGTAAAAGTACCAGATGGAGGGGTAGGATTTAATAAGCTTTGCTTCTTCCTACTCCTTTTTGGACATGTGGAACTGTGGACTGATTATGTGATGCATTCAATTGTAATCTGATGCATGTTCAAATTAAATTAAACCATTACCATTTTTTAATACATTTTGTAAACCTTCAATTAGAGTGTGAGTTATATTTATTCCTTCTCATAATTAGAGATTGGTTGCACGGTGGTCGATTGGTTAGCATTTCCGACACACAGCAGGGAGGACCTGGGTTCCAAATTTGGTATCATCACTGTCGAAGTCCAGCATGTCGTTGTTTCTTTACACCACCGCGTAACTCCCGTCAATCACATGATCATACGTTGAATCATGTCGACAGGCCATCCAGGAAATAAAATATGTGCGCTTGTCTCGGGTGGGGGTGAAGACTCCCACCTCCCACTCACCATATTGTTCCAAGGTAGTCCCCTCCCCTTCTCCTATAGCAGCCTGCCTCCCCTTCCAAGCTCACCCCGGCTCCCTCATTAAGTCCCAATTAAGACAGCAGCCCACCCACACACCTCCTTATTGCACATGAATGCTTTTTCTGGTCAGACTTTTCATTTACGCAGGGTTGAGCTGAGGCTAGCAGACTCCTTCAGCTGTGTGTGTGCATGTGTTAATTTGTGTATATGGGGGGGAGGGGGGGGTCAGGTTGTATAATGATGCCGTATCTGTTATCTATTGCTTTTGCTTTATTACCCCCAACGCTGGATAAAAGCATACCTTTGTCACACTCAGTTGTAAACCCTAAATGGGGACCTGAATGGGTGGTTGATCATGAGCGACCCGCTGTGCTGCTTCTTGCATCAATGCAAGAAGTATGCACCCCCCCCCCCCCGGTACAAAAGTGTACATGTCCATCAATTTACAAAGATGCTTCCGATAGATCAACCCCAGCATCTAAGTGCTACTCGGTCTTGAGGAAAAAGGATCCATGGAGGTACAAGATGGAGAACGACAGTATCAGGCATCTTTGTCGGTGATGTCGTTGTTAAGTGGAAAGCTTCCCCGCTTAAGCTTATCGTTCTTGAAAAGAGATTTCCCAAGATGCATCTCATCCACCGGCGGATCACATCCGCCGCATCAAGTGCGGCAAGGCCTGCCTGCGTTTATGTCTTTCACTTTTGAGTCAAGTTTAAATGAAAAACGTTTAAGTCCGACTCCGAGTGTTTAGCCAATCAAATGCAATGTAAACAAGGAACCAACTGACTTAAGACAAGGAAGTGGGGATAAATGCTTGAACCTATCCCAGCTGTCTTTGGGCGAGAGGCGGGCGGGGTACACCCTCGACTAGAGGCCAGCCAATCACAGGGCACATATAGACAAACAACCATTCACACTCACATTCATACCTATGGACAATTTGGAGTCGCTAATTAACCTAGCATGTTTTTGGAATGTGGGAGGAAACCGGAGTACCCGGAGAAAACCCACACATGCACGGGGAGAACATGCAAACTCCACACAGAGATGGCCGAGCGTGGGGAAAGACAAAATAAGAAGCCAAAACGTTACCACTTCCACACAAAATAGGAGATGAACTCATTCATTCATTTTCTACCGCTTATCCTCACAAGGGTCCTGGGGCGCGCTGGAGCCTATCCCAGGTGTCTTCTGGCGAGAGGCGGGGTACACCCTGGACTGGTGGCCAGTCAATCACAGGGCACATATAGACAAACAACCATTCACACTCACATTCATACCTATGGACAATTTGGAGTCGCTAATTAACCTAGCATGTTTTTGGAATGTGGGAGGAAACCGGAGTACCCGGAGAAAAACCACACATGCACGGGGAGAACATGCAAACTCCACACAGAGATGGCCGAGGGTGGGGAAAGACAAAATAAGAAGCCAAAAAGTTACCACTTCCACACAGGATAGGAGGAGAACTCATTCATTCATTCATTTTCTACCGCTTATTCTCACGAGGGTCGCGGGGGGTGCTGGAGCCTATCCCAGGTGTCTTCTAGCGAGAGGCAGGGTACACCCTGGACTGGTGGCCAGCCAATCACAGGGCACATATAGACAAACAACCATTCACACTCACATTCATACCTATGGACAATTTGGAGTCGCTAATTAACCTAGCATGTTTTTGGAATGTGGGAGGAAACCGGAGTACCCGGAGAAAACCCACGCGTGCACGGGAAGAACATGCAAACTCCACACAGAGATGGCCGAGGGTGGGGAAAGACAAAATAAGAAGCCAAAAAGTTACCACTTCCACACAGGATAGGAGGAGAACTCATTCATTCATTCATTTTCTACCGCTTATCCGCACAAGGGTCGTGGGGCGTGCTGGAGCCTATCCCAGGTGTGTTCTGGCGAGAGGCGGGGTACACCCTGGACTGGTGGCCAGTCAATCACAGGGCACATATAGACAAACAACCATTCACACTCACATTCATACCTATGGACAATTTGGAGTCGCTAATTAACCTAGCATGTTTTTGGAATGTGGGAGGAAACCGGAGTACCCGGAGAAAATGCACGGGGAGAACATGCAAACTCCACACAGAGATGGCCGAGGGTGGGGAAAGACAAAATAAGAAGCCAAAAAGTTACCACTTCCACACAAAATAGGAGAAGAACTCATTCATTCATTCATTTTCTACCGCTTTTCCTCACAAGGGTCGCGGGGGTGCTGTCTTGGGGTGAGAGGCGGGGTACACCCTGGACTGGTTGCCAGCCAATCACAGGGCACATATAGACAAACAACCATTCACACTCACATTCATACCTATGGACAATTTGGAGTACCCGGAGAGATGGCCGAGGGTGGAATTGAACCCTGATCACCTAGCTGTGAGGTCTGCGCGCTAACCACTCGCCCACCGTGCCGCCCCTAGAAATTCTTCATTATGAGTATTTAGACCTTAATGCATAGCATTTAAACGCAGCACTGAAAGGTCATGAACCATAAGACTGATCAAATTGACCATATAATCCCCTCACAGCCTCATTTTTAGCAACCATGGCCACACACACACACACACACACACACACACACACACACACTCGTAGGGAACGCACATTCTCAACAGTTGCATTAATAAGATCAAACTTGCTCAGTGAAACCCAACCTTTGTTTTATCCGATGGAGGCATGAAATGAGATTCTATTAATACCCGCAGCCCAATTGAGGGGGGTTGCGTGTGTGTGTGTGTGTGTGGGGGTGCCTGACTCCCATCGGAGGCAGCGCTGAAAAGGTTAGGTGCAGCAATTACGCAGGTGGAGTTGCAGAGGAGACGAGGATGAGGAGGGAGATGGCTGTGCCTTGATCACGGCCTCTGAACAAGGTGTTATCAGCTGCAGCGACGAGGGGGAGAGAAATGGATGTTGGGGGTGGGGGGGGTGGGGGGGTGTTTGCCAGAGCGGCGTTAATGACGTGCCTTGTTTTTTGAAGCGAGGAGGCGCCTTTTCAAAGGCTAGGTAATTAGAAGGGGACTTGTTGGGCCGCGCTCGGTCTACTGCTGTGTCTTACTAAGCTCTCATTTATTGGCCGATCAATGCATGACAGCACCGGATGGTGAAACACACACACACACATACACACATACACACATATACACACAACCTGGTACTACACAGTGCATGCACATTCTGTACAATGTGTAACAAGCATGTGTATTTAACAGTGTAATACTAGTTTTCTTTCATTTGTTTATTTTTATAACTTTACTATTATAGACCTGCTCTGACCTGCACTAAGATTAATTGCACCAAATAATATACAATTTTAAAGTAATACTTCTCTGACAGTATTAGTTCAGTTCCTTCCTATTCCTCATATTAGTGTTTGCACCCCCCCCCCCTCCAACCCCCTGTTCAAGTGAACTAGTGAATAAATGAATGAATAAATGAGTTCTCCTCCTATGTTGTGTGGAAGTGGTAACTTTTTGGCTTCTTATTTTTGCCTTTCCCCACTCTCTGCCATCTCTGTGTGGAGTTTGCATGTTCTCCCCGTGCATGCGTGGGTTTTCTCCGGGTACTCCGGTTTCCTCCCACATTCCAAAAACATGCTAGGTTAATAATTAGCGACTCCAAATTGTCCATAGGTATGAATGTGAGTGTGAATGGTTGTTTGTCTATATGTGTCCTGTGATTGGCTGGCCACCAGTCCAGGGTGTACCCCGCCTCTCGCCTGAAGAAGACAGCTGGGATAGGCTCCAGCATCCCCCGCGACCCTTGTAAGGATAAGCGGTACAAAATGAATGAATGAATGAGTTCTCCTCCTATTTTGTGTGGAAGTGGTAACTTTTTGGCTTCTTATTTTTGCCTTTCCCCACTCTCTGCCATCTCTGTGTGGAGTTTGCATGTTCTCCCCGTGCATGTGTGGGTTTTCTCCGGGTACTCCGGTTTCCTCCCACATTCCAAAAACATGCTAGGTTAATTAGCGACTCCAAATTGTCCATAGGTATGAATGTGAGTGTGAATGGTTGTTTGTCTATATGTGTCCTGTGATTGGCTGGCCACCAGTCCAGGGTGTACCCCGCCTCTCGCCTGAAGAAGACAGCTGGGATAGGCTCCAGCAACCCCCGTGACCCTCGTGAGGAAAAGCGGTAGAAAATGAATGAATGAATGAGTTCTCCTCCTATTTTGTGTGGAAGTGGTAACTTTTAGGCTTCTTATTTTTGTCTTTCCCCACCCTCGGCCATCTCTGTGTGGAGTTTGCATGTTCTCCGGTTTCCTCCCACATTCCAATTGGCGACTCCAAATTGGTATGAATGTGAGTGTGAATGGTTGTTTGTCTATATGTGCCCTGTGATTGGCTGGCCACCAGTCCAGGGTGTACCCTTCTTCTTGCCTGAAGACAGCTGGGATAGGCTCCAGCACCCCCTTGTAAGGATAAGCGGTAGAAAATGAATGAATGAGTTCTCCTCCTATTTTGTGTGGAAGTGGTAACTTTTTGGCTTCTTATTTTTGTCTTTCTCCACCCTCGACCATCTCTGCATTTGTGGGTTTTCTCCGGGTACTCCGGTTTCCTCCCACATTCCAAAAACATGCTAGGTTAATTAGCGACTCCAAATTGTCCATAGGTATGAATGTGAGTGTGAATGGTTGTTTGTCTATATGTGCCCTGTGATTGGCTGGCCACCAGTCCAGGGTGTACCCCGCCTGTAAGCGGTAGAAAATGAATGAATGTTTACATTTGTTGACAAACATTGCAAAGGGAGCCACAACAAAGAGGCTGAAGAGCCACATACGGTTCTGGAGCTGTGGGTTGCTGACCTCTGGGTTAGGGGGGTTAGGGTTAGTGTTATTATCCTTGGACTCGGGTCGGACCTTCTCATGCAAATTTCCTCAGAAATGTCCCATAGTTTCAGTTTCAAATTCAATATTTGACATTTTTATTCTTGTTACAAATACTGCACTGAGCCAAAAACACCACCAGCAAGCACTGAAAGTAAAAAGACAAAAACTACCTTTGAAACAGTTCCAGACACCAAGCAGGGCGGACATCAGATGACAGGCCTGTGGGCTTGAGAAGCTAGAAGGGAACAATGGGTAGTACCCGCATCTGGAACATAAATTATTCCTAAAGAGCAACACGCCGCTAAATTGATTAGCATGTTAGCAATGTAAGTCTTGTTTTGGGATGAGAGCAGACGAACAGGTGACAGATAATTGGACCACTTTCACTCACATAATGTTCCTCAAAACCTTTTTTTTGGTCTCCTTGGATCATCCAGCAGCGCAGCAACACCCCCACCATGGTGCTCTGCCACGACTGA
Organism: Doryrhamphus excisus; assembly: GCF_037039965.1. Taxonomy (NCBI): domain Eukaryota; kingdom Metazoa; phylum Chordata; class Actinopteri; order Syngnathiformes; family Syngnathidae; genus Doryrhamphus; species Doryrhamphus excisus. Next base: position 3,457,928 of record NC_136378.1, read on the forward strand.
CCCCAGCCGTTCGTTTAATTGGCTGTTAATTGCTATCCTCTCGACAAGACACAATGTATATGCGCGGCTATATTTAGTCTCCCCCCCTTCAATGGCTCTTCATGTTAAATTACAACTTTCAGCAAGGCACTGAAGGCCCCATTGTGGCCTGTCGTTGTCCCCCCTCTGTGAGTGACTGACGGGGCACACACACACACATCCCACCCTCTCTTTATCTCTCTCTTCTTCCTCTTCTTTGCTCTTCTTCCATCAGCTTGTACATCACTTGTCTGACACCTGGATGGGGCGACATCTCTCTCTCTCTCTTTTTTTTTTTTTTCGCTCCTTCAGTTTGAAACAGCAGCAAGTCTGTTCAGCGGGGAATATTTTTACAGCTGCACCTTTCACATAGGCGGTTTTTTATTGTGTAAAAAAAAAATCTGACAGGATTTTCAGTAGCAATTAAGCAATTCAAAAAATACAATTTGACATGTTTGTTTCCTCCCACATTCCAAAAACATGCTGGGATTGGCTCCAGCACCCCCCCCCCCCCCCCCGTGACCCTCGTGAGGATAAGCGGTAGAAAATGAATGAGTTCTCCTCTTATTTTGTGTGGAAGTGGTAACTTTTTGGCTTCTTATTTTGTCTTTCCCTACGCCCGAAGACAGCTGGGATAGGCTCCAGCACCCTTGCGACCCTTGTGAGCATATGCGGTAGAAAATGAATGAGTTCTCCTCCTATTTTGTGTAGAAGTGGTAACTTTTTGGCTAGGGGTAGGATTTATTAAGCTTTGCTTCTTCCTACTCCTTTTGGACATGTGGAACTGTGAACTGATTATGTGACAAAAAAAAATTAAAATAAAATAAAATAAAATAAAAAAAAACTATATTAGGAAAGCAGGAAGTGAACAAATGTAACAGTTACTGATTGTAAAAGTACCAGATGGAGGGGTAGGATTTAATAAGCTTTGCTTCTTCCTACTCCTTTTGGACATGTGGAACTGTGAACTGATTATGTGATGCATTCAATTGCAATCTGATGCATGTTCAAATGAAATGAAACCATTACCATTACCAATACAATGACCAGGATGAATGATAATATTCACAGGCATACATTATAAGTGTGCTTCTAATGTCTACCTGTCAAGACAGGTAGTGGCAAAGATGAGACAATTAGTGTAAAAAAGAGCCGTACTAATGTAACTGACACCAGTAGTCCAAACACTTAAGTGTGCCAGTAGGAGATAATTTCATCAGTCGAGCCTTTTATTCCACACTTTTGACCAAGTGTCTGCAATTACATTGTGACAGATGATGTTCTATTTCACACAAATTGATTTAAGTGGATTCACCGCCAAACAATATCTTACTTTCGGTACCTCACACAAAAGTAAGCTCAGACTTGGGATTAAAAAAATAAAAAAATAAAAAAAAAACTCACTCTCATCATTGTCGCAATTGTGGAAATAATCGTCATCGCGAGCCACACCGTCGTTATCATAATCAGATCCGTGTTGCGGCGCACGGCCCTGACAGAATTCAGCATGAACTCTGCTGGTGATAATTTGTGGCGATGTTGACGCACGTTAGAATCCGGGAGTGCATCGCCAGTATTTACACAGCGCTGTTATCTCAGCACATAATACCTTGCTGATTATCCTTTCAATGATGGCGTCGCTATCTTAACGCTTATGATAATAGCGCGGCGATGGTAATCCACACAACCGCTGCTCTTTCAGATGCTAATGGTTGATAGTGGGTGGTCGTACACACCGACGGTAATGGCTTCTTTTGGAGAGCGAACCAGCTGATGGATGAAGTAAATCGGGTAGGTGAGATGATGAAGAACGGGTGTAAAAACATCCGCTGTCAGATCGTGCATCATAGCCAGTTTGCCGATTATGTCATTTGGGTGGACTAATTGAGTAAAAGAGACACCTGCTTACCCCAATATGTTGCCATGACAACAAGCAAGAACCAAGTGTCTCTCAAACTCTGCTCTTCCTTCACATTTTGGGATGTTCTGTCTTTGGCTAAATAATAATTAAAAAAAATAATAAATAATAAAAATTTGAAAAATGAAAAAATAAAAATCTTAAACTGTATTATGGAAAGCAGGAAGTGAACAAATGTAACAGTTACTGATCGTAAAAGTACCAGATGGAGGGGTAGGATTTAATAAGCTTTGCTTCTTCCTACTCCTTTTGGACATGTGGAAATGTGAACTGATTATGTGACAAAAAAAACAAAACTGTATTGTGGAAAGCAGGAAGTGAACAAATGTAACAGTTACTGATCGTAAAGGTACCAGATGGAGGGGTAGGATTTAATAAGCTTTGCTTCTTCCTACTCCTTTTGGACATGTGGAAATGTGAACTGATTATGTGACAAAAAAAACAAAACTGTATTGTGGAAAGCAGGAAGTGAACAAATGTAACAGTTACTGATTGTAAAAGTACCAGATGGAGGGGTAGGATTTAATAAGCTTTGCTTCTTCCTACTCCTTTTGGACATGTGGAAATGTGAACTGATTATGTGACAAAAAAAACAAAACTGTATTGTGGAAAGCAGGAAGTGAACAAATGTAACAGTTACTGATCGTAAAGGTACCAGATGGAGGGGTAGGATTTAATAAGCTTTGCTTCTTCCTACTCATTTTGGACATGTGGAAATGTGAACTGATTATGTGACAAAAAAAACAAAACTGTATTGTGGAAAGCAGGAAGTGAACAAATGTAACAGTTACTGATCGTAAAAGTACCAGATGGAGGGGTAGAATTTAATAAGCTTTGCTTCTTCCTACTCCTTTTGGACATGTGGAAATGTGAACTGATTATGTGACAAAAAAAACAAAACTGTATTGTGGAAAGCAGGAAGTGAACAAATGTAAGAGTTACTGATTGTAAAAGTACCAGATGGAGGGGTAGAATTTAATAAGCTTTGCTTCTTCCTACTCCTTTTGGACATGTGGAACTGTGAACTGATTATGTGACAAAAAATAATAATAGTAATAATAAAAAAAAATTAAACTTTATTATGAAAGCAGGAAGTGAACAAATGTAACAGTTACTGATTGTAAAAGTACCAGATGGAGGGGTAGGATTTAATAAGCTTTGCTTCTTCCTACTCCTTTTGGACATGTGGAAATGTGAACTGATTATGTGACAAAAAATAATAATAATAATAATAATGAAAAAAAAACAAAACAAACTATATTAGGAAAGCAGGAAGTGAACAAATGTAACAGTTACTGATTGTAAAAGTACCAGATGGAGGGGTAGGATTTAATAAGCTTTGCTTCTTCCTACTCCTTTTGGACATGTGGAACTGTGAACTGATTATGTGATGCATTCAATTGTAATCTGATGCATGTTCAAATGAAATGAAACCATTACCATTCTCTTTGTACACACACTTAAACACACACACACCTCCACTGTGTCCATCCATCTGAAGTTGCTGAGATAAGAAGATTGAGTTTTCCACTCAGTGGAGCAAAAGCGCTCTTACCTCTTCCCCCACGGTCCACCCAGCAGCACCTGTGTGTGTATATTTGCGTCCGTGTGTGTTCTTGTGCCCTTGTGACATTTTGGGTCTAAGGTGGAGGCGGGTAAAAAACACACAGGTGCATTTTCAATGTCTATAATCCTTGAGCACGCGTGTGTGTGTGTGTGTCCGTGAAAGGTATCAATCAGGTTTTAGAGCCTCGCAATTAAATCAATCATCATCATCATCATCATCATCCTCCCAGGTGAAAAATAGTTGACTTTGGTCTCAGCGTGGTTCCGAACTGAGGAGGATCTTTTAATTGGCTTTCTTTCCAAAGTTTGTCTTCGACTTTCTGCCTCCCTCCTTCACTCGGACTCATCTTTTTTTCTCACAGTGATCAACTCTAACCTGTTTTAGTCATTGCTTTTCTTTCATGACATAGAAAAAGTCATATCATTTCTCTAGCATTTTAAAATCAGATTATCACACCAAGATTATCACAGCAAAACGGAATAGTGCACCAATTGTGTGCTTTCAGAGCAAGTCAAAAGGAATGCCGCTCTTTAACACAGCAAAAAAACCCAGCATTTCAAGAAATGCTGCAAATGTTTGACAGACAGTAAGAACCGCTGGTGGAGAAAGTGAAAAGGAATGCTGCTCTTTAACACAGCAAAAAAACCCCAGCATTTCAAGAAATGCTGCAAATGTTTGACAGACACTACGAACCGCTGGTGGAAAAGTCAAAAGGAATGCTGCTCTTTAACACAGCGAAAAGACAGCATTTCAACAAATGCTGCAAACGTTTGACAGAGAGTACGCACCGCTGGTGGAGAAAGTCAAAAGGAATGTGGCTCTTTAACACTGCGAAAAGACAGCATTTCAAGAAATGCTGCAAACGTTTGACAGAAAGTACGAACCGCTGGTGGAGAAAGTCAAAAGGAATGCTGCTCTTTAACACTGCGAAAAGGCAGCATTTCAAGAAATGTTGCAAACGTTTGACAGACAGTACGAACCGCTGGTGGAGGAAGTCAAAAGGAATGCTGCTCTTTAACACAGCGAAAAGACAGCATTTCAAGAAATGCTGCAAACGTTTGACAGACAGTATGACCCGCTGGTGGAGGAAGTCAAAAGGAATGCTGCTCTTTAACACTGCGAAAAGACAGCATTTCAAGAAATGCTGCAAACGTTTGACAGACAGTACGAACCGCTGGTGGTGAAATACATGTCACAAATGCCAATTCCACAACTTCACAACAGACATATTAAAATAAATATTGCATTATTGTGAGATATTAGGGCTACACGGCGGTCTAGTGGTTAGCGCACAGACCTCACAGATAGGAGACCTGAGTTCAATTCCACCCTTGGCCATCTTTGTGTGGAGTTTGCATGTTCTCCCCGTGCATGCGTGGGTTTTCTCCGGGTACTCCGGTTTCCTCCCACATTCCAAAAACATGCTAGGTTAATTAGCGACTCCAAATTGTCCATAGGTATGAATGTGAGTGTGAATGGTTGTTTGTCTATATGTGCCCTGTGATTGGCTGGCCACCAGTCCAGGGTGTACCCCGCCTCTCGCCTGAAGACAGCTGGGATAGGCTCCAGCACCCCCACGACCCTTGTGAGGATAAACGGTAGAAAATGAATGAATGAATGAGTTCTCCTCCTATTTTGTGTGGAAGTGGTAACTTTTTGGCTTCTTATTTTGTCTTTCCCCACCCTCGGCCATCTCTGTGTGGAGTTTGCATGTTCTCCCCGTGCATGCGTGGGTTTTCTCCGGGTACTCCGGTTTCCTCCCACATTCCAAAAACATGCTAGGTAATTAGCGACTCCAAATTGTCCATAGGTATGAATGTGAGTGTGAATGGTTGTTTGTCTATATGTGCCATGTGATTGGATAACGTAAAAAACTGAAAAACGAGTACTTGTGTTTACATGGAGGATTACTGTAGGAGGTATAAGTCAGTAACGTTCCATATTTCTTCTGTTTTATTAGAATTTGGATTAGTGTTGCTTGAGCTATATTGTACTGACCAGCCTGGACGGTTGTCTTTGCTTCCATTCCCAGTGTTCCATATAAAACCAGTGTCACATGGGGGTGTTGACCCAATGTGTTGACCAATGTGGGTGTCTACGGCGTCTGATGTGTCTCTGCTCTTCTCGGCTATTTGTTTCTCCACTTCGCTCGGGCGGACTCCTTATCTTCTCGACGAACGGCGTGTCTTCGTCAGCACCGATTAGCCACGTTTCATTCCCCAATCGTTCAAGTAACGACAGTTTGATACACGACAAACGAAGATATGTCGCTCTCCAATCTTCTGCTGTAAAAGTGTGTCAGAATAGATAAAGACTGGGGTTAAGTTTTTCTTTTTTTTCCCCGTAACATTAAAGCCCGCATTGATAATAATAAAGGAGGGGGGCCGCAATACAGAAACACTTAATTAAATGAAAATAAATCAACTGTGATCAAATGGTCGGGTTCTCGGAAGCGATGTGTACAAATTTACATATCTAATGAACAGTCACGTAGTAAACGTAATTGATTTGCGGGCTTTCTTCATAGATGATAATGACTTTGAGATGATTGTTTTAAATGAATAGCTTTGCTGGGTCGGATGAGAGAAATGATGAGCAAGGGGGAAACTTTCAAAGTTCCCGAAGCAATGTTTTTTTTTTAAAAGCACAATAAGACAATTAGACTCCCCTGTAAACTAATTACAGCGCCTTTAATTCTTTTCCAGATTAAACTGCGATTGTAATAAGATGCAGCCTCGGCGGAGATGTTTGTAAGCAAGGGGAGGGAGGAGAGACAATTGTAATTAAAGGTGGACTCATATTTTTATCATGAACGATGAGCCAATTCAAGAAACAATACAAGCAGTTGATGTTTGCTAAATACAAGGATGAAGAGTCTTGAACCAGTCACGATGTGCTATATATATCACTATATTGATACTTACTATGGTACCCATTATGGCATTGGATGCTCATATCACCTTGTACTTCGGTACATGACAAAAAAAAAAAAAAAAAAACTTAAACTATATTAGGAAAGCAGGAAGTGAACAAATGTAACAGTTACTGATTGTAAAAGTACCAGATGGAGGGGTAGGATTTAATAAGCTTTGCTTCTTCCTACTCCTTTTGGACATGTGGAACTGTGAACTGATTATGTGACAAAAATAAAATATAAAAAATAATTAAAATTAAAATTAAAATTAAAATTAAAATTAAAATTAAAATTAAAATTAAAATTAAAATTAAAATTAAAATTAAAATTAAAATTAAAATTAAAATTAAAATTAAAATTAAAATTAAAATTAAAATAATTACTTAATTACAAGGATGAAGAGTCTTGTATGGTATTTCGGTATGTGACAAAAAATTAAAATTAAAATGTTAAATATGAGGATGAAGAGTCTTGTATGATATTTCAGTACGTGACAAAAAATTAAAATTAAAATTAAAATTAAAATTTAATTTTTAAATTTTAATTTTAATTTTAATTTTAATTTTAATTTTAATTTTAACTTTAATTTTAATTTTAATTTTAATTTTAATTTTAATTTTAATTTTAATTTTAATTTTAATTTTAATTTTAATTTTAATTTTAATTTTAATACAAGGATGAAGAGTCTTGTATGATATTTCGGTACGTGACAAAAAATTAAAATTAAAATTAAAATTGGTCATATCACTTTGTACTTTGGGACGAGGTGCATTAATAATAAAAAAAAACTTAAACTGTATTATAGAAAGCAGGAAGTGAACAAATGTAACAGTTACTGACTGTAAAAGTACCAGATGGCCAGAAGCTTTGCTTCTTCCTACTCCTTTTGGACATGTGGAACTGTGAACTGATTTGGTGATGCATTCAATTGTAATCTGATGCATGTTCAAATGAAATTAAACCATTACCATTACCAAACAAATATATAACAAGGAGATAAAAGTGCTTACATCCGCTCTGAAGACACTTGTGAGTCTCTTTGCCGTCTTTTCTCCGTGTCTGGTTGGCCTCCAGTTCAAAACCGTACAGGTCACACCTCCTCGGTGATGTGTGTGTATATTCTTTTTGCTCCGCACACAAAAAAAAAGCAACTTTCCCTCCTCTGTTATTGTGAGAAAGCGACGCTAATGTTATTATTGCTCAGCTCCACCGCGGGCTTGTTCCCATGTTGCCTGCTAATGTTGATGATGCTCCTCGCTCAGTCGAACGGCTTCGCCGCTTGATGGACTCAAAACAACTCCTTTCAGCATCACCGACTCGCGCTTATCATAATTTGATTATTTTAATGATCTTGTTACTGAACCACAGACATTGCACTTGCATACACCCGGAGGGGGGCCAACCATGGTTGAGCGCACCGTATGAATCTCACATGAAATGTCCGAGGGTGACAATAGATTACCCTGTGTGTGTATTAATGCCTGCATGCAAATGCGTTGTGTGCGTTACGTTCCGCCGACAAACACAACATAGCATCGTGCAGTCGCGCTGCCCGACACAAAGCAGCAAGGTTTACGCGCTAGTATTTGCATAAAACAACCCCGGTGCGTTATCAGTCAAACACCCCAGCCAGAGGGGGCCTTGATTGTGGCCTTTTATCATCGCATATTGAATTATCTGGATTAATTTAACGCATTTAGGATTGTGTGTTTTCCCGAGCCGGCGACTCTTCTGTGTCTTCGTTAGTGATAATTGCACTAAGTGGGTCATCTCCGTCTTGTCTCGCTTCCCTTTTTCCACCATAGCATTAGCGTTTTTCAACTTCTTAAACAAAGTTTGGCCAAATCTAATGATTCACGTCATGATTCACTCAGCGTTCCGTGGCTGAAAGCTTTGGAAAGTAGGCGGTTGACTCACATGGCGGAGGAGTGCAAGCGTGGCTGGACTGGAGGTTTTTTTTTAAAGCTCACCTTTAATTTGATTTTTACCTTCTCACACTGCTGACAGGGACAGGAAGTGGATGGCGTTCAGTACCGTTTCAATGTTAATGTTTATTGATGTTCTATGCATTGTTCTATTCACCCCCCATACACACACCATAGTCCAAGGGGTGTCCAAATTGCAGCCTGCAGGCCAAATACCGCTCGCCATGCATTTTTAAAGCACTTTGTATTGAGTTGTGGACTCCTAGACACAATAACCAGCATTGAAAGCTTTCTAGTCCTTCCAGAATCTGCACCTATTCAGCTGTATTTCTTTGGATTTTGTACTCCTCCAGGCACGCCTACTCCTATGTGGTTGGTTACGCTCTTGAGTGCTAGCTACGAACCCAACGGCGAACACGGTCCGACAGGCTGAAGTTTCTCAATAGCTTTAGCATTTTAGCAGCATCGGCGTGTGTTTTGCGAGACTACCAGGGTGTAACTCGCACAATTTTGGCAAATGCAAATCATTCAATAACTCGTACCAAATGCCGCTCGCCATCCATTTTTAAAGCACTTTGTATTGAGTTGTGGGCATTGAAAGCTTTCTAGTCCTTCCAGAATCTGCACCTATTCAGCTGTATTTCTTAAGATTTTGTGCTTCTTGTGAAAACGGTCCGCTTTAATGTATTCCATCTCCATCTTCCATCGCCGCTGTGGTTGGTTACACTCCTGAGTGCTAGCTACGAACCCAACGGCGAACACGTGATAATCACATCAGATATTTTGGGAGGTGAATAAGCTTTGCGAGTGTGTCGCACCAACTTGCCACCCCCCCCATACACACACCATAGTCCAAGGGGTGTCCAAATTGCAGCCTGCAGGCCAAATACCGCTCGCCATGCATTTTTAAAGCACTTTGTATTGAGTTGTGGACTCCTACACACAATAACCAGCATTGAAAGCTTTCTAGTCCTTCCAGAATCTGCACCTATTCAGCTGTATTTCTTTGGATTTTGTACTCCTCCAGGCACGCCTACTCCTATGTGGTTGGTTACGCTCCTGAGCGCTAGCTACGAACCCGACGGCGAACACTTTCCGACAGGCTGAAGTTTCTCAATGGTAAGTAGCTTTAGCATGTTAGCAGTATCGGTGTGTGTGTTTTGCGAGACTACCAGTGTGTAAAAAAAAAACTCTGATAACTTGCACAATATTGGCAAGCATTTTTAAAGCACTTTGTATTGAGTTGTGGACTCCTATAGAGCAGCTACACACAATAACCAGCATTGAAAGCTTTCTAGTCCTTCCGGAATCTGCACCTATTCAGCTGTATTTCTTTGGATTTCGTGCTTCCTGTGAAAACCGTCTGCTTTAATGTATTCCTCCAGGCACGCCTACTCCTATGTGGTTGGTTACGCTCCTGAGCGCTAGCTACGAACCCAACGGCGAACACTTTCCGACAGGCTGAAGTTTCTCAATGGTAAGTAGCTTTAGCATTTTAGCAGCATCGACGTGGCATCCATTTTTTAAAGCAATTTGTATTGCGTTGTGGACTCCTATAGAGCAGCTACACGCAATAAACCGGCATTGAAAGCTTTCTAGTCCTTCCAGAATCTGCACCTATTCAGCTGTATTTCTTTGGATTTCGTGCTTCCTGTGAAAACGGTCTGCTTTAATGTATTCCATTTATGACCCGCCTCCAGGCACGCCTACTGCGCCGTGGTTGGTTACACTCCTGAGTGCTACACAATATTGGCAAGTTGCATGATTTGAGGAACAAAAGCAAATCATTCAATAATTGGTACTTTTATAAGCAGCCATCAGGGGGCGCTGATACACGTTTCAAATTTGACACAGATTTTGATTTAGAAATGATAATCATATCAGATATTTTGGTAGGTGAATAAGCTTTGCGAGTGTGTTGCACTCTTCTTTTTCTGTGAGAACATATCATATGGAGCAACAAAACAATATTTAATGTCAGGCAACTGGTTGTTATGGGAACAGGCGGTGGCTTCAATTGTCACCGCTTTTGGAGCGTTGGATACGCCAACATCTAGACAATGCTTCATCTAATGACTTTAATTTGTTCTACACTCCAATAGTACGTATTATATCGAGGTGACTTTTCCCCCGAAAAAAAAGGCAGTCTCGGCGACTTGCTGAGGAACCTCACAGAGGAAATACGACTGTTGATTCATTAGACAGCTCATTAACACATTTTTGAAAATAGTGTCTAATTGATGGATGTTTGCTTCGTGAAGCTGTGCAGCTTCAGGGGGTGTGGTGGCACTCCCAGACTCTCAGGAGAGGCCTGGTAACACTTGTGGTGTGCCGCACAACTAGGAGATCATGACTGTTGGAATGCTTGCTGTCAATACGTTTGATGCCATTGGAAAGAAGGGCACATATAGACAAACAACCATTCACACTCACATTCATACCTATGGACAATTTGGAGTCGCTAATTAACCTAGCATGTTTTTGGAATGTGGGAGGAAACCGGAGTACCCGGAGAAAACCCACGCATGCACTTGGGGGAACATGCAAATTCCACACAGAGATGGCCGAGGGTGGAATTGAACCCTGGTCTCCTAGCTGTGAGGTCTGCGCGCTAACCACTCAACCGCCATGCAGCCCTAATATGTAATAATAATGCAATATTTATTTTAATATGTCTGTTGTAAAGTTGTGGAATTGCCATTTACGACATGTATTTCACCATCAGCGGTTTGTACTGTCTGTCAAATGTTTGCAGCATTTCTTGAAATGCTGTCTTTTTGCTGTGTTAAAGAGCAACATTCCTTTTGACTTCCTCCACCAGCGGTTCATACTGTCTGTCAAACGTTTGCAGCATTTCTTGAAATGCTGTCTTTTCGCTGTGTTAAAGAGCAGCATTCCCTTTGACTTTCTCCACCAGCGGTTCGTACTGTCTGTCAAACATTTGCTGCATTTCATGAAATGCTGTCTTTTCGCTGTGTTAAAGAGCAGCTTTCCTTTTGACTTCCTCTTCCAGCGGTTCGTACTGTCTGTCAAACATTTGCTGCATTTCTTGAAATGCTGTCTTTTTGCTGCGTTAAAGAGCAGCATTCCTTTTTACTTTCTCCACCAGCGGTTCGTACTGTCTGTCAAACGTTTGCAGTATTTCTTGAAATGCTGTCTTTTTGCTGTGTTAAAGAGCAACATTCCTTTTGACTTCCTCCACCAGCGATTCGTACTGTCTGTCAAACGTTTGCAGCATTTCTTGAAATGCTGTCATTTCGCTGTGTTAAAGAGCAGCATTCCTTTGGACTTCCTCCACCAGCGGTTCGTACTGTCTGTCAAACATTTGCTGCATTTCTTGAAATGCTGTCTTTTCGCTGTGTTAAAGAGCAGCATTCCTTTGGACTTCCTCCACCAGCAGTTCGTACTGTCTGTCAAACGTTTGCAGCATTTCTTGAAATGCTGTCTTTTCACTGTGTTAAAGAGCAGCATTCTTTTTGACTTTTTCCACCAGCGGTTCATACTGTCTGTCAAACGTTTGCAGCATTTCTTGAAATACTGTCTTTTCGCTGTGTTAAAGAGCAGCATTCCTTTTGACTTCCTCCACCAGCGGTTTGTACTGTCTGTCAAACGTTTGCAGCATTTCTTGAAATGCTGTCTTTTCGCTGCGTTAAAGAGCAGCATTCCTTTTGACTTCCTTTTTGACTGATGAGACAGTTTAATAAGATAAAAGTCATCTACCAAGCACATTTGTTTAATTTTTCTTTCAGTTTTGGATCACGAACATACTTTTTACACCCGAGTGCATCATAAAGAGGATGATCTGGGAATTCAAACAGAATTCCATGGCAAGTTTAAGTGCAAAAACGATTTTAAATGTAAAAAAAAAAAAAAAAAAACAACACAAACACACTCCTCGGATTCTGCAAAATCTAATTAAACATCTCAGAGTCTAATTGATGCACGGCGCTCAGTGCTTGACCTCACTTTAGAAACACGGTGTTCTATTTAATTTTAACAATCTTCCCACCAAATATTGATGATGAAAGGAGAGCTGCTAACCTCGGGCTGCTTGCGAAATTGGTTTCATTAAGTTGAAGGTAACACTCAGGATGAAAGGAACGCTCATTGTAAGAGGTGCAAAATAACATACACAATCAATGCAGGGAAAAGTTAATGGAAAATGTTCTTACTTTTTCTACACATGCCTCCTTCTATTTATGTGCTTGTTTTTTTTTTTGCACTCGGCGTGCTCAGCTGTCATTTTGCCATGCGCTCACCTGTGAATAATTCATAAGCAGCAGCGCTTATGATTACAGCAGTTAAAAAGTAATGAGGCGTCACCATAATAAAAGGTTGTCTGCTATTGTTTTACCAAGTGTCTCTCGCACATGCCATCGCCGGCCTGGGGTTCACATGAAAAACACATCCTCCTCGCACCCTGACGGAGTGCGGCGGTGTTAAGAGAGCGAAAACAAGAAAACAAAACCGGGCCCGTGGAGCGGGCGCCGCTGAACCCCAATCCCACCCCAACCCCAACCCCGCCCCGCCATCCTCCAGCAACAGCGCCGTGATCTATCCCAGGCTACGGAGCTGTCACTGGGGGCTTTTCATGTCTGAGCTCGGGAAAGATCAGTCGACTCCCCCCCCCCCCCCCCCGTCTGAGCTCGGAGCCCTTTGATAATCGATGGAGCTTACAGTGGCGCTTTGCAACGACGACGAACGTTCACGCGCCCAATTAAATTGCACCGCTGTCCTCTCTTGTTTGTCGCCCCCCCCCCCCCCCTTCCCCCCACCCGGATTGCGCCGGCTATTTCCTGTTTGGCTTTAAAATGAGGCCTGTCTGCGCTTTGTGAGTGTGTCACGAGTTGACAGCGCAGAAATGCGACGACATCACAAAAGATCCTCGGTTTTTGAGTCTCGGCGCAATGTGTGTTTGCTGCTCGGCTCGTTGTCGTTTTGAGCGGCGTCGGAGCAGACGCGCAACGCTGACAAGTTTTTTGCATAACAGACGTTGGCGCTCATCATGACACTTTGACCTCTGTGAAAACACGATCAACGTACGTAAGTAGCCGCCTTGTGTCTCCTGTCGGATGCTTTAGGACAGGGGTGGGCTAACTTTTTGACTCGCGGGCTGCATTGATTTAACAAAATTTGGGGGGGGGCCCAGACTCTATATTTTACAGTAACAGTCCACCTGGAATTATTGTGTCATACAATCTGCAATATGTGCAATTTGAGATCATTTATTTGATGTAAATTGTGTTATAAATTTATAATAATAATACATTTATTATTATTTTATATTTTTTATATTATTATTATTAATAATAATAATAACTATTACTACTCCTACTAATAATAATAACAACAATATTGTGATTATTATCATTCTTAATAATAATAATAATAATAATTATTATTATTATGATTACTATTGTTCATAATAATAATAATAATAACATTACATTATTATGCCTATATAATAATAATAATAATGTTATTATTATTATTACTATAATAATTATAATAATAATATATGCAATAATATAGGCATAATAAAAATGAAAAGAAAAAATATATATAAAAATATATAAAAAAAAAAATATATATATATTATATATATAATATTAATAATAACATTATTATGCCGATATTATATAATAATATATATATATTATATATATATATAATATTAATAATAACATTATTATGCCGATATTATATAATAATAATAATAACAATATAGGCAAAATAATGTTATTATTATTATTATTATTATTATTATTATTATTATTATTATTATTATATAGGCATAATAATGTTATTATTATTATGAATAATAGTAATCATAAAAATAATAATATTAATAATAGTAATAATAATAATAACATTATTATGCCTATATTATTATTATTATTATTATTATTATTATTATTATTATTATTATTATTATTATTATTATTATTATTATTATTATATAATAGCATAATAATGTTATTATTAATATTATATATATATATAATATATATATTTTTTCTTTTTTACACACTTTTTTTCAAAATAAAAAATTATCAAATAAAATATGAAAATATTTAGGGGGGCTTAACAACATTTTTTTTTTTAAAATAGGCCTAATGACGCCACTGATCATCCCTAAGACGTACCTTGAGTTAATTGACTTGACTAATTGCATTAGCATCTGATGCATTTTATAGGCGACATAAAACATGCTAATTGAGACGAGTGAGAAAAATCTCAGGTATGCCGAACCGCCAATCTATTTGTAGCCCACCAATATATAATTCAGTGACTAATTAAGTATTGAACGTGCACAGATGGTGCTCTTGACCTGTATATGCTCCTGTCCCTGTCAGCATGTCAACATACATTTGCACATATACACCCACTTTACTGAATGTGCTCACTTGGGCTTCACTTTGGACGGCAAGGACACACGCCTAAGTACACACACATACACACACATACAAATACACATGTGTGCGTGTGCACGTGATAGCTCAGGTTAACAAGCCATCATTGTGGCAATATTGTGACATTCGCACTAGTGGCTGTGGAGTGCGACATACATCCATTTGTGCGTTTTTGTGTGCGTGTTGCTTGGCAGTGCAGTGACACAAATAACAATAAATGCAGTGAGAGTGGGAGACCAAACTAATGAATGAAAGAACGAAGAGCACTTTGATCCGAGGCGGGACGTACCAAGTGGAGGCATCCAGCCTTTGTGCAAGAGCTTTACCTCCACAAGGTCACTTTGATATGTCCGTGTATTGGACAGGTAGTACGTATGGATCTGGAAGAGTGTACTTATTGTGTGTGTGAGTGTCCAAATGCATTGGTGGTCAAATCTTTTCAAGTGTCACTCACTCATCGACAGCAACTTCACTTTCTTTTTTTTTTTTTTTTTAAACGTCATTCCCTCTTGCAGGTATAATCTTCTACTTCTACTTTCCTTGCTATCAATCGCTTTGTCTGTTGGGCTCACTCTTCTCATTTAATGTCAGTGGTGGGCTTGACTGATCAATAGTGTGCAAACACACACACACACACACTGTTATCAGAAAGAAAATCCATGCCTTTAACAATGATGTGCTTCTACCTGGGAGGATTACCCCAAATTCACCATTATTGATCGTACCTGAGTATAAGCTGCAAAAAAAATTCATAAAAATGCACATACATATGCTGCACTTGTCTATAATACGCAGTTGTAACATTGGATATTTACACACTATACAGTATACCTCGCATTGCTACCTACACTTGGTGTTAGCATCACTTGTTAGCTCCCAAAAAGCGAGACGTGAGACCAGTCTTCCAACATTACACAACAATTTCAGTGTCCTAACTGTGGTTGTTTTGTTTAAGTAATCAGAAAAATGGTTTCGGCAGCTGTCAGGAAGTCCTCAGGAGCGCTTGGGTGTGTGACCAATCACGGCGGATTGCAGGAGAAGAGATGGGTGTGGAGTAAATTACATAGACCATTCGGGCTGGGGAGGCTCAGGGTCTGGAAGATCTAGGGAGCTTTCTGCGAGGGTTATTATGTGTAGCTGCTCTACAGGAGTCCACAACTCGAAAAAATGACTGTAATAGATCTCCTTGAAGGCTCGACCAGTCTTCCAACATTACTTGGTCTTGTTGGAAGTAACAATTTCAGTGTCCTAACTGTGGTTGTTTTGTGTAAGTAATCGGAGAAAAGGGTTTCGGCAGCTGTCAGGAAGTCTTCAGGAGTGATTGGAGGAGAAGAGCTGGGGGTGGAGTAAATTACACAGAACATTCAGGCTGAAGACAGGCAACCCAAGGAAAAACTGCATGAAGAGGCTCAGGGTCTGGAAGATCTAGGGAGCTTTCTGCACGGGTTATTATGTGGAGCGGCTCTACAGGAGTCCACAACTCGAAAATAGCTGTAAATGTCTTCCAACATTACTTGGTCTTGTTGGAAGTAACAATTTCAGTGTCCTAACTGTGGTTGCTTTGTGTAAGTAATCGGAGAAAAGGGTTTCGGCAGCTGTCAGGAAGTCTTCAGGAGCGCTTGGGTGTGTGACCGATCACAACGGATTGGAGGAGAAGAGCTGGGGGTGGAGTAAATTACTCAGAACATTCGGGCTGAAGACCGGCAACCCAAGGAAAAACTGCATGAAGAAGCTCAAGGTCTGGAAGATGTGTCGGAGTAAGTAGTCGGAGAAAAGGGTTTCGGCTGCTGTCAGGAAGTCTTCAGGAGCGCTTGGGTGTGTGACCGATCACAGCGGATTGGAGGAGAAGAGATGGGGGTGGAGTAAATTACACAGAACATTCGGGCTGAAGACCGGCAACCCAAGGAAAAACTGCATGAAGAAGCTCAAGGTCTGGAAGATGTGTCGGAGTAAGTAGTAAGTAGTCGGAGAAAAGGGTTTCGGCAGCTGTCAGGAAGTCTTCAGGAGCGCTTGGGTGTGTGACCAATCACAGCGACACATGACAATCACATGACACTTTTTTAGCTTCTTCACACATTGATGTGCGAGATCTGCACTCGCGGCAAAGAAAACGAAAAACACATACCGACTTTTTAGCCTTTAGATGTTCTCTGACCCAGACCGGGGTAGTCACAGTGACTCAGTGCAGGCCCGTGGACCATTAAGCACCATCTCACTCCAAGCATGACCGATTCCTCTCCTCTCCAACACACTCTGCTCCCCGGCCGAGTCAGCGGACAGACGAGGCGAGGACTTCATTCCTTACGCTTCTGTCGTTTAAATCAGGTCGGATGAGTGTCACCGCCACAACCCCTCGTACCCTTCAAGCCCGCCCCTGAAAGAGCGTGGCAGTCTGATTCCGTCCACTTGTGCCTGTACGGTCTCACGACGACTACAACTATGTCACTCTGACTTCATCACGCTTTTCTTATGATGGAATTAAACCCACTGGTGTGGCTCTGTGGGCTCCTGTGTGGCTACTTAGCTATCACCGTTAGACAGTGCCCCATCGGCATGGATCACGCAGGCTGCAAGGTGGTCGAGTGGTTAGCGTGCAGACCTCACCGGAGTTCAATCCTACCCGGGCCGGATGATAATTGCTACCAGGTGTATCGGGTAGGGGGGCAGCAGACAGCACACAGATCATGACTGTTGGGAGATACAGTCATTCAAACCTGCAATAAAAGCCTGTTGTTCTGGCAACAATACTGACACCTTGTGACCAGTATAGAGTACTACATATCATCATAATGTATTTGCATGCCTGAATGCCTTGCCTACAGTATGTATTTTTAAATGGGTTGTAACGTTCGAGGCTGCACGGCGGTCGAGCGGTTAGCACGCAGGCCTCACAGCTAGGAGACGTGAGTTCGATTCCACCCTCGGCCATCTCTGTGTGGAGTTAGCATGTTCTCCCCGGGGTACTCCATTTTTTCCCACATTCCAAAAACATGCTAGGTTAATTAGCGACTTCAAATTGTCCATAGGTATGAATGTGAGTGTGAATGGTTGTTTGTTTATATGTGCCCTGTGATTGGCTGGCCACCAGTCCAGGGTGTACCCCGCCTCTCGCCCGAAGACAGCTGGGATAGGCTCCAGCACTGCCCTGAACCCTCGTGAGGATAAGCGGTAGAAAATGAATGAATGAATGAGTTCTCCTCCTATTTTGTGTGGAAGTGGTAACTTTCTGGCTTCTTATTTTGTCTTTCCCCACCCTCGGCCATCTCTGTGTGGAGTTTGCATGTTCTCCCTGGGTTGTCCCAGCAGAGATTCGAACCCAGATCTCCTTCTTGCGTGGCCAACTTGATAACAACACAACAGAGACAAACTCATTAGCATTAAAGCTACAGACACACACAAAAGTCCGTGTTTTCAGCAAGGCTTCCTTAAATTCCAGACTACAATATTTTAGCCAGTACTCTATTCTAGTACCTCTGAACCTTCAAAACTTTTTATCTATATTCAGAATATATTCATATTCATGTTCAATTGAAATCATTGCCAAATGATCCGAATCAAACCTTCATGAAACTTGAAATAACAGCTTCCAACCTTACATGTACATATATTTACCAAGGGTAGGATTTTTCTTCTACTATAAAAAGATTTAAAAAGTTTCATGTTTGATGTTTAATTGGAACATCTTTGGGAGAAAACCTTTTCATTATTAAAAAAAAAAAACTGTATGTTGAGACATCAAAATAAAAATAAAAAAAGTTGCACTCAGGCAAACAAATAAACCCACGCTGATAAAAAAAAAAAAAACACCTTGACGGAGGTCGTTATTCCCTTCATATCTTTGTAAAAAGTTTCTTTTTTTAAAACATAAAAAAGTGAAAAGCTCTACTTACGTACATCGTCCCTGTATGTACACGATGATGAATCCAAAGCATAGCGCTGAAGAGATTCATGACCCCCCCGCCCCCCCGCTCCATGTATGTAATTCATCCAGATAGATAATATGAGAGCGCTACAAAGGCAGAGGTCATCCAAACAGCCTCATGAGAGCTGTGTTGTGGTAATTAGTCCCGACAGCGTTTTCACTGAACATGAATAAAGAAGGACCTGTAGGACTCGTGCATATTTGCTGCAGTCATACGTGCACGCTTTCATGCACGTGAACGTTAAAAAAAAAGCAGCAATAAGATTGGATTGTGGATTTTGTTTCTGTTAATCGGGGAAGCTTTTTGACTTGCTGACTATATTGTGTGTTTTATTAAAATGTAATGTAATTAACACATACACCATGTCAAGCCTCTACTCTCCATCGTCATGACGATCAAAGGCACAGTCGGCATCCCAGCATAGGCTATACCGCTCTTTTATAACTGTATTGTGACCCGGACACCATATACAGTATGTATCTCCAACTCACACACACACCTATTATCCTATATATAACGACACTTCCTCATTGTCACTAGACCAAAGCAAGGTGCGTTCAGGTGCATTCCGGAAATTACTACAATCACTTTATTATATGTATTCTATATTCTAGACCATTCTAGACCTCATTCATTTTCAACTGCTTAGCCTCATGAGGGTCATGTGGGGGTGTTGGAGCCTATCCCAGCTGTCTCCATTCACACTCACATTCATACCTATGGACAATTTGGAGTCGCTAATTAACCTAGCATGTTTTTTGGAATGTGGGAGGAAACCGGAGTACCCGGAGAAAACCCACGCATGCACGGGGAGAACATGCATACTCCACACAAAGATGGCAGAGAGTGGGGAAAGACAAAATAAGAAGCCAAAAAGTTACCACTTCCACACAAAATAGGAGAACTCATTCATTCATTCATTCATTTTCTACTGCTTATCCTCACGAGGGTTGCAGGGGGTCTTTGGGCGAGAGGCGGGGTACACCCTGGACTGGTGGCCAGCCAATCACAGGGCACATATAGACAAACAACCATTCACACTCACATTCATACCTATGGACAATTTGGAGTCGCTAATTAACCTAGCATGTTTTTGGAATGTGGGAGGAAACCGGAGTACCCGGAGAAAACCCACACATGCACGGGGAGAAAATGCAAAGCTCCACACAGCCGAGTGTGGGGAAAGACAAAATAAGAAGCCAGAAAGTTACCACTTCCACACAAAATAGGAGGAGAACTCATTCATCCTGAATAATGAATTTGAAACTAAAAAAAGATCACAAAATCTTGTATCACAAGATTAAAATGTGACAAGATTGTCTCAGGGGCACCAGGCCCGGATTGATCGTGAATTAATAAGTTAATTAATCATGCGATATATTAACTGCCGGCTTCCATATATATATATATATATATATTGTATATATATCGCCATGTGCATGCTTGTCTGTTTTCCGCGTCTCTCGCCTCCAAACAGGCAGGAAGAGAGTCTCAGCACCTTGGCTTGTTTGTTCCATAGAACAACGGCACGAACGGAGTGAGACATTTTGCCAGTGACACAGGATCTTTGTCTATAAATATAATATATATCAGTAAAAAGAGTGCAGACTCTCCCTCCAGTGGACAAACGTCAATAATTAGACTTAGGCTAGTTTACGGCCACAGCTTGGATGTTCAGTGATGTCTGATGAACAACTTAACCGGGTGTGTATATGGCCCCGGGGGTTGGGGGCGCCGGAGTACACCCATGTCTGCTTTAGCCCGCCTCCTTTGAATCAATGAATATTTATCCGAATTCATCAAGCTGGCCAGAAAGGGTCCTTGAGTGACTTACTTTCCACGATGTTCTCTTCCTCACTACAGCGGCGCTGAAAATAGTCATATGCTGGTTTCCATGGCAACCGACAAGGACCTGCAGTATGTCCAGAAAAGAGTTGACAGACAAGGAATGAAGGAACAAGATACAGCATCTGTCCTTATAAACGGCGTTTACATTTTATTGACCCGTTAACACGCCCCGGATAGAAACTCTCACTTTGTAAAACACGGAATCATGAAATATTCCGTATAACTTTTCTCGGAATCGTAGGAATTCTGTGTCTTTGTTTGATATTTTTGCACACCAAACGAAAACATGAAATAAATGGTATTTTCGGGAACAGCTGCCGTTACCCCCCCGCCCCCCCTCATCCCCAGGAAAAGACTTAATTTGCGTTTCCCCTGGGTCACCACGCCAAGTAAGCCCTATTAATGTAAAGAGAGAAATTAGAGGCTTACATGAAATGAAAAAGAAAACTCAGTGGGCCAGCACTAAGAGGGAACTCTGCTATTAGTTGTCTAATTAATATGTGTGTGTGTGTGTGTGTGTGTGTGTTCGCTAATGTCCACACACCACAGGAGACGTTGCCAAGCTGCTGTGGCGAGAACAAAATGGAATCTCTATCGCTCTCTGCTTCTTCATGTAACTTTTTTTTTTTGTTTTGTTGGTTCATCTCTTATGATAATTAATATCAATGCATTTGCTGTAATACGCACTAGAGGTCATTTGTTTTCCCACAAAGTGGACCTGGTAATAAACCAGAAAAAAAGCAGGAACATGGAGACTGATACCCAACTCAAAAATGACTTATTTTACTCTCCAACAGGGGGTGCTGTTTCCTGATTTCTTGTAAACGTGAATTGGGATTGATTTCCCTGTTGACCTTGGATCATATGTGGTAATTGAACTGTACACCAGTTTAATTAAGTCATAATACACTTTCCTCACTAGGGTTGCAGGGGGTGCTGGAGCCTATCCCAGCTGTCTTAGGGCAATTGACCGGGGTACACCCTGGACTGGTGCACACAGGGCACATATAAACAAACAACCATTCACACTCACATTCATACCTATGGACAATTTGGAGTCGCTAATTAACCTAGCATGTTTTTGGAATGTGGGAGGAAACTGGAGTACCCGGAGAAAACCCACGCATACACGGGGAGAACATGCAAACTCCACACAAAGATGGCCGAGGGTGGGGAAAGACAAAATAAGAAGCCAAAAGGTAACCACTTCCACACAAAATAGGAGGAGAACTCATTCATTCATTCATTTTCTACCGCTTATCCTCACAAGGGTCGTGCTGGAGCCTATCCCAGCTGTCTTAGGGCAATTGGGCGGGGTACACCCTGGACTGGTGGCCAGCCAATCACAGGGCACATATAGACAAACAACCATTCACACTCACATTCATACCTATGGACAATTTGGAGTCGCTAATTAACCTAGCATGTTTTCGGAATGTGGGAGGAAACCGGAGTACCCGGAGAAAACCCACGCATACACGGGGAGAACATGCAAACTCCACACAAAGATGGCCGAGGGTGGGGAAAGACAAAATAAGAAGCCAAAAGGTAACCACTTCCACACAAAATAGGAGGAGAACTCATTCATTCATTCATTTTCTACCGCTTATCCTCACAAGGGTCGTGCTGGAGCCTATCCCAGCTGTCTTAGGGCAATTGGGCGGGGTACACCCTGGACTGGTGGCCAGCCAATCACAGGGCACATATAGACAAACAACCATTCACACTCACATTCATACCTATGGACAATTTGGAGTCGCTAATTAACCTAGCATGTTTTCGGAATGTGGGAGGAAACCGGAGTACCCGGAGAAAACCCACGCATACACGGGGAGAACATGCAAACTCCACACAAAGATGGCCGAGGGTGGGGAAAGACAAAATAAGAAGCCAAAAAGTTACCACTTCCACACAAAATAGGAGGAGAACTCATTCATTTTCTACCGATTATCCTCACGAGGGTTTCGGGGGTTGCTGGAGCCTATCCCAACTGTCTTAGGGCAATTGGGCGGGGTACACCCTGGACTGGTGGCCAGCCAATCACAGGGCACATATAGACAAACAACCATTCACACTCACATTCATACCTATGGACAATTTGGAGTCGCTAATTAACCTAGCATGTTTTTGGAATGTGGGAGGAAACCGGAGTACCCGGAGAAAACCCACGCATGCACGGGGAGAACATGCAAACTCCACACACAGAGATGGCCGAAGGTGGAATTGAACCCTGGTTTCCTAGCTGTGAGGTCTGCACACTAACCACTCAACCACCGTGCCGCCACCAACCACAATATCTTGAACAGATTGTTACATTTTGTTCTAAAACGGAACATATCGGAGCCTATTAGAATGCAGGTTTTACTAATGTTGTATCCCTTGAGTCAGTGGCTCCTGCACGGTCAAAATTAGTTAATTGATTTTTTTCTGCTGTGTCAGCATCTTTTTATCCTTTAATCATCACAAACGCGTGATGTCAGAGAATAGGAGACAACTGATGCACCCCGGAAAAAAATGGAAAAACCAAATTCAACAAAACAGCATTCCTGGTACTGGCTCGAGGTTTTACAAGTACATCCCAAGCGGTAGAATCAGGATTCAGCTTTAGTTGAGCCTAAACACAACACTCGGTGTGGGTCTGTACATATATTCCACAGCTCCGCTTTTCATCAAATAAGACATAGAAGGACACGCTTTCATTCTAAAGCAAAAACATGTCGAAGCGACAGAGGTTCAAGGACATCTTGACTTGATTACACATTTTCCACTTATGGATATAAATGAGTACTCACTGGAAATGCTAGTTAGGTAACCCTGCTCTGGTATGCTACAGTCAATACAAACACAAGGAGACAACATATAAAGGTGCTTTAGTAGGGATGGAATAGCAGAGGACTATGACAGTATCATGATCACTAATGGTCGTCGAAGTATGCTGGAGCCTATCCCAGCTGTCTTCGGCACCCTGGACTGGTCGCCAGCCAATCACAGGGCACATATAAACAAACAACCATTCACACTCACATTCATACCTATGGACAATTTGGAGTCGGAGTAACCCACGCACATCTTCCCGATGTCCTGGCCAACATGCTAATCACTTGTCCACTGTGCGGGTCCACCCGGGTTCAATTCCACCCTCCCGTGCATGCGTGGGTTTTCTCCGGGTACTCCGGTTTCCTCCCACATTCCAAAAACATGCTAGGTTAATTAGCGACTCCAAATTGTCCATAGGTATGAATGTGAGTGTGAATGGTTGTTTGTCTATATGTGCCCTGTGATTGGCTGGCCACCAGTCCAGGGTGTACCCTGCCTCTCGCCTGAAGACAGCTGGGATAGGCTCCAGCACCTCCGTCGACGCTCGTTAGGATAAGCAGTAGAAAATGAATGAATGAATGAGTTCTCCTCCTATTTTGTGTGGAAGTGGTAACTTTTTGGCTTCTTATTTTGTCTTTCCCCACCCTCGGCCATCTCTGTGTGGAGTTTGCATGTTCTCCCCGTGCATGCGTGGGTTTTCTCCGGGTACTCCGGTTTCCTCCCACATTCCAAAAACATGCTAGGTTAATTAGCGACTCCAAATTGTCCATAGGTATGAATGTGAGTGTGAATGGTTGTTTGTCTATATGTGCCCTGTGATTGGCTGGCCACCAGTCCAGGGTGTACCCTGCCTGTCGCCCGAAGACCTGGGATAGGCTATAGCATGCCCGCAACCGTTGTGAGGATAAGCGGTAGAAAATGAATGAATGAATGAGTTCTCCTCCTATTTTGTGTGGAAGTGGTAACTTTTTGGCTTCTTATTTTGTCTTTCCCCACCCTGGGCCATCTCTGTGTGGAGTTTGCATGTTCTCCCCGTGCATGCGTGGGTTTTCTCCGGGTACTCCGGTTTCCTCCCACATTCCAAAAACATGCTAGGTTAATTAGCGACTCCAAATTGTCCATAGGTATGAATGTGAGTGTGAATGGTTGTTTGTCTATATGTGCCCTGTGATTGGCTGGCCACCAGTCCAGGGTGTACCCCGCCTCTCGCCTGAAGACAGCTGGGATAGACTCCAGCACCCCCACGACCCTCATGAAGATAAGCGGTAGAAAATGAATGAATGAATGAGTTCTCCTCCTATTTTGTGTGGAAGTGGTTACTTTTTGGCTTCTTATTTTGTCTTTTCTTTCTCTTTCTTTTGTCTTTTTGTCTCTTTCCCCACCCTCGGCCATCTCTGTGTGGAGTTTGCATGTTCTCCCCGTGCATGCGTGGGTTTTCTCCGGGTACTCCGGTTTCCTCCCACATTCCAAAAACATGCTAGGTTAATTAGCGACTCCAAATTGTCCATAGGTATGAATGTGAGTGTGAATGGTTGTTTGTCTATATGTGCCCTGTGATTGGTGATTGACCACCGGTCCAGGGTGTACCTCGCCCACTCTCACCTGAAGACAGCTGGGATAGGCTCCAGAACCCAGAGCGACCCTCGTGAGGAAAAGCGGTAGAAAATGAATGAATGAGTTCTCCTCCTATTTTGTGTGGAAGTGGTAACTTTTTGGCTTCTTATTTTATCTTTCCCCACCCTTGGCCATGAAAAACATGCTAGGTTAATTAGCGACTCCAAATTGTCCATAGGTATGAATGTGAGTGTGAATGGTTGTTTGTCTATATGTGCCCTGTGATTGGCTGGCGACCAGTCTCTCGGCCAAAGACAGCTGGGATAGGCTCCAGCACCACCCTTGTGAGGGTAAGCGGTAGAAAATGAATGAATGTATTGAATTGCATTGTTTGGGGGAGATCCTTGAATTATTTGAATGTATGTATCAGTGTTGGAGTGGAATAGACCAATAATGAATAGTTCTCTAATGAATAACTTCCTATTGTGCATGAATGTGAAATGGCCAAAGACTTTATTCAATGAAATGCTACAGAATTTTCCCCTACAAAAAACAACACATAAGCAAGTCCTTCGCTTCCTTAAAATAACGTCGCTTTTCTCCTGTAAGGGGGGGGACTTAAAGATCTGACGAACATCAGCACACTTTTTATTCATGTTCCTTCCTCGTTCTTCTTTACGTGATGTGCTGCTTCCGAGCAGGAAAGCCAAGCGAAGTCGAAAGTCGGCTGTCATCTCGCACTTCAAAACATTTCGTCATGCAAAAACAGCCAGAAAGTATGTGACTTTGTTTGAACATTTCACACGTAGGTTTTTTGGTGTGTGTACCCCCCCACCCATCCCGTCCTCCCCAACCATTCAAAGTAATCATTAATTTGTCATTGAGTCGCCATATTTCTTATGAAAAGTATGAACCAAAAAAAAAAAAAAAAAAAGTTGGCCAAACATTTTACGGGTTCTTTCTCTGACAGTGCAGATCATTGTTTTGCTTATTTGGCGAGCGATGAGGAAAGAATGTGTCATAAGCATGCGGTGCAAACAAGTACGCGCACATGGTTCTCATATTGTGGAGGACAGCTGCAGGGGTGTGGGAGCCTGGGGAGAATAGATCATGGAATCACGCCAATCAACTTCCCTCCGCCGCCCGCACCTGGTTGTTTGTGGCTGTGGCTGTTGCTGCTGCTGACAATAGGAAGTCGTCGGCCACTACATTAGGTACACCTGCACAGTCTAATAATATCAACACAAGGCAATTATATCTTACTGTAGATTATATATACATACATATATATACAGGATATAGTATATACTGTACTCATTTGAATATTTATCTATCTATGTATATATTTTACATATAGATATATACAAATATTGTGTTTGTATACTCTACTGCATTCATTCTTTTTCTACCGCTTATCCTCACGAGGGTTGCAGGGGTGCTGGAGCCTATCCCAGCTGCCTTCGGGCGAGAGGCGGGGTATATATATATGTATATATATGTATGTGTATGTGAATATGTATATGCATATGTATATGGATATGTATATGTAGTATATGTATATATAGTATATGTATATGTATATGTAGTATATGTATATGTAGTATATCATATTATATTATATTATAATATAATACTAATAATAATAATAGTAATAATAATAATAATAATAATAATGATAATAATAATAATAATAAATTATTAAATTATAATATATTATATATTATTATATATAATATATTAGAATATTATATCATAATAAAATAGTATAATCATAATAAAATAATTATATAATAATAATATATCATATTATATTACATTATATTATATTATATTATATTATATTATATTATATTATATTATATTATATTATATTATATTATATTATATTATATTATATTATATTATATTATATTATAATTAAATATAATATTGTTTTTTTATATATTTACCATTTACCATTTCTTAAATTTTAAATTTTTTTTACAAGAAAACTATGAATAAAACAGCCAAAACGGGAGAAAAAGAGCAGTCACTTTACACAAATAAGGATGAAATATTACAAGAGTAAAGTCTTAATATTAAGAGAGAAGCTCGCATAAGTTTGAAAAATGAAAGGAAAAAAGTACAAGTATGACAAACAAACAAAAACAAAGCAAAAGTTTCAATTTTTGTAAAATTAATCTGACGAATAATAATAGCAATAAATAATAAACAAATTAAAAAAACAGAAAAACATTTTGGGGTTTGGCTCGCTAATTTTTTTTTTTTTAACTTTTGCCTCCCAAAATATTTTCTCCTTGCTTAAATTGATTTCTTATAAAAATGCATGTAAAATTTCTAATATGATTATATCCACTGGTATGTTTATATTCTACATATATAACATTATTATTATTATATATAACAACAGATTAGCATAAAGAACCAATTACAAAATTCCAACTATTTACAGTGAAACAACATTACACAACTAAATATACATTAATAATAAATATACAAAACAAAAAGAAAAAGCAGCGTCCGGGTAACAGTTGGCTATCAGACACTTAAAGTGACTCCGCTTTTGTTTCCTGCTGCTGGTTTTACTCTACTTTTCTGCACGTTTCTGTGTGTAACCCCCCCCCCCCCATACTAAGGTATTGTTATCGATTTCATGTACCTTTAGCAGAAAAAAGTCTTTAAGGGTCGTTTTGTTCTCAACCGAGTCAATTTAGTAACAAACATACCGTCACATGCGTACACACACACTTATGTATTAGATTGTGCAAGTGTTCCTAATGAAGTGTCTTATAAGTACACACACACACACACACATACACAGTCCTGCTGTGCAGTATTACATATGATTTGACTGAGGTCTATTCAACAGGGATTATGCAAATAGGACGCTGTTGCTCATCCTGTCCTAATTCATTAAACCCTGTTATAATTAAGACACACATCCACCATGATAAACACACACACACACACACACACACACACACATCAACACAACAAAAAAAAAAGTGTTACCTTGAAATATTCCCTCAGCCAAAAGCAGAGATGAAGAGATGCTGAGATGATGACAGTGGATGTTATTGTGTGTGTGTGTGTGTGTGTGTGTGTGAAGCTGAAGGGGGGGGGGAGGGGGGGCTAGACGATGCTCTGTGAAGCGGCCCAGGCAGGCATCAGCACTCAATCATGCCAGATCTGCCAGACGACACCAGCAGAGAAAACACATTACTCGTGTCGTGTCGCCTCGTCTTCCTCTGTTAGCTTCTCTTTATTATATTTAGGGCTGCCTTGCCTCAGGGTCAGGTGACAGTCTGCATTCTCCGTCGACAAGTTTTCTCAAAAGTGTCTAGAATATGTTTTTTTTTTTCTTCTGCGTTTTATTTATTTAAATGCTTTTTCTACCTCGGTGTTCAGTCCTGGGAGTTGTTGATGGTTTTTAATGCTTTTTTTTTTGGGGGGGTTGGCACGGTGTCAGAAACTAACAGACTAGCATGTTTTTGGAATGTGGGAGGAAACCGGAGTACCCGGAGAAATCCCACGCATGCACGGGGAGAACATGCAAACTCCACACAGAGATGGCCGAGGGTGGGGAAAGACAAAATAAGAAGGCAAAAAGTTACCACTTCCACACAAAATAGGAGGAGAACTCATTCATTCATTCATTTTCCATCGCTTAGCCTCACGAGGGTCGCGGGGGGTGCTGGAATCTATCCCAGCTGACTTCAGGCGAGAGGCGGCGTACACCTTGGACTGGTGGACTGGTTACCACTTCCACACAAAATAGGAGGAGAACTCATTGATCCTGATTAATTAATTTGAAACTGGACTAATTTGATGAAAAAGATCACAAAATCTTGTATCACAAGATTAAAATGTGACAAGATTGTCTCAGGGGCACTAGGCCTGGGTTGATCGTGAATTAATAAGTTAATTAATCATGTGATATATTAACTGCCGGCCTCCATATATATGAATATTCATTCATTCATTCATTTTCTACCGCTTTTTCCTCACAAGGGTTGCGGGGGTGCTGAAGCCTATCGAGAGGCGGGGTACACCCTGGACTGGTGGCCAGCCAATCACAGGGCACATATAGACAAACAACCATTCACACTCACATTCATACCTATGGACAATTTGGAGTCGCTAATTAACCTAGCATGTTTTTGGAATGTGGGAGGAAACCGGAGTACCCGGAGAAAAACTCACGCATGCACGGGGAGAACATGCAAACTCCACACAGAGATGGCCGAGGGTGGGGCAAGACAAAATTAGAAGCCAAAAAGTTACCACTTCCACACAAAATAGGAGGAGAACTCATTGATCCTGATTAATTAATTTGAAACTGGACTCATTTGATTAAAAAGGTCACTAAATCTTGTATCACAAGATTAAAATGTGAGGGGCACTAGGCCTGGGTTGATCGTGAATTAATAAGTTAATTAATCATGTGATATATTAACTGCCGGCCTCCAAATATATGAATATATATATATATCATCATGTGCATGCTTGTCTTTTTTTTGTCTATTTTTCTATTACCTCGGTGTCAGAAAGAAACTAACAGAGAGTACGACGCCACGGTGAACAAAAAGATGAATACGCTCCGACGGGAGAGAGGGAATACGGCAAAGAGGCAACAAGCCCATTTTGAAGTGGCTGTCTAAGTTTTTAGGCGAAATGAGTTCTTTATGGCGGTAAATAAATATATAAGTGAAACACTTAAAGACATTATGAGAGACTTTGCTTTTCTGTGTTGCCGGATGAGGTGGGAAACAGAAGGGAAGTAAACACATCTGCATATCTGAGTCATTGGCTCCAAGGGAGCTGTTATGGGCTGTCTCTGCAAATCTTCTTCTCTGCGTTGCTTTCAGCCCACCAGCTACAACATCACGCCGCTACGCCGCTGATGCCGCCTCTAATCATTCAGCCGCTCATTTTCGGAGAGCGGAAAAATGTGATTTTGTGATCTTTTCACATTTTTTTTTTTTTAAAAAGCTTCCCTTGGGTCGCGGTGACTGTGCTACTAAAGGTGGCTTTTTTTACGTGTCAGACCTGTTTAGTGGCTAATTGATGCTAAGTTGGCACAGGTGCTAACAGAGTGAGCCAAGGCCGGTCAAGGCCTCTGTCCCCACGCTCGCCCTCACCTGGGACGGCCAACCGTGCCATCCCTCTGGCTACATGTGACGGAAATGAAAAGTGGCAGCACCTGGCAACCGCTGCTTCATGGCTTATGAATGTGCAGCGTCCACACACACAAAAGCAAAAGGGGGTTTTATACCGAAATATTGCAGATGAACATAGTATTCCCTAGTCCTGTGAAGTGTAAGACATACTGCTTATTCATCCTGTCTTGGCCAAAGACAGCTGGGATAGGCTCCAGCACCCCTTCCAGCACTATCCTCGTGAGGATAAGCGGTAGAAAATGAATGATTGAATGAGTTCTCCTCCTATTTTGTGTGGAAGTGGTCACTTTTTGGCTTCTTATTTTGTCTTTCCCCACTTTCGGACATCTCTGTGTGGAGTTTGCATGTTCTACCCGTGCATGCGTGTTTTTTTTCCCGGGTACTCCGGTTTCCTCCCACATTCCAAAAACATGCTAGGTTAATTGGCGATAGTTGTTTGTCTATATGTGCCCTGTGATTGGCTAGCGACCAGTCCAGGGTGTACCCCGCCTCTCGCCTGAAGACAGCTGGGATAGGCTCCAGCACCCCTTCCAGCGGTAGAAAATGAATGAATGAGTGAGTTCTCCTCCTATTTTGTGTGGAAGTGGTCACTTTTTGGCTTCTTATTTTGTCTTTCCCCACCCTCGGACATATCTGTGTGGAGTTTGCATGTTCTCCCTGTGGATGCGTGTTTTTTTTCCCTGGGTACTCCGGTTTCCTCCCACATTCCAAAAACATGCTAGGTTAATTAGCGACTCCAAATTGTCCGTAGGTATGAATGTGAGTGTGAATGGTTGTTTGTCTATATGTGCCCTGTGATTGGCTGGCCACCAGTCCAGGGTGTACCCCGCCTCTCGCCCGAAGACAGCTGGGATAGGCTCCAGCACCCCTTCCAGCAGTAGAAAATGAATGAATGAGTGAGTTCTCCTCCCATTTTGTGTGGAAGTGGTTACTTTTTGGCTTCTTATTTTGTCTTTCCCCACACTCGGCCATCTCTGTGTGGAGTTTGCATGTTCTCCCCATACATGATTGTTTTTTTTTTTCCTCGGGTACTCCGGTTTCCTCCCACATTCCAAAAACATGCTAGGTTTATTAGCGACTCCAAATTGTCCATAGGTATGAATGTGAGTGTGAATGGTTGTTTGTCTATATGTGCCTTGTGATTGGCTGGCCACCAGTCCTGGGTGTACCCTGCCTCTCGCCCAAAGACAGCTGGGATAGGCTCCAGCACCCTTATGAGGATAAGCAAATTGTCTGTAAGCTGTTTTTCATTCATCTAATGACTCTAAAGCATTGGAGAAACAACCCAAAGGGGGCGCCACAAACGTGTGTAAAACAAGGACTCCCCTTGCCTGTCCATAAGGCCACCAAAGTGTGTAATGCATAGTTGTCATAGCAACCCCCGAGCCCTAATTCTCCACACAATTCTCCCGTGCGCCGTCCAAATCATTTAGAATTATCAACTAGCTAAAAGTCTGACATGAAGGACTCTTCCTCCCTTTAAAGCTTTTCTCCTAACCTTGAATTCCTTTGCCTTTTCTGTTGCTGTTTTTTTCTAGTTTGTCGGTGTATGAATGTTTTTTTTCCCCTCTCTGGTCAGCGAGAGGTCTCTTTCATTATGGCTGTCACCCTCAGGACCAGGCTCATACAACAGGAATAATGAGCGACTATTGGGCTCTGTCGCAGCAAACCAAACACAGTTTACAGAGACGGGACTCGGGAGGTCAAGGCTGAGCGTCGACTTTCTCTTCATGTGTTCCATAAGACACACACACACACACATATATATACACTTCTTTATAGCGTCCACTCTCTACATATGTCCCTTGTGTGCAAGGGTCACCATGGTAACCCCGTCTCTCTATGTAGCAAATGGATTCAGTGTTCTGTCAGGGGTCTCGGCCAAACTTTATTGATCGGTAAGATTTGGTGGCGCTTTCAAAGAAAGATCACCCTCTGCATTGTTGAGACCCGATCGATGAGAAGTCCCTGGAAAGAAACTTTAAAGCTTCATATTCCGCCATGACGGCACGGCGGTCTAGTGGTTAGCGTGCAGACCTCACAGCTAGGAGACCAGGGTTCAATTCCAACCTCACCGGGTTTTCTCCGGGTACTCCGGTTTTGCCCGAAAACAGCTGGGATAGGCTCCAGCACCCTCGTGAGGATAAGTGGTAGAAAATGAATGAGTTCTCCTCCTATTTTGTGTGGAAGTGGTTACTTTTTGGCTTCTTATTTTGTCTTTCCCCACCCTCGGCCATATCTGAGTGGAGTTTGCATGTTCTCCCCGTGCATGCGTGGGTTTTCTCCGGGTACTCCGGTTTCCTCCCACATTCCAAAAACATGCTAGGTTAATTAGCGACTCCAAATTGTCCATAGGTATGAATGTGAGTGTGAATGGTTGTTTGTCTATATGTGCCCTGTGATTGGCTGGCCACCAGTCCAGGGTGTACCCCGCCTCTCGCCCGAAAACAGCTGGGATAAGCTCCAGCACCCCCGGTAGATAAGCGGTAGAAAATGAATGAATGAATGAATGAGTTCTCTTCCTATTTTGTGTGGAAGTGGTTATTTTTTGGCTTCTTATTTTGTCTTTCCACACCCTCGGCCATCTCTGTGACAGCTGGGATAGACTCCAGCACTCCCACGACCCTTGTGAGGATAAGCGGTAGAAAATGAATGAATGAATGAATGAGTTTTCCTCCTATTTTGTGTGGAAGTGGTTACTTTTTGGCTTCTTATTTTGTCTTTTCTTTCTCTTTCTTTTGTCTTTTTGTCTCTTTCCCCTCCCTCGGCCATCTCTGTGTGGAGTTTGCATGTTCTCCCCGTGCATGCGTGGGTTTTCTCCGGGTACTCCGGTTTCCTCCCACATTCCAAAAACATGCTAGGTTAATTGGTGACTCCAAATTGTCCATAGGTATGAATGTGAGTGTGAATGGTTGTTTGTCTATATGTGCCCTGTGATTGGCTGGCCACCAGTTCAGGGTGTACCCCGCCTCTCGCCCGAAGACAGCTGGGATAGGCTCCAGCACCTCCTGCGACCCTCGTGAGGAAAAAGCGGTAGAAAATGAATGAATGAATGAATTCCGCCATGAAACATTCACAGTTTATAGTCTGTGATGTTTGATTTCTTCAGTGTTATTTTTGTGGAGGTGATATTTATGCTTTTATATAAAAATGGTTGTGTGTATGTGCATTTGTGAGATATTTCTACGGTTACTTCCTGTGGTGACATCCGTGCAGCGCAGATGATTCATGAGTTTCAGTGTTGTTTCAGAGACAAAACTTCACACTCTGAATGTGTTTCTTTCCGACACTCACTCACACACACACACACACACACACAGAGTTATGTCTCTCTGTTCCACACTCCCACACAAATGAGTACGCTTTCGTTGGTGCTTTTTAGTGGGGGGGATAAGTGACACAAAACGAACTAAAAATATTCCAACGTGCGCTCATTCCCTCTGACTATAGCAGCCCGGGATCACAGTTATAAATAATCACACAACAATGACAAAAACATGTACTTTCCGTACACTTTGCTGTGCTCAAAAAATGAATACGTGCATTAGTCAAATAAATATATAACAGACGGCGCTCAAACCAGCCACCTCTCTGAGCTTTATCTGGAAAACACTGCAGCACATTTGCGTCCGCAGTACAAAAAGAATAAAGTGTGCTTTTTTTGTGGGAAGCTTTTTTTTTTTGCG
Source organism: Doryrhamphus excisus (assembly GCF_037039965.1). NCBI lineage: Eukaryota > Metazoa > Chordata > Actinopteri > Syngnathiformes > Syngnathidae > Doryrhamphus > Doryrhamphus excisus. Next base: position 3,491,691 of record NC_136378.1, read on the forward strand.
TGTCGGTGTGGCGCTCTGCAACGTGCGCTTATAGTGCAGGTCACAGCAGACAATAGCCAACAGGAAGAAAAAAGGCAAAACAATGAGAGGGGAATAATAAATGTGTGGGTGCTCATTGGAAGCAATGTACAGCTTTGTGGAAAAAGTCTTTGTTTTGTTGTTTAAATGACCTTTTTTTTCCCAGCAGGCATTTGGACGCCGTGCAGGACAGATACACACAAATTGGGAACAAATGACACTGATATTAAATAACGGGAATTCATATGAATATTTGCTGCTTTGTTTTTTTTTTTTAATAGCATTTGATTAGTATTACGGTGGCTGCACGTTGGACGAGTGGTTAGCGTGCAGGCCTCACAGCTAGGAGACCAGGGTTCAATTCCACCCTCGGCCATCTCTGTGTGGAGTTTGCATGTTCCGCTTCTCGCCCGAAGACAGCTGGGATAGGCTCCAGCACTCCCACGACTCTTGTAAGGAAAGGCGGTAGAAAATGAATGAGTTCTCCTCCAATTTTGTGTGGAAGTGGTAACTTTTTGGCTTCTTATTTTGTCTTTCCCCACCCTCGGCCATCTCTGTATGGAGTTTGCATGTTCTCCCCGTGCATGCGTGGGTTTTCTCCGGGTACTCCGGTTTCCTCCCACATTCCAAAAACATGCTAGGTTAATTAGCGACTCCAAATTGTCCATAGGTATGAATGTGAGTGTGAATGGTTGTTTGTCTATAAGTGCCCTGTGATTGGCTGGCTCGCCACCAGTCCAGGGTGTACCCCGCCTCTCGTCCGAATATAGCTGGGATAGGCTCCAGCATCCCCCACAGCCCCTGCGTTAGAAAATGAATGAATGAATGAGTTCTCCTCCAATTTTGTGTGGAAGTGGTAACTTTTTGGCTTCTTATTTTGTCTTTCCCCACCCTCGGCCATCTCTGTGTGGAGTTTGCATGTTCTCCCTGTGCATGCGTGTTTTTTCTCCGGGTACTCCGGTTTCCTCCCACATTCCAAAAACATGCTAGGTTAATTAGCGACTCCAAATTGTCCATAGGTATGAATGTGAGTGTGAATGGTTGTTTGTCTATAAGTGCCCTGTGATTGGCCGGTGACCAGTCCAGAGTGTGCCCGAAGACAGTTGGGATAGGCTCCAGCATCCCCCGCGACCCTTGTGAGGATAAGCAGTAGAAAATGAATGAATTAATGATTTCTCCTCCTATTTTGTGTGGAAGTGGTAACTTTTTGGCTTCTTATTTTGTCTTTCCCCACCCTCGGCCATCTCTGTGTGGAGTTTGCATGTTCGGAAAGAGAAAAACTCCTGATGTAAACGTGGCTAGTGTTACTACAACAACATAGCACCTCATGCTGATGACTTAAGGAGGTAAACGTATACTTCCACTACCACTAATACTTTATGTCTATAAGCAGCTACTGTCTTAGAGGCTGTTAATCACTTGATCATCTTGTTATCTTAAAGGGAAAGTCCACACAGGAAATGTTACAGTGTGTTTACAGTATACAGCTCAGTCAACAATCTTCCTTTCAGATGAAGCCACTTCCTCATTGCTGATTTTTTTTTGTTTTTTTTTCCGAATGTTGTGTCACCGGGTTGCGGTTTTCTGTCACTACTCACGATGTACAGGAAGTGTGTTGCGGCAAAAACAGGTCCCTGTCACTGTTTCCACTCCTCATTGAGAACCACAGAGCTAAATTTAACAGCCATAACAAGATCACAGGTCGCCCAAAAATACTCACTTCCACATGTATACTGGTTTCATTTCACTACTGACGGTTTATTTATACACTTTGACTTAATATGCTTATGTCTGGGTTGAGGTTTTACTTTGCTGTGTGACGCAGACGACCACAAAAGAAAAGAGCCCAAGCCAATTAGAGAGCACAAGAATGTGCAACACTTAGTCACCAGCAGGGCATACGTGTTGTTGATATGACGTACGAGCGGTCATCTTTCAGCATATAGGATTCGGTCATTCGTCATTTGGGTTTGAAAGGAAGCAAAAGAGAAGCAGAACGCAATGATTGATTCATCATTTCATGCGTGATATTATGACACAGCACATTGGAATAAAAAATAACAGGTGGTTATCTATTTAAAGCAACAGTAAGGAGTCATAGTTTTGGAGCTTTCCTAAAAAAAAATGGGTATCACGGACTGAGTGGTTACACAACACACATACGGAGGTGTGTTAAAAATATGTTATATGTATTTAATTTTTTAAAAAACGGCATCTCAGATTTGTGATATCGGTGAAAAGGTTATTATTAATTTGAGCTTCACTCTTTGCTCTTTTTTCACATTTTGCTGTTTAATTTTCCAATTATTTCTTATTCATCAAATTAGCTTCCTAAATTGTCTTCTTATAATATTATAATATTATATGTTATATTGTATATATTTTTATTATTTTTTTATTATTTTTAAATATTTTAAATAAATTTTTCTTCTTTTTTATTTATTATTTTTTCTTTTTTATATTCTAATAAGCCAAAAAATGTACCACTTCCACACTTCAAATTAGCTTTCTAAATTGTCTTCTTATAATATTATATAATATATTATTTATTTTGTATTATTTTTTTATTTTTATTTTTTTATATTCTATTATATATTTTATATTATTTATTCCTGTAATAATTTAACTTTTATGACAACTTTTTTCAAAAGGTTTTTCAACTTTACAATGACATTTTCCCTCATAATAGTACAATATTATATATTATTATTATTATTATCATTATCAAAAACATTGTATTTGTAGTTTTCAGATTTTTAGAATGGTTTGAAAGTTGAGTGCAGAAGGACAGATTAAGAAGCCAAAAAATGTACCACTTCCACACATCAAATTAGCTTCCTAAATTGTCTTCTTATAATATTAGAATATTATATATTATATTATATACGTATTCTTTTTTTTATTTTTTTATATTCTATTATATATTTTTATATTATTTATTCCTGTAATAATTTAACTTTTATGTAGTTTTTCAACTTTACAATGACATTTTCCCTCATAATAGTACAATAATAATAGTACAATATTATATGTATTTGTAGTTTTCAGATTTTTAGAATGGTTTGAAAGTTGAGTGCAGAAGAAGGACAGATTAAGAAGCCAAAAAATGTACCACTTCCACACGAAATGGGAGGAGTACTTTTTCTCCACTATGCCATGTTGGATTGCAAGGATGAGTGGCTGCAAGTTAAGGTCATGTCATTTATAGCAACGTTGGACTAATCATACGCCATAGTAAACCACAAAACAGCGAACATTTATTAATCAATGAATGTTTGAAAAACCACGATATCGTGAAGGAGGGACAACGGTATACTTTTATTTTCTGCATAACTGATCAGAAAGTTAACAAAAAGCATGAAATTTAGCATAAGTGGAGTAATTATAGTGTGTGATTTGACACCCTAAGTTGAGTGCAGAAGAAGGACAGATTAATAAGCCAAAAAATGTACCACTTCCGCACGAAATTGGAGGAGTACTTTTTTTTTCCACTATGCCATGTTAGACTGCAAGGATCAGCGGCTGCAAGTTAAGGTCATGTCATTTAAAGCAATGTTGGACCAATCATACGCCATAGTAAACCACAAAACAGCGACCATTTATTAATCAATTAATTTTTTTTTTTTAATCAATTAATTTATTTTTTTAAAACACGATATTGTGCAGGAAGGACGACAGTATACTTTTATTTTCTGTATAACTGATCAGAAAGTTAACTAGTTAATTATAGTGTGTGATTTGACACCTATTGTTGTTACTGTATGATTTAGTATTTCTCAATCAATGTCAAAGTATTGCTATTGGTATTATCAGTAAGAATATGTACTGTAGGCTATACTACATCACTACCATACAGTTACTCTAAATAAGTGCTTCCATAAGCATATGACAGATATACGACTGTTATTGTGAGCAATCTAATCCATAACGGTTTAAGTGAAAATGTGCAACGCCTTCTGATGATATCCGGGAATTCTTCTGCAAGGAAGCGTCAGATCCTTCATCCCAGGCAGCACCGCACCTCTCTCTAATGGGGGGGGGGCCTCCCCTGCCTACGTATGTTGATTTTCTCTGCAGTCAGTGGGGGGGGGGGGGGGGGGGAGTTGAGAAAGAGTTGAACTTGGCCCGCTTCCAAGTCCACACAGCTAAATTTATGCGCTACGGCGGATTCACTAAGAATAGCGGAACAATTAGCATCTTATCCATGTCATGTTGACACCCCTGGAAGCATCATGGTATGACCCAGCCTTTCTCAATTAGCTGACCATGGTCTGGACTAAGACCGGGAGTTTTTCTATCCCCCAAGGCTGGGACTCCCTCCACAAATCCACTTAGTGTACCGTACAGTTTCATTGCACTGTGGTTGAAACACTGACAAGAATAGACTTGCATAGTGCACTCTGAGAGGTATGCTGGAGCCTATCCCAGCTGACTTTGGGGCGAGAGGCAGGGTATCGCAGATCATAAATATTAGTCCTACATTATTTGATCTACATATGTAGATTCCTTGACCATGAAAACATAGCATTAGCAATTGAATTCAATACATTTTGAATTGCATGTAAAAGTATAAAAACATGCTTTGTGTTGTTGTTAGCAAGCTAAGTATGCTAACAGAATGTTTTGTGTTGGAATGCAGTGTGTTAATAACATAACAAGACGCCCGCCGTATTGTACAGGAAAATGTAAACAAACCGAGTAATTTCTATATTTATTCATGGAGCCTAACCCAGCTGTCTTCGGTACACCCTGGACTGGTGGCCAGCCAATCACAGGGCACATATAGACAAACAACCATTCACACTCACATTCATATCTATGGACAATTTGGAGTCGCTAATTAACCTAGCATGTTTTTGGAATGTGGGAGGAAACCGGAGTACCCGGAGAAAACCCACGCATGCACGGGGAGAACATGCAAACTCCACACAGAGATGGCCGAGGGTGGGGAAAGACAAAATAAGAAGCCAAAAAGTTACCACTTCCACACAAAATAGGAGGAGAACTCATTCATTCATTCATTTTCTATCGCTTATCCTCACGAGGGTCACGGGGGTGCTGGAGCCTATCCCAGTTGTCTTGGGGCGAGAGGCGGGGTACATCCTGGACTAGTCGCCAGCCAATCACAGTGCACATATAAACAAACAACCATTCACACTCACATTCATACCTATGGACAATTTGGAGTCGCCGATTAACCTAGCATGATTTTGGAATGTGGGAGGAAACCGGAGTACCCGGAGAAAACCCACGCATGCACTGGGGGAACATGCAAACTCTACACAGAGATGGCCAAGACAAAATAAGAAGCCAAATAGTTACCACTTCCACACAAAATAGGAGAACTCATTCATTCATTTTCTACTGCTTTTCCTCACAAGGATCGCGGGGGTGCTGGAGCCTATCCCAGCTGTCTTCGGACGAGAGACAATCACAGGGCACAAGAAGTTACCACTTCCACACAAAATAGGAGGAGAACTCATTCATTCATTCATTTTCTACCGCTTATCCTCATGAGGGTCACGGGGGTGCTGGAGCCTATCCCAGTTGTCTTGGGGCGAGAGGCAGGGTACATCCTGGACTAGTCGCCAGCCAATCACAGGGCACATATAAACAAACAACCATTCACACTCACATTCATACCTATGGACAATTTGGAGTCGCTAATTAACCTAGCATGATTTTGGTATGTGGGAGGAAACCGGAGTACCCGGAGAAAACCCACGCATGCACTGGGGGAACATGCAAACTTTACACAGAGATGGCCAAGACAAAATAAGAAGCCAAATAGTTACCACTTCCACACAAAATAGGAGAACTCATTCATTCATTTTCTACTGCTTTTCCTCACAAGGATCGCAGGGGTGCTGGAGCCTATCCCAGCTGTCTTCGGACGAGAGGTGGAGTACACCGTGGACCGGTGGCCAGCCAATCACAGGGCACAAGAAGTTACCACTTCCACACAAAATAGGAGGAGAACTCATTAATTCATTCTTTTTCTACCACTTATCCTCACGAGTGTGCTGGAGCCTATCCCAGCTGTCTTCGGGCTACAGATACAAAAACAAACGTTGCAATTTTTGGAAAATTAAGCTGACGAATAATAATATCAATAAATACAAATAAAGATTTTGTCCTTACTTAAATTGATTTCTTAGAAAAATGCATGTAATGACTATAATAATAATGACTTTCTAATGTATCTGAAGATACTGTAGATTAAGAGAAAGCAGATTACCTTTCCGCTGTCACTGACAGAAAAAGGAGCCAAAAGGCCTTTCTAAAAATAGACGGGGTTTTACTCCACCCAACAAGTCAGAGCCGAGCTCAGCAGCTTTAACTTGAAGGCCTGGGTCAGTGTGTTACTATGGCGACGCGGCCACGCAGCATGACTGTGTGAATGTAAAGGCAGAGCACGGCAGTCAGCCTCCCAGCCCCTGCGGAGAGTCAACACGGTCGGGTAACAACAGTGGTGGAGTTCCCCTGGACCGACTCCAGCCTTCGCTTCCCATCCCTCCAGCCGCCCGTACACAAAACCCACATGCTTCCCCTTCGAACCCTGGTCATTCCCGGGAGTGTCCGGAGCTTATGTGTGTGTCCATGTCTGTTACCGACTCTCAAAACACAGGTGTAGTTGTTACGATAACAGCAGGTCGTCTCCTTGCAAGTTTTTCCACTATGTCTGACATCACACTTCCTGTCAGCTTTGCTTCTTTCCGACTGATTTGGGATCAGTTGTCTGAGCTGCCTCAGCATTTTCACACATGACTCATTTGATCTGCTTCCCTATTCTTGACACGACAAATGAAGACAAAACAACTTGTGGGTCTATTTGTGACTCTGACCAACCCAGTCAAAATAATATCATCATCATCATCATCATCATCATCACATGGACTAAATATTAGCATTATGTCACAGTCTCTTACCATATACTAGAATTGATACGCCGATATTGTTACTTTCCATTAAAATACAAGATTACTTTTTAACATTAACTGCATGTGTACAAAATAATTTAAGTTTCACACGTGTCGCACTCACATTTAAGCTCAAGTGAATCAAACAGGCTGCATAGCGGACGAGTGGTTACCGCGCAGGCCTCACAGCAAGGACACCCGAGTTCAATTCCACCCTCGGCCATCTCTGTGTGGAATTTGCATGTTCTCCCCGTGCATGCGTGGGTTTTCTCCGGGTACTCTGCTTTCCACATCCCACATTCCAAAAACATGCTAGGTTAATTAGCGACTCCAAATTGTCCATAGGTATGAATGTGAGTGTGAATGGTTGTTTGTCTATATGTGCCCTGTGATTGGCTGGCCACCAGTCCAGGGTGTACCCCACCCGCCTCTCATCGGAAGACAGCTGGGATAGGCTCCAGAATCCCCCGCGACCCTCGTGAGGATAAGCGGTAGAAAATTAATGAATGAATGAGTTATTCTCCTATTTTGTGTGGAAGTGGTAACTTTTTGGCTTCTTATTTTGTCTTTCCACACCCTCGGCCATCTTTGTGTGGAGTTTGCATGTTCTCCCCGTGCATGCGTGGGTTTTCTCCGGGTACTCCGGTTTCCTCCCACATTCCAAAAACATGCTAGGTTAATTAGCGACTCCAAATTGTCCATAGGTATGAATGTGAGTGTGAATGGTTGTTTGTCTATATGTGCCCTGTGATTGGCTGGCGACCAGTACAGGGTGTACCCCACCCGCCTCTCGTCGGAAGACAGCTGGGATAGGCTCCAGCATCCCCCGCGACCCTCGTGAGGATAAGCGGTAGAAAATTAATGAATGAATGAGTTATTCTCCTATTTTGTGTGGAAGTGGTAACTTTTTGGCTTCTTATTTTGTCTTTCCACACCCTCGGCCATCTTTGTGTGGAGTTTGCATGTTCTCCCCGTGCATGCGTGGGTTTTCTCCGGGTACTCCGGTTTCCTCCCACATTCCAAAAACATGCTAGGTTAATTAGCGACTCCAAATTGTCCATAGGTATGAATGTGAGTGTGAATGGTTGTTTGTCTATATGTGCCCTGTGATTGGCTGGCCACCAGTCCAGGGTGTACGAAGACAACTGGGATAGGCTCCAACATCCCCCGCGACCCTCGTAAAAATAAGCGGTAGAAAATGAATGAATATTTTGAATTGCATTGTTTTGTGCAGATCCTTGAGTTCTTTGAATTTATCAGTGTTGTAGTGAAAGACAGCTGGGATAGGCTCCAGCATCCCCCATGACCCTCATGAGGATAAGCGGTAGAAAATGAATGAACGAAACAGCAGCATCACTTGTAAGCGGTCTCGGTTTCGGTGCACAACCAGAGTTCATTGTAACTAAACCAAACATCTCAATTGGTCACTATGGCAACACACGTCAGGGAAAGCTTTGCTAAAAGATTTGGGCACAAAAGGAGCACACTTCCAAAAATCCCTTCAATTAGACCTCCAACACTTGCTGCATGACTCAGCTGTGTTCTATTTATTTTCTTATTCTATTAGTTTCAATTGTCAAAGGCGAGAGGCCACAAGCTGAATGGCAACAGATACTTGAGCAAATGTAGGTGGGCAACATGTCAACATAGGGTAATGACGGCGAGGGCCTGTTTTGGCGCGTTCATCAACGCCCACGTTCCTTTTGAGGCTTTTTTTTCGCCGTCCATGCCAGGAGATCACGTCGTGGCACGTTTATGCACACATAAACACTAACTCACCCCGGCCTGGCTCCCCGCAGCTGACAAGGCACAGCGTCACAGTTTCCGAGGCCTCTCCTTCTACGTTCAATGCTGCTGTACGCCGATGATGAAACGCGTCATACGCACGCTGAAATAATGGATTGCTTCACACCGCAGATATGAGGTCACAAACAAGGGGAATAATGTAACTCTTTTTTTGTTATTTGATTCGCCGACATGGGAATTTTAGAATGTGCCAAATGTGGCCTGCAGGACACTAGTTTGAGGCCCCCGCCTTGATATGAAAGTTTAATGTTTGATATGGATGCTGTATGGTATCATGTACCCAGAAAAAAAATATTACACTTGATTAATGTTCATGTTAAAGGTTAAATAACTGTTAATAGTTATCCTCCCTATCGGTGTGGAAGTGGTAAGTTTTTGGCTTTTTAAGTTTAAAGGAAATAACTTGAAGGCTACCGTTTATTACGTTTGATTAATGTTCATGTTAAAGGTTAAATAACTGTTAATAGTCATCCTCCCTATCCGTGTGGAAGTGGTAAGTTTTTGGCTACTTAAGTTTAAAGGAAATAACTTGAAGGCTACCGTTTATTACATTTGATTAATGTTCATGTTAAAGGTTAAATAACTGTTAATAATTATCCTCCCTATCCGTGTGGAAGTGGTAACTTTTTGGCTATTTAAGTTTAAAGGAAATAACTTGAAGGCTACCGTTTATTACGTTTGATTGATGTTCATGTTAAAGGTTAAATAACTGTTAATAGTTATCCTCCCTATCCGTGTGGAAGTGGTAAGTTTTTGGCTATTTAAGTTTAAAGGAAATAACTTGAAGGCTACCGTTTATTACGTTTGATTAATGTTCATGTTAAAGGTTAAATAACTGTTAATAGTTATCCTCCCTATCCGTGTGGAAGTGGTAATTTTTTGGCTATTTAAGTTTAAAGGAAATAACTTGAAGGCTACCGTTTATTACGTTTGATTAATGTTCATGTTAAAGGTTAAATAACTGTTAATAGTTACCCTCCCTATCCGTGCGGAAGTGGTAAGTTTTTGGCTATTTAAGTTCAAAGGAAATAACTTGAAGGCTACCGTTTATTACGTTTGATTAATGTTCATGTTAAAGGTTAAATAACTGTTAATAGTTATCCTCCCTATCCGTGCGGAAGTGGTAACTTTTTGGCTTTTTAAGTTCAAAGGAAATAAGTTGAAGGCTACCGTTTATTACGTTTGATTAATGTTCATGTTAAAGGTTAAATAACTGGTAATAGTCATCCTCCCTATCGGTGTGGAAGTGGTAAGTTTTTGGCTTTTTAAGTTTAAAGGAAATAACTTGAAGGCTACCGTTTATTACGTTTGATTAATGTTCATGTTAAAGGTTAAATAACTGTTAATAGTTATCCTCCCTATCGGTGTGGAAGTGGTAAGTTTTTGGCTTTTTAAGTTTAAAGGAAATAACTTGAAGGCTACCGTTTATTACGTTTGATTAATGTTCATGTTAACTTGGAATATTGTTGTCTGCCTATTCTATATTTAAGCGTTTTTATGTGTGTTGTATTTAAGTGTCACAGGATTTTGAACCTTTGTTTATTTGTCTGGTCCGTTAGAGTAGTGTCTATTCTTTCTTCCTTTTCTTTTTTCTCCGACTCAACCCCCCCCCCCCCCGCCCCCGGTGTCGTCACGGAGCAGAGGATGTGATGTCACTTCCTGTTTGGTTTTCTCTGCCAGTGTTTTTTTGCGGAGGTAGCAGCTGGGGAAGAAGCAAATAAACGATGTTAAAGGTCGCCGTACGAGCGAGTTCAGGACATTTACATGTGCTTGTTTGGCGGTCATAATCCATGAGTGAAAAAAAATCATTTTTCTCATCATACGACAAGCAAGGCCACCGAGCTTGGAAGGCGGTGTTCTTTTTTTTTTTTTTTTTTTAATTACTATGCAAACTCTGCACAAATGTAAGCAGAAGCGGTAAGAAGACTTTTTTTTTTTTTTTTTTTTCATCATCTGTCACTAGTTGAGAGTCTCCCGGTGACAGTGACACCCAGCCCTGGTAATAGAAGGCAATTATAAGCCCTACTGAGGGCTGTGGCAGTGTTGGGTTATACGACTACGACCCCCCCACCCCCTGCCGCCCCGCCTCCACCCCCCTTTCCTGAGATGATGACATGCAGACACCCTGAAATTAATTGCTACAAAACATCTGACATTTGTTTGACACACACAAGTGCAATCAAACTCCTAGAAAGGATAAAAAAAAAACGTTGCAACTTTGCAACTCATGCATAAGAAAAGAAGAAGAAAGAACACGTAACAGGCGAGGAAAAGCTAGCAACAACAAGTAGCTCACTTCTAACAAAGCGTGTTTTCATCTAAATAAAGAAGCCAAATACAATAGACTCGGGTACCTTGGAGACCAGGAGGACTATTTCTCCATAGCAACCGGTGTGGTGTGTGACAATGCTGCATTGCATGGGTTTGAACTGCGAAAGCTGTCTGGGAATGCAGAGATAGATAGAAAACGCGTTTGAGACCCACGGTGGGCTGTCTGTGCGCCCCGTAATGAGAACACACACTGTCACAAAAAAAAAAAAATGGAGGTTCATGACTTTTCAAGTCAAGTCTATTTCTCCCCCCAACTGCTTGAGACTCTTCCCCAATTATTACACTACACCTATTCCCATTTCCAAATATACCCCAATGTTCCCATGAAAACATTTTCTGCCGTTACCATGGAGCTGTTTGCCTGTGAGAAAAAGCAGCAGCAGCAGGAGATTTATTTTAATTGTGTGGCGCATTAGAGCCAAGAGACTGCCAGGCTGGAAGATGGGTGTGTGCCGCCCGCACACTTGTGGATACATGCGCTCTCGGACGTAATCGTGTTGTAGTTCAATACGCCACGTGCACCGAGTGTTTGGATTGCAAGACAAATTCCTTCACAGTGTGTTTGTGTCTTTTTGTAGAAAGTTGACTGCCGATATCAGCAGGAATCATACGTGCGTCGTGTTTTGGTAATGGTAATGGCTTAAATTAATTTGAACATGTATCAGATTACAATTGAATGCATCACATAATCAGTTCACAGTTCCACATGTCCAAAAGGAGTAGGAAGAAGCAAAGCTTATTAAATCCTACCCCTCCATCTGGTACTTTTACAATCAGTAACTGTTACATTTGTTCACTTCCTGCTTTCCTAATATAATTTCAGTTAGTTTTAAAAAATTATTTAATTATTTAATTATTTTAAATTAATTTTCTAATTTAGTCTTATTAATTTACATTTTTTTAATTTGTTTTTTTTTTTTGAACAAGGCCAAAAATGCATCATTAGGTAGAAAAAACATACATAAGTCGCTCCTGAGTATAAGTCGCACAATGCCAAAAATGCATGAGTAGGTAGGAAAAAAACATACATAAATTGCTCTGGAGTATAAGTCACACAAGGCCAAAAATGCATCATTAAGTATAAAAAAAACATACATAAGTCGCTCTGGAGAATAAGTCGCACAATTCCAAAAATGCATAAGTAGGTAGAAAAAAAACATACATAAGTCGCTCCGGAGTATAAGTCACACAAGGCCAAAAATACATCATTAAGTAGAAAAAAACATACATAAGTCGCTCCGGAGTATGAGTCGCACAATGCCAAAAATGCATCATTAAGTAGAAAAAAAACATACATAAGTCGCTCCGGAGTATAAGTCGCACAATGCCAAAAATGCATCATTAAGTAGAAAAAAAACATACATAAGTCGCTCAGGAGTATAAGTCACACAAGGCCAAAAATGCATCATTAAGTAGAAAAAAACATACATAAGTCGCTCCGGAGTATGAGTCGCACAATGCCAAAAATGCATCATTAAGTAGAAAAAAAACATACATAAGTCGCACTGGAGTATAAGTCTCACAATGCCAAAAATGCATAAGTAGGTAGAAAAAAACATACATAAGTCGCACTGGAGTATAAGTCGCACAAGGCCAAAAATGCATAATTGGGTAGAAAAAAAACATATATAAGTCGCACTGGAGTATAAGTCACACAATGCCAAAAATGCATAAGTAGGTAGAAAAAAACATACATAAGTCGCACTGGAGTATAAGTCGCACAATGCCAAAAATGCACAATTAGGTAGAAAAAAAACATACATAAGTCGCTCTGGAGTATAAGTTGCAGGAACGGCCAACCAATTCAAAAAAGTGCGACTTATAGTCGTGAAAATACGGTAATTTCAATGCATTACTTGGTTAAACCATCTTACTAGATGTAACTATGTAAACAGGTTCTCTCCCCTCATTAAAAATGATCTATTTTATGATGTTTTGAGGGGAATGTTTACGTTTAAGAACCAACCGAGCACACGTTCATCTCATGCGGAGTCTGAACTCCAACTCTTTTCACAAAGTGTACACTAGTGCAAGTCTCAACACCGCCCTAACTCTTTTCTACTTGTCAGCATCACCCAACAATCATCAGCATGCAAACCTCCTCTGTGTGTCTTTATTTTTATTTGCGGGCGCGCTTTACAGAAATTCATTACTCCGTCTGCCGCCAGCGTAGGCAGAAAACTATTCCCCGGGCTCAGCCCAACTCTCACCCTGCTTTAATGTAAACACTGCACACCTGTCACGTTTCTCCCATTAAGGTAAATTCCCGTGTTGTGTCGGAATCCTTCACCTTGTTGCACCAGTCGGGATATTTAGAAGTCCTGACTTGAGATGTCTACTTTGGGGGGTGTATACGTTATAAGTGGGGGAGTGGAAAATAGATCTATGGATGGATTCCGTTTCGTTTTCAGGATCTGAATGAAGCACAAAAAATGACAAAACGTGTTCAATTTCACAACAAGCTAACGTTAAAAATGGCCTGATTCTTCCCGTTTATTCCTGGTGTTTTTCCTGTACCTTCTTCCTGCTGTCTATCCTGTCATCCCGTCTGTGTGCCTCGTCAGCTGTCATAGCTGCTGACACACGGCACTCTCGCTTAAACGATTATCATATGATAGTTAAGTCTTCAGCGGCTTCCTGATGGAGACCTGTCTCCTCAGCCCTGTAGGCGATATCCCACAGCCGCTTTCCAGCTGCAGTGGAAGGGTGGAAGGGTGGAAGGGTGGGGTGGGGTGGAGCGAGGGAGGGAGGGAGAGGGGCTTACCTCAAAGGAGCTGTCGTAGCTGCCCTCAGGCCCGCCTGTCAACAAGCCAGCAAAAAGTCACTTTCGCTTTCACGCCGTCTTCCTGCCTGCTGCATTGCTTTGTATGGCTCGTTATCCAGTTACCTTCCTTACTCGTTCCTGATTGACCTCGGATGCTACACAATGAGCTCTCACTTCAACAGATGTGACCCTTTACAATAAAACATTGGAGATGACTTAAAACTCACATTGCTATAATGTATGTATGACTCACTCATCCATCCATACATCCATCCATGCATCCACTCATCCATCATCTGTCCATCCATCCACTCATCCATCCATACATCCATCCATGCATCCACTCATCCATCATCTGTCCATCCATCCACTCATCCATCCATCCATCCACCGATCCATCCACTCATCCATCCATCATTCATCCACTGATCCATCCATCAATCCATTCATCCATCCATCCACCCATCCATCCATCAATCCATCCATCCACCCATCCATCCATCCATCCATCCATCCATCCCTCCATCATCCATCCACCTATCATTCATCCACTCATCCATCATCCATCCACCCACCCATCCACCCAGCCATCTATCCATCCCATCTATCCATCATTCACCCACTCATCCATCCATCAATCCACCCATCAATCCACCACTCCATCCATCATTCATCCACACATCAATCCATCCATCCACCATCTATTCACCCATTCATACACTCATCCATCAATCCATCATCCATCCATCCATCATTCATCCACTCATCCATCCATCCACCATCCATCCACCCATTCATCCATCCATCATTCATCCACTCATCCATCAATCCATCATCCATCCATCCACCCATCCATCCATCATTCATCAACCCATCCATCAATCCATCCATCCTTCCATCCATCATTCATCCACTCATCCATCTATCCATCATACATCCACTCATTCATCATTCATCCACTCATCCATCCATCATTCAGCCACCCATCCATCCATCATTCATCCATCCATCCATCCATCCATCATTCATCCACTCATCCATCCATCCATCCATCCATCATACATCCATCCATCCATCCATCCATCCATCATTCATCCACTCATCCATCCATCCATCCATCCATCATTCATCCACTCATCCATCCATCCATCCATCCATCATTCATCCACTCATCCATCCATCCATCCATCCATCATTCATCCACTCATCCATCCATCTATCCATCCATCCACCCATCTCCCCATTTTCCATGTCGCTTATCTGTGATAATTCAAATCATAGCAACAAGAGATACAAATAACTTTGAAGCTAAATTCTGCTCAACTTGTTCCAACTTGTGGCTTTTGAGGGTCTAACAGGACGTTTACACGTTAATGGTGTGTCAGAAAGGCTACGTCTGTTAACGTGATTTACCACAAACATTTGTTCATACATCTTGCTGCCATGTTTAGTGGCAGGTCCAACAATGGAATGTTCTTCCATTAGCTCAATTTGTGTGTTCACCTGTTGGCCACCTGTTGGTATGCGTGAGAGTTTTCATCATAAAAAAATATGCCCATACCTGTCAACCTTTGCATTAGCTCTATGAATATGTATACAGTACGACCCTTAAATAACCCTGACATTGACCAAGTATGCCAGATTCCAACAATATGCAACATATTTAAAGTACTTACTGAAATACAAATATGTATTTACTACTCATTGAGGCTTAAATGTTAATAAAAGTGATTGGTTACTGAGACGTGCTGCAACATGTCACGGCAAAACAACCGTCCACAACGAGGCATGGAAAGGATACATAAAGTCATCCACAGAGACAAAAGTGGGACACACTTCTGTAAAAAACGAAAAAAAAAATTGCAATGTCCTCTTGTCTGAAGAGCTTGATGAACAATTAGCTGAAGGGCCTGAACGGGCGAGCGTTCTCATTGGCTAACAATAAAACAAGTGGAAGTGAACTAAGGATAAAGCTGGGAATAACAAAGCCTTGTATAATGCAAACCAATGTGTGAAAAACTGCACTCAGTCGAGTGAAAATAGCCACCAAGATGGAGAGATGGGGTTTTTAGGAGCGTGTTTTAGTCACTTGGGGGCCGACGGCAAGCCCCCCTTTTTGGGGGCCCAAAACATCCTAGTACTGCACAAAAGTTTGGATTTTGGATGTAATTTTAGGGCATTTTCAACCAAGATTCTAAGGGTATATTTGTGGAACAAGTAGATAAACGATGATGTAGTGAGGATGTGAAACTATTGAGAAACTATTTGAGCAAAAGGAACTTTATTTTGGCGCATCAACAAAAAGAAGGAATATGACGCAGTATTTTTCTTTTTTTTTTTCATTTTTCAAAAATGTCAACAAATGCGACATTTGGCGCAGAAATGTCAACTGACATGGCATCGATGATTTTAGGGAATGCTCTGCTGACCACGCACTAAGAGAGGTTCAAACCATTTATGGCTATTTCTCAGCTGCACGGCGGTCGTGTGGTTAGCGCGCAGACCTCACAGCTAGGAGACCCGAGTTCAATCCCACCCTCGGCCATCTCTGTGTGGAGTTTGCATGTTCCACATTCCAAAAACATTCTAGGTTAATTAGCGACTCCAAATTGTCCATAGGTATGAATGTGAGTGTGAATGGTTGTTTGTCTATATGTGCCCTGTGATTGGCTGGCCACCAGTCCAGGGTGTACCCCGCCTCTCACCCGAAGACGGCTGGGATAGGCTCCAGCACCCAGCCGACGATCGTGAGGATAAGCGGTCGAAAATGAATGAGTTCTCCTCTATTTTGTGTGGAAGTGGTAACTTTTTGGTTTCTTATTCATCTCTGTGTGGAGTTTGCATGTCTGGGTACTCCGGTTTCCTCCCACATTCCAAAAACATGCTAGATTAATTGGCGACTCCAAATTGTCCATAGGTATGAATGTGAGTGTGAATGGTTGTTTGTCTATATGTGCCCTGTGATTGGCTGGCTGGCCACCAGTCCAGGGTGTACCCCGCCTCTCACCCCAAGACAGCTGGGATAGGCTCCAGCACTATTTTCATGAGGATAAGTGGTATAAAATGAATAAATGAATGAGTTCTCCTCCTATTTTGTGTGGAAGTGGTAACTTTTTGGCTTCTTATTTTGTGTTTCCCCACCCTCGGCCATCTCTGTGTGGAGTTTGCATGTTCTCCCTGTGCATGCGTGGGTTTTCTCCGGGTACTCCGGTTTCCTCCCACATTCCAAAAACATGCTAGGTTAATTAGCGACTCTAATTTGTCCATAGGTATGAATGTGAGTGTGAATGGTTGTTTGTCTATATGTGCCCTGTGATTGGCTGGCGACCAGTCCAGAAGATGCAAACTCCACACAGAGATGGTCGAGGGTGTGGAATTGAACCCTGGTCTCCTAGCTCTTAAACAGCATATCATTGTAAAAAATAATATATAGATATTATCAGGGTATTTAGTGGATTTGATTGTTTGAAAAAGAGCAAACACGGTGCTTCCTGTTTCCACAAAGTGACACCACATAGGGAATCCCCGTGTTTTATGTACGCCACCGGTGACTCATCAGGAGCTGAAAAGGTCAAAGGTCAGCTCTTTTGTCACAAATGTCAAACAACCAAGCCGTGGACTAAGTGAGTCATCCATCTTTGTGGAAACGATGAGCTTCATGTTGTGTTTAGGTATTGTTTCTCTGTCACCGACCCACCTTGGGGGAGAAGCATCAGCAGACAGATAAGCCGATAGAGGCGCTATCTGACGCCGCCGCCATAGTTTCGTGTGATACGCCGACGCTGGTCCGCCTCCACAACATTAGGCGGGAGGCCTACGGTGACTGTAAAGTGCAAGCAGATCATTTTTCAAACATTTCCGAGGCCTCAAGCTTTCAGTAGGTCAGTAAAAAAAAAAACTACTGATCTTTCAAGCGGCAATCATGTGGCGACTCACATAAAGCCCGCATACCCAAGTCCGCTTCGGGGAATCAACAGGTGGTATGCTACGGTATACTGTAACATAATGGGCGGAGTTGGAATTCAATAACATAGTCAGGTTTTATGATTTCACTCCAGTGTCAAATATTCCAAAGAGGAAGCTTCCTTTTGGGAATTTTAAGGACATTTTCTGGATGCAGTAGAAGTCAAGCAGGAAAAGTATATGCCTCAAAGGAATCACTCAAGGCTTGTGTTTTGCTTTTTCTTTGGCTTTGTTTTCTCTTGAGGTTTTGGCGACGCTTTTTTCAAAAGAAGGACTGACCTCAATGTAGCGCCTGAGATCTTATCTCACTCGACGGCATCAAACCATCGCTTCTTTTTGCTGAGTTTTATGCAAAACTTCAAATTTTCACTGGACTTTTTCTGTCATTTATTATTTATTATTTATCCTCGTCCGTATGATTTTGGCTCATCTGCATTGGATGGATGGATGGATGGATGGATGGATGGATGGATGGATGGATGGATGGATGGGTGGATGGATGGGTGGG